>NC_082685.1:152764116-153135786 GCF_949987515.2 Delphinus delphis
GATATCTAGTTACTTGTGCAAATGCAAAAACAGACAACATGCTCATTTTTAAAAACAGAACTCTTGATACAATTAGAGATTTGGTCTCACTATTTATAATAGGCACAGACCAAATCCCCCAGATTTCCACTTTTTCTGTTCCTAGACTTTATATTATCCATGTTGTGTGTATTCAACTTATTAGTCAACATCTAATGTAGAGTTTAAGGTTTATAATATTCTCTCATACACATTTTACCTTAGAATACTCTATGGAGAAATCTCTTTCTCTCTCTCTTCTTTTCTGTAATCTTTACAGACACCATCCATCTTCGAGTTCTTGAATCCTCCCCAGTTGGCACATCCATTGGAAGTGTAAAAGCAACTGATGCTGATACTGGGAAAAATGCTGAAGTAGAATACCGAATTATTGATGGTGATGGGATTGATATGTTTGACATCAGAACTGAGAAGGACACACAGGAAGGCATCATCACTGTGAAAAAGGTGCAGAACATCAATAGAAATAATCATCTGACTGTTTAGGAAGTAGGGATTTCGATATGTATTATCCACTCATGCTCTGTCCATTAAGAAATATCTCTACCATGTTCCAATGTAAATGCATAAGTAGGGCTTCCGTGGTGGCACAGTGGTTGAGAGTCCGCCTGCCAATGCAGCGGACACGGGTTCGTGCCCCGGTCTGGGAAGATCCCACATGCCGCGGAGCGGCTGGGCCCGTGAGCCATGGCCGCTGAGCCTGCGCGCGTCCGGAGCCTGTGCTCCGCAACGGGAGAGGCCACAAGAGTGAGAGACCCGAGTACCGCAAAAAAAAAAAAAAAAAAAGCATAAGTATGAGAGACATAAAGCCAAAGATCTCCTTGAATGTTTTGACCAAATGTTTTTGTTAATTAAAACATGAAACCTGACATTTTACAAAATTTAAAAGGCAAGTTAATATACATGTGATTGTATTTCTGAGCCACGTTAATAAAATCCCCTTATTAACATCGTTTCCTTAAAAAATAGTTAATAACTAATAATAGTAATATATCATCACAGTTGGAGGCATAAAAGGTAACATGCCATCTATCCAGATGTATGAAGCAATAATTAGAGTTGCTAATAAAAAGAGACAGCATGGATTGGAAAATAATTTCATTGTTCACATTTTCCCTTCTGCTACATAAATTAAACTTTTCTGCTAACATATGCTCAGTGATATGATTTAAAGGTAACTAGTTTTTTATTGTACATTCAGTACCATCCTTATAAGAAAAAATAAGGCCCAGTAAAATGTATGTCCTAATGAAATGTCCTGAACACTCTATTTGCATGAAGTAACCGTCACTTAATCACGGAACTCTCCTCAGAGTCTATTGCGAAGTTCAAGGTACACAACCACTTTTAAACAGACAATGACAAGCAAAGGAGTGACCTACTGAATATTTAAGTTCCTTTTTGTTTCATAATGTAACCTAATTCCCAATTAGCTATCAAAATTTTTCTCTTTACCCAAGGTTTTTCTTATTTTCAATGTTTCATATAACTGCTGAAAAGTTTTGTATTAGTCTTCAAAATTTCATCAAGTTTATGTAGTGCCATGAGCCTGTTGAATGGAATGGATGTATCACAACATATATTTTAAAAGATTGCTGAATTTTTTACTTAGAAAAGCTTAGCAGTAGCCAACAGCTCAGCACACATACGTACACACAACACACACACAATCCACCAGGCCATGTTTTGTAATGAGTTTCCACTATATGAGACAGGTCTTAATATCCTTTTCAATTTTTCTAAGATTTAAAATCTCATTTTCCTTGTTCTGAAGTACTACATTTTAAGTATATAAGAAGTAAAAATTGAATTCTACCTGATGTGTAAAGATTATATATTTTTATTAATTTTAATTATTTACAGTTTATAAACAACTTGACAACTAGGCTTTAAAAATCATACTGTAACTTGGAAGGAACATATAATTCAATTTCCCTCAATCTAATTTGATGATTTATTTACTTAATTATTTTTAATACAGCCACTTGACTATGAGAGCCGAAGGCTTTACACTCTGAAGGTTGAAGCAGAAAATACCCATGTGGATCCACGTTTTTATTACCTAGGACCATTTAAAGATACGGCAATTGTGAAAATCTCTATTGAAGATGTGGACGAACCACCTGTTTTCAGCAGATCCTCCTATCTGTTTGAGGTTCATGAAGATATTGAAGTGGGTACAATCATTGGTACTGTGATGGCAAGGGACCCAGATTCTACTTCTAGCCCCATTAGGTAATTATGCTTATGCTTAGGATGAAAAGAAAGGGAATTGAAGTAAATGTAGAGAGCATGAGATTCTATTTAAAGCGTTTAATGCATTAAAAGATAGAGCTGTGCTGGGCTTCCCTGGTGGCGCAGTGGTTGAGAGTCCGCCTGTCGATGCAGGGGACACGAGGGGACATGGGTTCGTGCCCCGGTCCGGGAAGATCCCACATGCCGCGGAGTGGCTAGCCCCGTGAGCCATGGCCACTGAGCCTGTGCATCTGGAACCTGTCCTCCGCAATGGGAAAGGCCACAACAGTGAGAGGCCCGCATACAGCAAAAAAAAAAAAAAAAAAAAAAAAGGATAGAGCTGTGCATATGTTGGGTGAGCACAAGTATTTAAAATAAATTGTCTGTGTTCTGTGGCAGGGTATGCACACATTTCATAGTTTGATTCCATTTTAATCATGCCAGTTACTGAAACTTGGCTTGTATCATCTGCCTGGCTCTTTAAGATATTTGTTGTTCTGACGCCTGGTACAGATAAAGGGGACTATTTCAGCTGTGCATCTGCAATGTAACAAAATCAATTTCTCTGTGCTTTTGGGTTCTTAAATAATATGAGGTTGAGAGGAGTTTTGATAATTAAAAATTATATAATCATAACAATGTTACAATGTAGTTATGATTTTACAAACTTCTATATCCTACCAGCAAAGGGGGAAGTTTTTTTGGTGTTCTTTTGGCTATATCAAAAAGTTTAGAACATTCCAGAAAGATCAGAGTCATTTCAAATTTTTGTTTTGCTTTGTTTTCTTATGGCACCTAAAAACATATAAGATGTGACAAAAACATACAAATGAGAAAGACAAAGTTTTCACTGACATTTGTTCTCTCATTTTAAAAAAGTACAAATATCTATATACAATATTCAGGATCAAAATTACTGCTCACTTTAAACTGTTAGTCCATCAATTATTTTGGATTTCACTTGTTTCCTTATCCTCAGCAGACTGATTTTGCTTATCCTTTTTACAATGTGGGCCAGTCTAGTAGGAGTTCAAGTGGTTGTACAATTTCCAAGTACACACTTCTCTGACTCCTAACTATGCAGCAGTGGAATGTCAGAACCTCTACTTTTATGCACCATGTGACTCTAGCTCAAAGTTTAAAATTCTGTAGGTTCTGCCGTATCACCAAGTGACTTCATATTATATTTATATGCATATATATTAAAATTATTATTTGATTTATATAATTTTACCTAAATATTTTCTTATAGTCACATACATGTCACATACATGACAGGTTACATATTGGCAGACAAAACCTGCATATGGTAGTCAAGTACAGCTCCCATCTGTCAGCATGATTTTCCCATAAATGCCTCTCCCATCCATTTATCTTCATTGAAATTGCTGCATTCTTTGGATTTTTTTCCTTTAAAGCTTTTTTTTTTTCTTGTCATTCCTTCGGTAGACATTTATTGAACATACACTCTTATTCTTCCCCATTGCATACTACCAAGCATTCCCTTGGCAGAGCTCCTAACTGATTTTAATAGCCTGTGTTCTGTGTTCCTGGTTTTAAAATGGCCTTCTTAAAATAAAATAAAATAATATTTAAAAAAAGTTCAGTTTAAATCGTGGCATTATTAAGAGGCAATATATTTGTCCACACAGTGAGATAGATTCTAAATATTCTCATAGACTAATGGTTATTACATGTTAAAATATGTCTGTGGATTCTTTCTTAAGTTAAATTTTTCATCAGGATGCAAATGTCAGGACCAGGAGAAAAGAATCCATTTATGTGTACTAAGCAACAGAATTAATGACTTCATTGCTTATTAATGACAGAGTCTAGCTAAGATCGTTGTTGTATATTTGAATTTATACTAACTTGATGTAGAAAAAGAAAATGAATATTTTTGGATGTTAATCTTGATAGGCCATGCAGATTAAAAAGATGTATATATATAATCAAAGAGGTAAAGTAGTTTTACTAAAGCAATGTATTTACAGATGGATAATCGGATAATACTGGTCATGTTATAAACTGTCCGTGTCATGTATTGTAGATGTTAATGCAATAATCAAAGGTATTTACCTAAAATATGTCTTTTGGAACTGATTTTTTTAAATGAAAATGTTAGGTAATAAACATAATTTACCGATAGAGAATTGAAAAATAAACGGTTGCCCCTTGAACAACTCAGGGATTAGGGGTGCAAATCTCCCCTCGCCCCCTCCCCACAGTCAAAAATCTGAGTGTAACTTTATAGTTGGCCCTCTGCATCCGCGGTTCCATGTCCAAGGATTCAACCTCACATTTATTTATTCAATAAACACAGACTCTAGTTTATATTTTCTGAAAATATCTGCATATAAGTAGACCCAGGAAATTCAAACCCATGTTGTTCAAGTGTCAACTATAATTATATCAGGTTTGAAAAAGAACCAGGATCTCTCTGTATCTTCAAGATAATTTCACATAATCCTTTAAATTTTGTCACTAGCTTTTAAACTGAACTACAAGAAAAAAGACAAAACACACATAAAATGGATTTGGAAAAGACAATGATGCTCTATATTGATTTACATAATGCAACTTCCTGTCATATTTCTGTAGAAATAAGGATACTTATCATTTGCCAAAATGCCAAAGAAGTCATTCAACAAATATTTGTAGGTCACCATGTCAGTTACTAATTTGTTTCTCAGGGAATTCTCAGTCTGTTAGGAAAGAAGATTCAGTATGAGAAATAAGATTCATTGAGTATCTACTAGATTCCAAGTATGATGCTTGCTGTTTTCATGCTTGATTTCCTGTTTGAGATGTGAGATGAGATGAATTCCTAATACAATGTGGTAAATGGCAGAGATGATGGTACAAGGTGCTTTAGGATGGAAGGGGACAAATAGCTTCTCCTTCAGGTAATCATGGAACAGTCCAAGGAGGAGGTAAAATTTACGTTGACTCTTTCAGTAGTAAAATAATTATGTCAACTTGGGATGTAATTTGTGAATTATTCCAGATATAGAGATACAATGTTTTGCTTTATTTGTGAATGGCTAAAGCATGTAGTTTGAATACAAAACTAAATCTATATTGTGTTAATAGAGAGGGATGGGGTTTATTAAGGAAATTTGCAAATTACTGGTCGATTCTACTTAGAACTGATTTAAAATAAAAATCTAAAATAAGCAATCCTCAAAAATAAAATCATATTAACTGTATCAAAATGTTAAGTTATTCTTCTAGTGTAATTTATTAAAAACCCCACAAAAAGATCATAAATTTCAATTGATTTTTGGAAATATTATACAAGTTTGGAACACTAAAAGAAAAAAGTTTTACGGCACTTTCAAAATTATTTTGTGTTATTACTTACAAAATACTATTTAAAAATAATATTTCATATCTTGTTCCTTCAAATAAATGACAGTTGTGGCTTAGGAAAATATATGCCATAACTAGATATTACTCCTAGTTTTGTCATGTTTATTTTGATTTGTTTTTTAAGTTTTTAAATAGGGAACATTAAAGATAACTTGAGGGATTATGCTTGCTAACTCAAGAATTATGAAACGTTTGTAAACAGCTAGGCTTGTGAAGTGGCAGGAACCACCAATGTACAGCTCTTTTAAACCTTGGCTGACAACCCCCCAAATAATGGAACTTATCCCAACTACATCATCCTGATTGATAAACCTGTAGTTGGGCTTTGGAATGACACCCGACACAATGCCTTTAATCAATTTGCAGAATAGTTGGTTTTGTAATATATATACTAAGATTTAATTTGATACAAACATATAAGAACTCCTATCCCAAACTTTTCTATTTTTAAAACATTTCTAGTTAAAATGTATACATTTTATAATGATACATGTGGGTAAGAAACCAAAGCTACCTGGGTATCATACTTCGAAGCTGCTGAACACCATCATAAATTGATGATCTACTACTCTGAGGGAACTAATGCTGTCTCCAGTATTCTTACTAAAAGATTTTACTAGTGGGAATGATATTTTGCATTTGATCCTTGTAATAATTCTTCAACAGAGTTCTCAATCACTAGGTAATGTCCGTTGGTAATGTAAAATTGTAATTCCAAGTTTTGTGGAAAAATACCTCAAGGTTACTTGAATATGCAATAGACAATGATTTAATTAAACAAACATTCAGAAGACCAGCATTTGAATGCAGAACAAAGGTCAATTCAGGTCTTGGGAAGAGGTTTTGGGAGGGTGGGAGAGGGTCAGTTTGTGTGTGTGTGTGTTTGTGATAAATCCATGAGACAGTCTGCATCCTGGATCAGTACTATGTACTTTCCTGAAATTATTATATATCACTATATATGTGTCTTTACATTTCACCATTTTCTCCTGCAAACCATCAGTAATGCTGCCATGTGTTTTTCTCTGCCCTCGATGTTCAGATTTTCCTTGGATCGCCACACTGACCTCGACAGGATTTTTAACATACATTCTGGAAATGGATCCCTTTATACATCAAAGCCACTTGACCGTGAACTATCTCAGTGGCACAATCTTACTGTTATCGCTGCTGAAATCAGTAAGATGAGTTTTATGTATATCATATTTAGCATAATTTTAGGTTTTATTTTGTATTAAGAATAATTTCTTCTCATTGCACACATGAGTTGTAATTTCAATCTAAGGTTTTAAAAGGCTTCTCTACACCTATAATTTTTTTCAATAGTTTCTATATATACTGAGAAATAGCTGTAGGCATCCACAAATCTACATTTAATATTAACTCATAAAAATGATCTAGAATTGGAAACTAAAGATATTCTCTTTGGGAGAAAGGGAAATGTATTAAAATTGTTGCTTGGATGCCATGAATTAAAATCTATGCTAAAATGCTGGGAGTCCATTATTTAACAATAAACACAGAGATAGATATTATTACTTCCTTTTTACAGGTGAAGAAACAAAGGTATTAGTAATAAGAGCTAACATTAAACACTCGGTGAAGGTATTATTCTAAGAATTTTAAATTAATTCTTTCCTCCTAATATTTTTCTTGACCTTAGTTAACAGAGAAGGAAATAAGACTCCAGGGATATTAGTAACTTGTCCAAAGTCACAATGCCAGAAGTAGTAAAACTGGGATTTTAAACTAGTCATTCTGTTTCTAGAATGACTTAATTCTATACCAAATTTACAAAATTTCATCCAGCTAGTAACAGACAAAGCCAGCATTCAAAATCATATCTGTCTCTAATTGCAAAAGTTCTTGTCCATACACAGGACTGGTTACATAATTTTTAGAGCCTATTATAAAATGAAAGTATCAGGCCTCATGTTAAAACATGATTAAGAAATTTAAGATGGCAACATTATAAAACTCTTAGAGGAAAACATAGGCCAAACACTCTATGACATAAATCACAGCAAGATCCTTTTGACCCACCTCCTAGAGAAATGGAAATAAAAACAAAAATAAACAAATGGGACCTAATGAAACTAAAAGCTTTTGCACAGCAAAGGAGAACGTAAACAAGACGAACAGGCAACCTTCAGAATGGGAGAAAATTATTTGCAAATGAAGCAACTGACAAAGGATTAATCTCTAAAATTTATAAGCAGCTCATGCAGCTCAATATCAAAAAAACAACAAACCCAATCCAAAAATGGGCAGAAGACCTAAATAGACATTTCTCCAAGGAAGATATACAGATTGCCAACAAACACATGAAAGGATGCGCAACATCACTAATCATTAAAGAAATGCAAATCAAAACTATAATGAGGTATCACCTCACAGCTGTAAAAATGGCCATCATCATAAAACCTACAAACAATAAATGCTGGAAAGGGTGTGGAGAAAAGGGAATCCTCTTGCACTGTTGGTGGGAATGTAAAGTGATACAGCCACTATGGAGAACAGTATGGAGGTTCCTTAAAAAACTAAAAATAGAACTACCATACGACCCAGCAATCCCACTACTGGGCATATACCCTGAGAAAACCATAATTCAAAAAGAGACATGTACCACAATGTTCACTGCAGCTCTATTTACAATAGCCAGGACATAGAAGCAACCTAGGTGTCCATCGACAGATGAATGGATAAAGAAGATATGGCACATATATACAATGGAATATTGCTCAGCCATAAAATGAAACAAAATTGCACTATTTGTAGTGAGGTGGATGGACCTACAGTCTGTCATACAGAGAGAAGTAAGTCAGAAAGAGAAAAACAAATACCGTATGCTAACACATATATATGGAATCTAAAAAAAAAAAAAAAAAGGTTCTGAAGAACCTAGGGGCAGGACAGGAATAAAGACGCCGACGTAGAGAATGGACTTGAGGACACGGGGAGGGGAAAGGGTAAGCTGAGATGAAGTGAGAGAGTAGCATGGACATATACACACTACCAAATGTAAAATAGCTAGCTAGTGGGAAGCAGCCGCATAGCACAGGGAGATCAGCTCGGTGCTTTGTGACCACCTAGAGGGGTGGGATAGGGAGGGTGGGAGGGAGACGCAAGAGGGAGGAGATATGAGGATATATGTATACGTATAGCTGATTCACTTTGTTATAAAGCAGAAACTATCACACCATTGTAAAACAATTATATTCCAATAAAGATGTTTAAAAAAAAAAAAAGATGGCCACAGCAGAGCATTAAATAAGGGTGTGTGGGGCCCTTCTGAGTGTGAGGCCCTGCTCAGTTAGACATGGCCATGAGCCAGCCCTGCCCACACACACAAACCTGTTCATGGTTTCTGATTCCCGCATTATGATATGTGCATGGAATAGAGCAACTCTTTGTTTTAAAAAGAAGCATAAATTAGGGACTGAATCACGGTAAAAAAAACAAAAAAAAACTAAGCCTATACATTTCAGATCTGAAAAACTAAGCTGAATCCACAAACATATATCAAGGTCAAGTTATTCGAAGTAATCATTCCAAGATTTGGAAAGCAGGGCATTGGGGCTGAATTACGAAGAGTCTCAGAAGGATGGAACCGGGCTAGACTGACCATCAGCAATGAACTTAATGCCTCAAGAGAAAGTACTAGATTTAATTTTTTCTTAAATCTGCCTCTGAAATATAGATTAACCCCACCATCCAAACAATCCAGTTTTTCCATAATGAGATATAAATAGCTGTGTCTCTCAGGGTGAACTGAAGAATTGTTTAGTTTTTCTCAAGGAAAGTTTTATTTCTCTATCTGTATCCATATCACAGTGTTTAGATGTGCCCGACAGGATCCAGTCTGATTACTCCAGAATCATGATTGTTTGTGCTCTAGGCTCTATTCAAGGTCCTTATTCAAGCCTAATGACCTCGGAATTGCATTTTCCATTTCAGATCCTTTGAGAAATTTAACTTCTAAAGCTAGTTGAAGTAATGACAATTCTGTAAAAAGCTAAGTCAATTATGTTCTTCTTTTTAAGAATTAAACCTACTTTCTGCCCGTAAATAAAATCAATCTATGGAGTAACTGCTGGAAATGCCTACCTGCAAAGCCACAAACAGTCAGGGGCCCATCATACTGTTCCGATTATCGAATGGAATGAGGGGGAGAGGGAAACAGCATGTAAGGAATAGTTTTCACTAGATTTTAAACACTGGGTTTGTGGTAAGCATGCCATACACCAAGCCCAGAGTAGTGCAGAATGGCCTGGAAATGTACTTCTTACCAATGTTTCCAGGCTCTGCCTCTAACAGTTTAATTCTACATTCATATCAGTGTATCCCATCGTATGGAAAGTATTACTCCAGGTAATCATTTAATGCACTATACCATGGAATAACTTCTCTTTTTCTTCTTTAAAAAGTATTTTAAAATCCCATGTGGAGAATATAAAATCTAAAATTAAGGTCATAATCAGGGATTGTAAAACACTTTGATGTAGAAACCAATGAGTTCCTATAACCACATCTGAAGATTAAATTATAAGCATTGCAATATATTCTGACAACAGTAGAGCAAAGTTTATGACTGAAGGACTCCATTTTCTATACCTGCTTCCTCATTAGTAGAAATCCTTGCCTTAAGTAGGTAGAAAAGATATCTCTTTCTAAAGCCTGGGATTTCTAGATAACGATTTATACTTTCTTCTTCCTGGAGGTATGGAAAAGCCTGTGAATACGTGGCGTGGTTTTACCTTAGGACATACATTTTAAGATCCTTTGCTGCTCACACATTCTCACTACAGTAGAGTTTGCTGGATGACCAAGAGTCTCAGGTGGTAAATATATGCCAGCTCCTATTCAGTAGGATGCTTACTTGGAAGGCTTTATATTCTTATTTCTACCTAAGCAGCCGCATCTGCCAGTAAAAAGATTAGTGTAAGCACTGTTTTTTGAATAGGTGACTCCAGGCCTGATGCTTTACAAAACGTGTTTATCCCGGTGGATTTAGCTTTTGATTTGAAGAGCCTTGAGTTATGTGTAAAGAGGCTGGAGAATCTCCATATTGTGCTAGGGAAGGGACTGACAATGCAGTTTTTTAGATGTGAAACTTTTGTCTTTCTTGGCTTCTGTGGCACAGGTAGAAACTGAATTGCTACCAACAAAAGAGTTTTTTTTTTGGTTTTTTTTGCGGTATGCGGGCCTCTCACTGTTGTGGCCTCTCCCATTGCGGAGCACAGGCTCCGGACGCGCAGGCTCAGCGGCCATGGCTCACAGGCCCAGCCGCTCCGCGGCATGTGGGACCTTCCCGGACCGGGGCACGAACCCGCGTCCCCTGCATCGGCAGGCGGACTCTCAACCACTGCGCCACCAGGGAAGCCCAAGAGTTATTTTTATGTCAAGACTTTGTATTGAAGGAAAACATTTAGATTATGTCCATTAACTATAAAAGGTTAAAGAGCACATTCTAGAAAATACAGAAGAATCATGCCTTCCCACTCTTCCCCATAGCATCAAGTAACTCGGGGCAGTTGAGGATTCATTTGGAGGTGAAGACTATGCCTCTGGGTTTTAGCAAGTTGTTTAGGAGTGAGGGAGGTAGGAAAATAGCAGAATAACATTTTTCTCATTTTTTTCTCCTCTCCTCACTTTTTCCCAAATGTACTCCTCTTGAGACCCACATGAATTGCAGGAAAGCTAGTTAACACATTTTTATTGTGTACATGCTTTGTGTGGAGAAAGATAGCTTAAGATTTTAAGTAATGTAAGGAAATAAGATATGACAGTGGTACGTCCCTGTTGGCGCAGTGGTTAAGAATCTCCCTGTCAATGCAGGGGACACAGGTTTGAGCCCTGGTCCAGGAAGATCCCACATGCCTCGGAGCAACTAAGCTCATGCGCCACAACTACTGAGCCTGCGCTCTAGAGCCTGTGAACCACAACTACTGAGCCCACGTGCCACAACTACTGAAGCCTGCACACCTAGAGCCCGTGCTACACAACGAAGACAAACCACCGCAATGAGAAACCCACACACCACAACGAAGAGTAGCCCCTGCTCGCTGCAACTAGAGAAAACCTGCACGCAGCAACAAAGACCCAATGCAGACAAAAATAAATAATAGATAAATTTCAAAAAAGGAAGATATGACAATGATAATAAAGGATCCTAATAACAATAGTCAACATGTATTTGTTTTGTGTGTATACCAACAAACTGATACTTCAATAAGAAGTTTCCATGCATTAGCTCACCTAATTATTCAAATAACTGTATAAGATCAGAAGTTCTATTTTGATTCATTTTGAGTAAACTGAGGCATTAGAGACAGAGTGTAAACTGGCCAAAGTCACACAATGAATAAGTGGTAGACCTGGGAATCAGGTCAATTCTGTTTGACTCCAGGATCTAAACTCTAACCACCTGACATACTAAGAAGTGAATAATATGCAGCAATAGCTTAGCAAATATGAAATCAGAGCCTGAGAACTGAACACATATGGGTTAAGAAGACTGAAGGAAGACTAAACAAGAGTGTTAAAGAGGAGATGCACTTTAAAGTTTCCCTTGAAAAGAGTACAGTAAGGTAAATACACTTCAGGTGGAAGTGCCTGCCTTGCTTCATACTACTCAGTCTTGTAAACGCCCCTGCCAAGTAATCAGTTCTTACATGTTATTTTTTTAAAATGCTGATTTAATTATTTTAGTAACATTACAATTACATGGAGAGAAGGGAGGAGAAATAAATTCTCTTGAGTAGTGATATACTCCCTGTTTGTACCTGACAATATTTTTTAACACTTGTATCTGAAAATTATTTAGATAAAATAAGAAAATCATATAAATTTCACAAGGGTAAATCATATTATTCATAACCAAAGTTGGTAGAGGCCATTTAGTACGATGGCTACTGTCCCTCAGCTTATCTGCTATTTTTTTTTTTGCTTTATTTTTAGTGAATTATCTCCTTTCTCCTTTTATATTGATCTTGACCTTGACTTTACCGAAGTTCACAAAGAAGTTAAACTATATCCAGAGACTGAGGTTTTGACATCACAAAGGCTGATGAATATAAACCTGAATTTAAGATCTCCAAACACCTCAGATATCAGTGCAAGTGCCTAGAAAAATTCTTGGTGGAGATAATGCAATTATGACTAATATGCGGTTGTTACCCAAGGCTAAGATATATTTTAAAATTCCATTTACAAATCAAAACATATTTTTAAATGCATATTTTATGTGAAAACTTTGATGCCCTTGATTTTAGCCAAAAAAAAATCATTATTATTACACTACATGTTACTATTGAACTAATTTTGTTATACAAAATTGAACCTGGATTGTTGAAATGGTACCAGTAACAATTGTATTAATGAAACATTTAAAATCTTGTATTTCATTGTAAATTTCCATCCAGTTTGTAAAGTTAGTAGCTATATATTAAAATTTCCAAAAGGAGGGATGAGAGTAGCTGTTGGAATACATTTTAGTGATAGAAGTAGTCAGAAGGGTAGGTTGTAATATAACAACTACCACGTAGATGACCTCGGGCAAGTTACTAATTTATTTAAAACCACTCTTCATCCAAAAAAAATGGTATAAATTAAGAAATATAATGAAATATAATAAAGATTTAATAAATATTTGTTCTTATATTGTGTATTTGGAGAATAAGGACACAAATATAATATGAACTCAATTATACTGGATTGTGCTTTTAAAAAGATTTTTCAAAATATTAATAGTACTCTTGGGCCCATTAATAACTGAATTCATGACTACCTAATTAGGCTCTGCAGTAATTTTCTTTATCGCATTTGCTCATTACGTTAGTAGAATGAAGGTGATGCTTATTTGTATGTGAGCACTTAATATCCACAAGAGGCTTATATAAATTAAATCTGGTGTACAAATGTGTCTTCCTAAACAGATTTTTTCCTTTCCTTTTTCTAGACAATCCCAAAGAGATGACTCGGGTGGCTGTTTTTGTGAGAATTTTGGATGTTAATGACAATGCCCCACAATTTGCTGTGTTCTATGACACTTTTGTATGTGAAAATGCCAGACCAGGACAGGTAAGCACCCATAGAATTTTAAAGTGTAGGAAGATTTTAACAGGGACGTTAAGTATTTTCTTTTCCCAATCTTGAGAGGAGTGAGTGAACAGAGATAAAATCACTCATATAAAGTCCCAGTAGTATGATTAAAAGCAAACAAAAAACAAAAGCAAAGGCTGATGATTTTAGGGTTAAAAATGTTTTAAATAATAGTGTAAACACATTTCATATGTCCTTCGTAAAGTTCTAATGTAAATATGAGATTTTACTGTCGCCACAAAAGTTAAAGTGTAAGAAGAAATAACTTCTTAAACTTTCAAAAACAAAAATAAACGAACAAAAGAAAAAATAAATCCTGCTGTGCCATTAGATAAATATTGGTAACAGCTCACAAGATGGGAAATGAAAGTTGGGGAAAACAGAGACAAATACTTGGGATCATCAAAGCATTCCATCAATATTCCAATGTATGCAAATACGGTTTTGAAGCAGGACCGCAGAGTTCACTCTTAAGACTTATACTTGCATTTCATCATCGTAGCAACACATAAAGTGCTTAATGACTTCGTTTTCGTCCTTTAAAACATTCTTCCTATACCAGATTTGTTTATAAGTCTTTTCCTCAGTGGACTCATTTTGTTGTTTGAAGAGCCCCAGCCTGTATGGCTGAAAGAGATGCTCTTAATTGGTTTGAATGCCATCTTCACAGAAGGAAGCTGCATGTTATAAATAATAATTGGGAATCAAATGTGTTTTATTCAAGAAAGAGAAGCCATCGCGAAACTGTATTGCGTTTTGACATCATTTGATGCTCTTTATAAACATCGATGTGATTGGTACATTTTTATGCAAATTAGATTGTGAAATAGCTCAAATTCTTCCTTCAGAAGATTCTAACAGGAATTCAATAGCCTGTCTATTGTTCGAAATGGTAAAATTGCTGCAATTGGATTCATTTTTTTATTTGAAAGTGTTATGGAAATGTTTAATTTGGAATATTTAAAGGACTAAGCGGCTTCCAACCTACTTCTTAATGAAACAGTGTGCCCTAAAAATACAATTCCAAATAGTCCTCTGCTTGGCAGGCTCAGCATGATATGAGTTGAAGCCTTTTCTCTAGGAGATGAATTACCCACTTTGCAACTGCTGCATATATTGCTCGCTCTATGGTTATTCTATTTGATTTTCAAGAGATATCTTTTCAGAGCATTTGAGTCATTATAAATACTCATTCCCAAATGTATTCAAAATACACAAAATAAGGGATTATGTTTGTTTATTTTTCTTATGCCTTTTTTCTTTTAACCTATATCTTGCTCAGTAATTTCATATTTTTTGAACTTTTAAAAACAAGTTAGTATATTGAGGGAAAATAATCAAATCAAAGTTGATTTTAATTAAAAAAAGTAGTCTATTTTGACAAATTTGACAAGAAGAACATGATTAATAATTTTTGTCTAATTGGCGGCATGTGCAAAAGCCTCCCATAGTAGTTATTTTTAATAAGACTCGTTTGTTAGATGTCATTTTGGTCTCATATGCTGAAAAATTGTTGCTTGAACTGAACTGTAATATACTCACTGATGGAATTCTAGGTTATGACATCCTAGCAGGCAAAATCAAAATAGTTATTTGATAAAGTCCTTCTTCACTGAGCCTTTCTTGAAATTAATTTGTTAAGTCTGTCTTCCCTCCTTCCCGGGAAATAGGAGCTTTTTGGAACTTCTGAGTGTGCTTTAGTTATTTATAGAGTAGTTTAGTCCACCCAGTACTCCTCTGAATTAAGTGCTCTTTAAGAGCAGCACTTAGAACAACATAGAACTTAATTCTGATTCATTTGGTGTGTGGACTCAATGAGACAGAAATAAAGCTAATTGCCACCCTCTCCACCTTTCTTGCCTTTTCCCTGGCCTAAGGGTAGAAGATTTTCCCCCGGGGAAAGGGATGCAATTTACAAGTGATGTAGTATGAATAGTCCTGTCTTATGCTTGAACTAGGCAACTAGACTCCCATCTTTTCCATCTCAGACAGAGTCAAGGGACCTTGGGAAAGGGCAGAAGAGAGGACTGGCTATTTCTCTTTCTTCCATTTTCTCTCACACAGGCTTTACTCCTTTAGTCAATAAAATATATTTTAATAATTTTTAATTTCTATGAGGGGGCAATAGCATTTCAGTCTCACAAGAGATTTCCCAGGGAGTCTCTCCAGGGAGACAGGCTGCTTATATTTACCCATTGATAGTATCTAAGCTCCAGGCCCTTATCAACCCCCAAAATCCTATTACATATTTTCCATAGAACAGTGTTTAGTTACTTCCCTAACAACTAAAAAGGGTGCTTTTTTACCAGAGCAAAGGGAATTTTCGCATCAGTGGAAACTACTAGTCTTTTCACCAAAAAAACTAAAATGTTAAAACTCAGTGACCAGTTTTCTAACTAAACATCTTAAAATCCATTTGTCATTCCAAACTTCATTATCTTATCCCTGAAACACCCTTCAAGTTCATTTAAGATTATTTTAGAATAGCTCAGTGAACATGCAAGCCAATTATATAATTGCTAAGGAGATAAAATATAAATGACTTGTCTGTGTCTAGTTTTCATATGCTCAAAATGGATACTGGACATCACCTTTTTTTTTTTTTTTTCCTAACTGTGGCAACTTCTTTTATTGGCAGTGGATCAAAATGAATTTGTCTCTAGTCGAAATAAAATAGTGAGGTCTTATAGGGAGAGACAGGAGAAGCAGTTTTACCTCCTTCTTGTTGCCATCTTCTGATTTCTATTGCAACTCTTTATGGTACAAATACCGAAGTAAAATGTGACTTTTTAACGTATGACTGGAAATGCAAAGGAAGACTGTATTAAAAGGTAAATGCTGAATATGGGGAAGTTGAATGCTAGAAGCCAAGTTATATCTCAAAGAGAAAAAAAATCTATCTTGTAAAGGAAGTAAGTGTCTCCATCTGCATAGAGAAGTCTTCTGGTCATAAAAGTATGTTGTGATATGATATTGATTTGCAGCATGTCATTCTATTTTGTCTGCATTGTTAAATGAGTTTACTTATTCCCTTTATAACATTTAATGAAGATACATTAGCAAATCGCTGAAGTATTGTTACCATATACAGTGCTACTGTCTTTTATTAAAATAATACATCTTAATTGAGAATTTTTATGTAAACCTTTATAATTTCTTATAGTTATATGTAAAGATGTGGCCATTTCATTCTCTGAACTATGTTATTTTGTCCATAAAAATGAACTGGAATTGTAATTTGTAATCACAGTTGCAAATGTAAATTTATTATGAGACATTGTAGTTTTTATTTTAAAAGACCATTAGCTCTACTTTTACATTTCTATAATTTTATGCATCTGTATGTGAGTTAATATATTAATATTGATATATATAGACATAAGAATTTCTATTAGTCTACTATCTTTCTTGATATGTTATTTCATTTATGCCATTTTTTTCCTCTTCAACTTATTTCTATAAATCACTATTTGAAAATAAAATCTTTTAGACTGCTCCTCAAACGAGTCAGTCAAGAAATATATTTGTAACTGAATAGATACATCTTAAAGGGTATTAGTTAAAATTATTTTAACATTTTTCTCTTGAATTCCTTTATATATATACCACCTTTTTGTTTTTGATTGACTGGATAAGCCATTAGCCATAAATTCTTGCTTATATTTAATCTTAAATAACCACTAAAATTTCATAATGTTAGATTTTTAAATATATATTTTAAATTATTTAAAGTTTTAAATGATTGTTTTGCTACTTATTTCTAGACGATTAACATTTATCTTTGTTTGGTCCAATTATATTTCTTGTATCATTTTGAAATAAATGATTAAGGAGTACCGCAACTTTACCACATTTTAATTTTAATTTTTTTTTTTTTTTTTTTTTTTTGCTGTACGCGGGCCTCTCACTGTTGTGGCCTCTCCTGTTGCGGAGCACAGGCTCCGGACGTGCAGGCTCAGTGACCATGGCTCACGGGCCCAGCCGCTCCGCGGCATGTGGGATCTTCCCGGACCGGGGCACGAATCCGTGTCCCCTGCATCGGCAGGCGGACTCTCAACCACTGCGCCACCAGGGAACCCCACATTTAAATTTTTATAGAACACTTTAAAAGAAAAATAATTTAATATGGAATACTTAAAATATTTCCTTAATTTTTTCTAATTATTTTACATAGTGTTTTAAACTTAAGAATCTTTTCTAAATTAATAAAACATCAGTAACAAATACTTACATCAAATATCCAGACAATATAAAATTGAGTTAATGCAGTAAAAAGTATATTCCTTTCAGTTAAACATAAATTTGACCATTTACTAGGCATTGAAACACATATTTAACAACTTCTGAAATCTTCTTGCAAAATTAAAATATGCAAAAATACATAAAATGGTATTGTATAAATATGTTAAGGACAAAATGTATATATATGCAAAAAATACATAGCTATCTGTTACATATATATTTGTATAATATTAATTAATTGTATAATATGTTCAAAGCAGTCATCTGTTTATAGTATAAGGTGTTAAATTTTCTACTTTGTTACTAGATAGCTTCTTATATTCTCTTACCCTAAAATAAATCAGAGTTGACCTTTTTAAAATAACCAATCCCTGTAGTATTATACGTATATGTTGAATTTAAAAATATATAATTCTGTTGACAGTGCAAATGAAGTGAACAGTTACTGTTAAATTAGATAATACTGTAATGTTTGTCTTTCCTTTATAAAGTTATATGTAATTGTCTATAAAATCTCTAAATTCTTTGAATAGTTTTCACTTTACTTTTAATGAAGAGGAAAGCCCTAATCACAATAATTTTCTAAATTTTCCTACATTAGATACATTTATCTTCTAGATAAATGTTTAAATATACATGAAATACCTACTTATTTCAAATGCTATATCTAATAAAACTGTAAAGAATACAATGTTACTATTTATTATTTTAATTATAATTAACTTTAATTGATTTAGTATTAAATTAATTACTAGTGGGAGGGAGAGAGAGAGACTTTGTTTAAATCTAAGTAATAATAAAAAGATGGAATAACTCAAACAAAGGTACATGCACAAGGAAGAAAATCAATTGTCCTTTAAAAAATGTTAGACAAAATTGGATATTAAAAAATTATATATTGTAAAGCAGATTCTACCCATGGAAGTTTGATAAATATACATTTTTCTCTCTTCTGCAGCTAATACAGACTATAAGTGCAGTAGACAAAGATGATCCCTTAGGTGGACAAAAATTTTTCTTCAGTTTAGCAGCTGTCAATCCAAACTTCACAGTACAAGACAATGAAGGTAAATTTTAGAACGTGTTCATTATGATTTAAGGTGACATTAACAAGAAATTTTCCCCAAAGTAACAATTACCATATACATGATATATTCATTTATAGATCTGTGTTACAAAATTTTGGCTTCATTATATTTTTAATGCGCTATTATGGTAATTTCTTAACAGTGGTTACTTTCTTGAATTTTAAGATTATAAAATATGTGAAAGAAGACTCTATATGGGTTCTAATGCAAAGACTGAATCTTGCAAACATTAGAAAGGCCGGAATAATCAGTTCCTATAACAAAATAGTAGGACACACAGAGAAATGAATGGCTCAATGAGACTCTTGTGTAAACTTCAGTGAGATTTAGCAGCAGCAGATTCACCAAAGCCAAAAAGGCATAGAAGAGACAAAGAAAAAATAAAAGTAGCCACATTAGCCTATGAGGGGATTGGGTGCAAAAACATAGTTTCAATGACAAGATGCACTATTCTTCTGTGTAACATATGAATCTTATAATGACTCTGTGATCAAAAATACTAAACATATTTCTTGCATTCTCAAAAAAAGAAGAAACATATTTTTGAGGAAAAATACAAAAATGGGTCACTATTTTCAAAAAGTCAAAGAGCTTTATTCTTTGGAAAATATGTATGGTAATTATTCTAGGCTAAACAAAAGTATGTAATCAGAGTTTTCTGTCTTCAACAAATTTATGTTAAAACTAATTATATAAGGTAGTTTTTGGTAAAAAGGCATAGTTGTTTTAGAGCTACTATAGATGTAATTATTCTTAAAATAAATCTAATAACTACATTGGCATATTTACAACACCTTCCTAACTGTGTATGTACACTGGCAGAGCCAGGTTGCTATAGCATATCTAGGTGGATTTCAGAATGTCAGAAAGCAGTTTAAGATAATGGATAGTTTTACACTGAGCAACTACTACTTGAGATATTTGATATAGTATGATCTTTGCACACATCAGCTGAAGGGAGGCATCGGTTGGTAACATCTATTTACTAATGAGCTTCTGAAATGTCTATCTTTTCTGTCCCTCTGGACACCTAAAATAGTTGTGATTAGAAATATTAACGTAGAATTGGCAAATAAAATACAAAATGCCCAATATCAGATGTAATATCTGAATATTAGAAAAGGACCCATCACTTTAATTCGCTGAATCTGGTAACCTAAACATAGAATTTAGACAGGACATTCTTAGTACTGAGCTGAAATATCGTATTGTATTGTACCACTTTCTAATTGTATTTTAATTTGTTTTATGTTCTTGTTAAACTGAGCCCCGGATCTCAACAACCACCTCTCAATTTTAAAAAGTAATAGAGACTTGAAATAGTACTATCTTATCACCGCACTTCACAGTTACTGGGGAAACAACTCAAGCTAATCTTAATTAATTTTTGATAAATAGTAGCAATTTCCTATACTGGGTAGAGTTCCTGATCCTACATAAGTTACTCAAAGCAAGGACTGAAGCCATATGAATACAAACCTGAACATACACTAAATAGACTACCAGTAAAGTCTGATGGAATATTTGATCTAATCTTTCATAAATTCACTATTTTCTGTTATTGGGTGAATTTTGAAAGAAATTCCAATGACATAGACATCACCTTAAAGTTGACCTTCTTGAGAAAATACCCTCGCATTTGTCTATATGTTCATCTTAAAAATCTTTAATTCTACATCTTTCTTCAAATACATTTCCTGCTTCTGTGATACCACAGTTAGTATCACATTGTTAAAGATGCCTCACTTTTCACTAACTTACAGGTCAAAAGCATAATTATATGATGACTTTCTGAATATTTAATAAAATGATTCAAACAGAATTGTTAGTTTAGGGTAAAACTTCTTTTGGCTCTTCAATGTATCAAAGCTATTGCAGGCAAAATTAAGATTTAGAAATTTTTGAAAAGTTAAAAGTAAGGCAAGAAGATTCTGAAAATACCCATATGCATGTAAATGTTTGTTTTAGTGTAGGTTTGAGAAAGGAAGAATTGTATCCTAATACTCCTTGGAAGAAAAGTCAGAATTGCAACATTATCAGGATTACATTTTATTTTTTAAATTTGCTTATGCACATCTTCTATTTTGCTAATTTACTATTCTAGATTATGTGGTAGTTAACTGATATACTAAGATTTAACTTCTTGCTAAAATTTAGGAAATGATTACTTTATGTTCAACCACTACACCTGCAAAAAGATTGTCATTTTCTTTTCTTTTTTTTAAATTTTGCTATCCTGTTGGTTTGATTTAGCAATTGCCTAACTCACTCCCTTCCCTACATTGGCATTTTAAGCATCCTTATGGGATTGGCTAAACAAGACCCAGCACATTGGACAAACAGAATAGGAAATTATCATCCAAGTATATATTGATTTTATTTTTCAATATCATTATATAGATGCACAACCCACATTTAAGGATACTGGGTGAGTTATTGGATAAAGGAAATATCAGTAGCAATATTCTAGGTAGGAGGATGCTAGCCTTGATTAAGTCCCTACTTCTTTCTGTGTGTCTGTTAGGCACTCCACATTAGTGTCTTCCACCAATACTTTGAGTTACACACTGTATTCATTTTAATTGGTGGAAATCAAAGTTCAAAAATATTAAGTAACTTGCTAACTGTTCTTCATACATCGGGACTCTTGAAGGTTTTTGAATGCTTAATTGATTTTAAAAATACAACTATAGTTAAAATTTACCCAATCATATTTTTCTTCATGAATATTGGATTAATGTGTGTTTTGTGTATGTGCACACACATACATTTGTAAATAAAAAACATTTACTATAATTTTTTCTTTGGTATGCGTAATATTTATGTTTTTCGAAAACTGTGGTAAACAATATGCTACCATCTCTATAGTCTTGATAAATGATTCACTTATAAAAAAATCACCATTTTGAAAGCATCTGAAAATTAGTTAAAAATCTAATAAGTAATAATGGTATTAGATTCTTCAAACTGTCTTATTTATCTTATCTATATTTGAATTGCCTTGTATATATTTGATAGGGAAATTGATATCAATTTTGTATTTTACACAAACAACTCTTTATTTTTGTGTCAAACCACGTTGATCAGGATGAGACAAATGTATTGTCCCCAAAGCCATTTGTAATATGTTAAAATTTATTTTAGATAATACTGCCAGAATTTTAACCAGAAAAAATGGCTTCAGTAGACATGAAATAAGCACCTATCTCTTGCCTGTGGTGATATCGGACAACGATTACCCGATTCAGAGCAGCACTGGCACACTCACCATCAGAGTGTGCGCATGTGACAGCCAAGGCAACATGCAGTCCTGCAGCGCTGAGGCCCTGCTCCTTCCCGCCGGCCTCAGCACAGGGGCCTTGGTCGCCATTCTCCTCTGCATCATTATTCTGCTGGGTAAGAAACCGTGATTATTTCCTAGATGGTTACTTCACAGTGTTTGTAAGTGGAAATGTTACTATTAAAATACTTCCCCTAAAACTAACCCCCAAATTTAAGACAGACATCAATTAACAGTGGAATGTTGTTTGTATTAAAATATTTTATCTGATCAGACAGAGTCATTACCTTCCCTTTTTAAATAATGAAACTGAAAGTTAGAGATGTTCTAAACGTTTTCCAAGGTTACACAATTTCTGAGTGGCTGAGCTAAGGCAAGGCACCTTGCTGTCAGTCTTTATATGTAGTTTTCCAGTAAATCTAAAGTATTTCCACTGTTTTTGGTTCTTATTACAGCTAGACAATGGCCTCACTATCTTACCTCTTCACTTATGTAATGTTAACATAGCCCTTTACCTCGTTCACTTGTCCCGAAAACAATACTTGATTTTATAACCCAGAACAAATTGCTTTTTAACTGCTTTTGAGTTAAAAATCAGATTGTTTACTCTCTAGTTGCATTATCTTAAAACTATTGGGAGTATTCTTGTGACTCCAATCAAAAAACACTGTATCTGATATTTTAAGAAGCAGTGAAATGAACTGGGATTTTGAAGCCAATCTTAGTAAGTTTCATTATCCTCATTATTAGCACATTTTTTACTGGCTAAGATCCTTTAGCTGATCATAAGCAATCTGAGGTTTAAAATCGTTACATCACAAGTTTATGTGTGTGCACAAATCATGAATTTAGCCAAAAGAAAAGGTCACATTTTCTTAAAAACTTGAAGAATAAACATTTTCTTTCTCTTCGTGGTGGCCTATTTATTTTTTAATCAGTTTGAAGGTCAAGAACAGTTGTCAATGGATTAAAACTTTCTTTTTTGTTGCATTAATAAAAGTCCCGGGCTTCCCTGGTGGCGCAGTGGTTGAGAGTCTGCCTGCCGATGCAGGGGACGCGGGTTCTTGCCCCGGTCCGGGAAGATCCCACATGCCGTGGATCAGCTGGGCCCGTGAGCCATGGCCGCTGAGCCTGCGCGTCAGGAGCCTGTGCTCCGCAATGGGAGAGGCCACAACAGTGAGAGGCCCGCGTACAGCAGAAAAAAAAAAAAAAAAAAAAGTCCCTTGTCTGCCCTCTCACACAAGCTTGAGGGCAAGAAGTCTTACTGTTCTGAGTTAATAAAACAGAAAACATAATACCACTCTACATAATAACATAATTGCCTTCATTCAGGCTGCTGTAACAAAATATCATAGACTGGTAGTTTAAACCACAGAAATTTATTTCTCACAGTGTGGAGACAGGTAAGTCCAAGATCAAGGCACTGGTGGATTTCATGTTTTGCAAGGGCATACTTCCTATTTCACAGACGGCTGTCTTCTCTTGTATCCTCAAGGGGCAGAAAGCAATCCTCTCTCCTGTGTCATGTCAAGAGAGCACTAATCCCATTCATGAGGCTTCCACCTCCATGACCTAATTACTTCCCCAAGACTCCACTTCCACACACCATCACATTGGGAATTTATTTAGGCTTTAGCATATGAATTTTTAGGGGACACATTCAGTCAAGACCAGTAATAAATCCCATATCCTTTAAATGTTTGTTCTAATGAGGCTAAATAAATATAGATATTTCTTCATACATATACCTGGTAAGATATTTTCCCTTCCTTTCCTCATCTAACTGAATTCACATCTGTTTCTCTAAATCATCATTTTTAAAGGATTATGACCAAAATGTTTGGGGATAAAGAATGAGGGTGGAAAACTAATACAACCAGAGGGAAAATGATTTTAGCTTTCTCCTATCTTTTATGCTATTACCATTATTATGATTACTAAAATAATAAGCATATTATTATTATTACTGATATCTTCCCATGGAAGTAGGGAAATGTCCTGTCTGAATGATACACATTTCTACTTGTGGATCTATACTCATTAAGATACATATAGCTGAAATTCATACATAATTTTTGTAGTTAATTCAGTGTAGTAATTTGAATTTACTCTTTGCCATCATGTGATCCAGCAATTTTTTTTTTGATCTCATGAGTGATATATATTTCCATGGAAAACCTCATAAATTTCTAAACTAATAATGTCTAAATAATGTGATCTTTTTTCCCAGTAATTAAGACCTTCTAGTAACAATGTAAGGAAAAAAAATATGTAAATCCATCCACAAAGCTATTTAACAGATATGGATACTCCATATCTTGTGAAGAAAGCTGCCTTTTTAATATTGCATAAGGATGTAAAAATATGGGCGTATTTTTGCCCTTCTTCATTGTTTTATTTGAAGCTGAATTTGATTTGTGTCTATTTTTTAAACAACATCTTATGTCATTATTTAATGCAAAGTATAAATAACGTCTGTACAATCAGGAACTATCTTTAAACAGTTCTTAGAAAAATAGATAAAATAAGTCACTGTATTTGAAAAAACCTTTCACATTGCTTTAAAAGTAAATTAGAACCACTGTTCTTAAACTCTAACCATCCTGGCTAAATCCTTCAACACTCCCCTCTCCTCTCACGCCTCCCCCTCCCCACAAGCCCTGCAAAAAAAAAAAAAAAATTATGGAAATACAAAATTAACCCTAAATTCTAACCAGTTCCAGAAAACCTAAATAACAAACTCGTTTATAGTACTTCCACTCGTTATTTATTAATATGTGTTTCAGATGGACCTCTAATGCATCTTTTTTCTTTTTTCAAGTTATAGTAGTACTGTTTGCAGCTCTGAAAAGACAGCGGAAAAAAGAGCCTCTGATCTTGTCTAAAGAAGATATCAGAGACAACATTGTGAGCTATAACGATGAAGGTGGCGGAGAGGAGGACACCCAGGCCTTTGATATCGGCACCCTGAGGAATCCTGCAGCTATCGAGGAAAAAAAGCTGCGGCGAGATATTATTCCGGAAACTTTATTTATCCCACGGAGGACTCCGACAGCTCCGGATAACACGGATGTCCGGGATTTCATTAATGAAAGGCTAAAAGAGCACGATCTGGATCCCACCGCACCGCCCTACGACTCACTTGCAACGTATGCCTACGAAGGAAACGATTCCATCGCGGAATCTCTGAGTTCTTTAGAATCAGGTACCACTGACGGAGACCAAAACTACGATTACCTCCGAGAATGGGGGCCTCGGTTTAATAAGCTGGCGGAAATGTACGGTGGCGGGGAAAGTGACAAAGACTCTTAACCTAGGATATATGTTCTGCTCAAGCAAGAGGAAGTAACTTTACCGACACCGTCTCCACTTCATAATATTTGATATTCAGGAAAATTTTCCTGCCACTCAGCACAATTTTTTTTCCCATTTCCTTTTTAATTTGTTCATTAATTACATTAATTCTTCCCTGTAGGATGTCTCATGGAATATATACGACATTTTATTTAATCACTTCCAAGAGCCAAAGCTATGGAAATTCAGTGTTGTCCTTCTTAGGAAATAAAAGATAATTTCAGAAACATGAACAGGATAGTTCTCCCTTAAGCAGCCTCACAAACAAGCCACTTCCGTTTCTTAAAGGTGAAGAAAAAATTTAAGGTATATCCTGTTCTGTATGTTAAATTAAAAAATAAAATGTACATGTGGTGTTAGTAGGTGTGATATGCAACCTGGTATACAAACGTTTGTGCAATTTCATTTCATCAAATTCTATCTGCTAATGTTTTATATTTATATTTTTGTATTTATTTTTTAAAAAAAATAAACCAGTTTTTACAACTACCTTGTCTCTAGCTTCTTTTTTCTCTAGGGAGAAAAAGTTTCTCCACAGACTAAATATCTTGGTACAAAATTCCACTGAATACAGGTAAGAACACAAAATCATTATCATTACTATTGAGAGCTCTAACCAAATTAATATGATTTAAGGAAGAATTATTTTTCCAATGAGTCTTGCTATGCTGTGATATGTGAAAAACTCTTCACATTAAGAGGGATAGTCATTTACAGATCACCTAAAAATTTACCATATAAGCAAATGTAAAACATGACCAGCCTTATGCTAAATATCCCCAAACACCAGCAATGCAGTAATTTCATTTTGTCTTTATTCACTAAAATAATATCTGAAAGAATAAAACGTTTTCTTTTTTTGTATGGCATTTGTGCTATTCAGGTTTATGGGCAATAATAGTTCAGACAGATTTCATACTGAAATAATCTTTTAATGGAAAATAGGCTTACCTCCCATGGTGACTTTGAAATGCCTAGTAATGACAGTAATAATGCTGAATATTCCATTAAGATACAGCAATGGAATTATGTAATGTTTCCCAAAATGCATTACATATTGCATATTGGTAACAAAGTCTGTTTTTCTGTCAATGAATGTTTCAATAGAAAGGAATAAAAAAGTACTGGCAGTTAATTATCCAGAGTTCCTGATATTCAGGGAAGCCAACTGCCACTAACTGATGCCTCTTTTCTCAAGATCCAAACATGATTTATTCATAAATGGAGCACTTTGTTGGGCCTACACTAGGAAGTCACATTCCCTGCTGAGTTTATCGTAAACAATACCAAAGATTTGTGTACTTTCCAATTAGTGAAAATGGTATGCTCTTGGAGTGAGTCAGAGGGCAATATTGACATATCCTTAATGCAGAATTAATTATTTCAATCTTCTTGAATGCTTTTTGTTCCCCAGCTTCCAGGCTGCAAGACACATATCCCTCTGACCACAGACATTTAAGTTTGCATAGTAATCTAGTCATGAAAGAAAAACAACCCATGTGGTCTAATTAAAATTACAGTCACGTTACAAGGCTGACACATCAGACCACAGTAAAACCTAACTTGGTCAACTTCGTATATTCCAAGAACCCATGCACCCACCCAAAAGATTGAGAAAACCCTCAGTATGCTAGAAGGTTTATTTATTCAAATAAAATCATCAACAAATGGAAAAGATAAAAGAAGGTATATCTCACGAGCATTTCACATTAGTTATGATTCAAGCTATAACATTCGGGCTTCCCTGGTGGCGCAGTGGTTGAGAGTCCGCGCGCCGATGCAGGAGACACGGGCTCATGCCCCGGTCCGGGAAGATCCCACATGCCGCGGAGCGGCTGGGCCTGTAAGCCATGGTCGCTGAGCCTGCGCATCCGGAGCCTGTGCTCCGCAATGGGAGAGGCCACAACTGAGAGGCCCGCGTACCGCAAAAAACAAACAAACAACAAAAAAAAACTATAATATTCATTTGAGTAAAAATTAGTTAAAAATTTTCCAGCATTAGTTATTTTTATTAATATTAGATGTCAGTAATTGGAATTCTTATTTAAATATTTTTAATTATCCTCATACAGATAATTTTAGACTGGCATTAACTTGCTCTATCGTTTATTTTGTCATCCAACTTTTAGATATTTAAAGAATCAGTGAGCTTTTGCATTATTCAAATCAGGTTTCCAAAAATTCTCCTTAAAGAGATTGATTAGCAGGCTTCTTTGGCAATATAAAATCTATATTGTACAGAAATCATTTTTCAGAGTACTGAAACAGTCCTTGGTATCAGATATCCTAATATTTTTTGATAATGACGGTGATATGTTATATAATTAATTTTTTGGAGATCCTGAAATTAAAAATACACCTATAAGGACCTGCTCAGACTGTAAGTTTCCCTTACATTATACTCTCCCAAAAGCAGGCCCAATATATAGATTATTCTATGTCCACAATTTCTATTATATGTGGAGTGGGGAAAAATGTCACTCAGTAACATGTTGATTTTATCATACAACCATGGACTTTTCATTTATGCATCCATGTATTCATTTATCAATTATTTTGAGCAGTTATTATAAAAATCAAAGAATATTCTAGATCCTAGAGATGTAATAATAAATCATATATAATTTATATATATGTACATAATTATTCTATTAGTGACAATGGGGGGGGGAAAGGCAAAATAATTACCAAAACTCTCAGAATTTGTAACAAAATACCTAACTTGTACTAACTTTTTAAAGTACAGTGAAAAGAAATTATTCTGCCATCCTTTTTTTATGTTTTTTTTTTTCTTTGTTTGTTTTGTGGTATGCGGGCCTCTCCCTGTTGTGGCCTCTCCTGTTGCAGAGCACAGGCTCTGGACACGCAGGCTCAGCGGCCATGGCTCACGGGCCCAGCCGTTCCGTGGCATGTGGGATCCTCCCGGCCCGGGTCACGAACCCGTATCCCCTGCGTCAGCAGGCGGACTCTCAACCACTGCGCCACCAGGGAAGCCCCTTTTTTATGTTTTAAATATTCAGATAAGGGAAATAAAATGATTTATAAACCTTCGGTCATTAGAAATGGTGATTAAGTTAATCAATTCTCATTGGTTCTATTTTCAATGAAATATCAAAGAACGTTTATATAATGATAAAGTAATGCTCTTAGACTGAGGTTTCTCTGTATATGTTAAGTAGATACTGTCACACAACTGCAAGAGTTCCAGACATAAACTATGAGTAATTAGATGTTTAGGATACTCTAAAATAAATAAACTTAAGGTGTAGAATTGAGACTTAGGGATATCTACATATTTGGGTTCATTTATCAACACATCTACCTAAGTATCTATATATAATGGCTTCACCATGCTTTCACCAGCTGCACCCCCCTCCCTGCTGGCAGTGCTGACCCTGTGCTGCAGCTCCCTGTCCAGTGGCCTTGCACATGGTTGGGCACCCCTGGGCAGTGCTGCAGGACTAAGTAAGCTGCAGCTGCTGGTGGCTGCAAAGGGAACCTCCCTGACTCCCATGCTGCCCCTCCAGATCTACTACAAATCTACTACAGATCTATTAGAAATGCCCTCTGTTCCCAAGCTTGAAATAAAGTAGACTGTTGGTGTCCTTTTGCACCTGGCTGCTGGACCTTCCCATTGCTCTGAAAAAGTGCAGGTTTCACCCACAGAGAGGGGTACAGGGCTCCTGCTTGGACATCCTATAAGTTGAAAATAGTGTAAGATAGAAGCATCTAGTTACTTTTGCTGAGGGTGCAGGAGAGAGCCGAGTCTTTCCTTTTTTACTCCAATGTTTTGCTCAACACCAAGACTTTTTTTTTTCTTTTTTAAGAAGATGTTGGGGGTAGGACTTTATTAATTTATTTATTTATTTTTGCTGTGTTGGGTCTTCGTTTCTGTGCGAGGGCTTTCTCTAGCTGTGGCAAGCGGAGGCCACTCTTCATCGCGGTGCGCAGGCCTCTCACTATCGCAGTCTCTCTTTTTGCGGAGCACAGGCTCCAGACGCGCAGGCTCAGTAGTTGTGGCTCACGGGCCTAGTTGCTCCGCGACATGTGGGATCCTCCCAGACCAGGGCTCGAACCCGTGTCCCCTGCATTAGCAGGCAGATTCTCAACCACTGCGCCACCAAGGAAGCCCAACACCAAGACTTTTTAACTGTTGTGACCATACTATTCCTAGCAAATCCCCCATGCAAGCAATTGGATTCATTTCATCTTTAAAACATACACAGAGGGCTTCCCTGGTGGCGCAGTGGTTGAGAGTCCACCTGCCGATGCAGGGGACACGGGTTCGTGCCCCGGTCCAGGAAGATCCCACATGCCGTGGAGCGACTGGGCCCGTGAGCCATGGCCGCTGAGCCTGTGCTCCACAACGGCAGAAGCCACAACAGTGAGAGGCCCACGTACCGGAAAAAAAAAAAAAAAAACCATACACAGAATCCCACCTCTTCTCACCATTTCCATTACCCAACTCAAACCATCAACACCTGTTTTCTCCATTGTTAGGCGCAATTAACTCCCTAACTGGCCTTTCTCTTGCACCTTGCCCCACTTATACTCCACCGTCAGCACTGAGGTCAGAGAAATATTTTCAAAACGAATTTCCCATCTGATTGCTCCCTGGTTCTAAACTCTACTTCCTCATTTTACTCAAGAGTAGAAGGCAAACTCCTTATAATATCCTGAAGGCCTGTCCAGAACGCTTTGACCTCTTCTCCCATTTACTCTGCTCCAACTTCTCACCCTTTACTGTTCCCCTCTGACTTCATGTGTTTATACTGACCATTCCTTCTATCTCCAGCCATGTCCTCATTTCTTTATAAAATGCTATTTTATAAGTTCTCTATAAAATGCTATTTTAATTACAGTCCACACTGTCCACCTTACTTATAGAATTTCCCTAGACTAACCCGTTGCTCTTACACTGCATTTGTTTTCTCCCTAACACTACCACAGTTTTAACATGTTATATGACTTATTTGTTTACTGTGATTATTTTCTCTCTCCCTCAAATAGAGTGTAAAATTCATGAGAGCATGGATTTTGTGTTTTTTCATTGTGATGTCCAATACACAGAATCATGTCTATCTGTTTAGGTATTCAACAAACACGTATTGGAAGAATTCATAAATATTGTACTTTTGGATTTATCACATATTATACTTAATTTTAAATATGTATGTATACATATTATGCATATGATATTTCTGCTTCTTCCTTTATTCAGATAGTGAACTACTCAAAGTTATATCTTAGTGATTATTTTGCTCATTTACCAGGAACGATTTTACTTCCAGACTGATATAGTACTTGGGTATTGTTTTAAGGATAAATGTTAATTAGCCAAAAATTATTTTGACTAATTGCTTTAGGAAATTAGAGATATATTCTGAAGGGCACACAAATCTGAGAAAGTCAAAACGATGATTTAAACGAAGTTACATAGTAAATGTGCTTAGAATATTTACAAAGTGTTGAAAATTATAATAGTGGGAATTGACATAAAATAAATACTACAGTCAGAGAATGACTAACTTTTCAGGTTCTGTTCTGGTGTGGTTGGGGTCTGGGTCATGATGGGAATTTAATATTGCAAAAAGGTCAGATAAAGGGGCAGTTGATCAGGGAAAGTTTTGAAAAAGATTATGATGAAAGGGAACAGAAGACCAGAGCCCCAAGGAAGATGCTCCTGCTTCCTTGCCAAAAGGCACTAGGGTTCAATTTTTTTTTTTTGAGGGTTTATTTATTGTTTTAAATATTTATTTTTCTTTTCGTTCTTTTTTTTTTAAACATCTTTATTGTAGTATAATTGCTTTACAATAGTGTGTTAGTTTCTGCTTTATAACAAAGTGAATCAGCTATACATATCCATATATCCTCATATCTCCTCCCTCTTGCGTCTCCCTCCCACCCTCCTTATCCCACCCGGTGGTCACAAAGCACCGAGCTGATCTCCCTGTGCTATGCGACTGCTTCCCACTAGCTATCTATTTTACATTTGGTAGTATATATTACTCCATGGCACTCTCTCACTTAGGCCCAGCTTACCCTTCCCCCTCCCCGTGTCCTCAAGTCCATTCTCTACATCTGTGTCTTTATTCCTGTCCTGCCTCTAGGTTCTTCAAAACCATTTCTTTTTTTTTTTTTTTTTAAGATTCCATATATATGTGTTAGCATAAGGTATTTGTTTTTCTCTTTCCGACTTATTTCACTCTGTATGACAGACTCTAGGTCCATCCACTTCATTACAAATAAATCAATTTTGTTTCTTTTTATGGCTGAGCAATATTCCATTGTATATATGTACCACATCTTCTTTATCCATTCATCTGTCAATGGACACTTAGGTTGCTTCCATGTTCTGGCTATTGTAAATAGACCTGCAATGAACATTGTGGTACATGACTCTTTTTGAATTATGGTTTTCTCAGGGTATATGCCCAGTAATGGGATTGCTGGGTTGTATGGTAGTTCTATTTTTGGTTTTCTAAGGAATCTCCATACTGTTCTCCATAGTGGCTGTATCAATTTACATTCCCACCAACAGTGCAGGAGGGTTCCCTTTTCACCACACCCTCTCCAGCATTTACTGTTTGTAGATTTTTTTCATGATGGCCATTCTGACCGCTGTGAGGTGATACCTCATTGTAGTTTTGATTTGCATTTGTCTAATGATTAGTGATGTTGAGCATTCTTTCATGTGTTTGTTGGCCATCTTTGGAGAAATGTCTATTCAGGTCTTCTGCCCATTTTTGGATTGGGTTGTTTGTTTTCTTGGTATTGAACTGCATGAGCTGCTTGTAAATTAAGCCTTCATCAGTTGCTTCATTTGCAAATATTTTCTCCCATTCTGAGGGTTGTCTTTTCATCTTGTTTATGCTTTCCTTTGCTGTTCAAAAGCTTTTAAGTTTCTTTAGGTCCCATTTGTTTATATTTATTTCCATTTCTCTAGGAGGTGGGTCCAAAAGGATGTTGCTGTGATTTATGTCATAGAGTGTTTTGCCTATGTTTTCCTCTAAGAGTTTTATAGTGTGTGGCCTTATATTTAGGTCTTTAATCCATTTTGAGTTTATTTTTGTGTATGGTGTTAGGGAGTGTTCTAATTTCATTGTTTTACATATAGCTGTTCAGTTTTCCCAGCACCACTTACTGAAGAGGCTGTCTTTTCTCCATTGTATACTCTTGCCTCCTTTATCAAAGATAAGGTAACGATATTTGCATGGGTTTATCTCTGGGCTTTCTATCCTGTTCCATTGATCTATATTTCTGTTTTTGTGCCAGTACCATACTGTCTTGATTACTGTAGCTTTGTAGTATAGTCTGAAGTCAGGGAGCCTGATTCCTCCAGCTCCGTTTTTCTTTCTCAAGATTGATTTGGCTATTTGGAGTCTGTTGTGTTTCCATACAAATTGTGAAATTTTTTGTTCTAGTTCTGTGAACAGTGCCAATGGTAGTTTGATAAGGATGCATTGAATCTGTAGATTGCTTTGGGTAGTATAGTCATTTTCACAATGTTGACTCTTCCATTCCAAGAACATTGGGGTTCAATGTTTGAATTGATGTCCTTCTTGTATTCTTTTCTTGTTTTCTTCCTTACAGGCTGTGATAACTGGGTATAAAGAGTTTGATGTATATTTTCTTTCTTTTTTTTTTAACATCTTTATTGGGGTATAATTGCTTTACAATGGTGTGTTAGTTTCTGCTTTATAACAAAGTGAATCAGTTATACATATACATATGTTCCCATATCTCTTCCCTCTTGCGTCTCCCTCCCTCCCGCCCCATGTGTATTTTCTTGATTACTTTTAAAAAGCCTGACTTGTTGAGATTGCCAAATATATGAAGATATTGATATGCAAAGAGAACAGCCTGCATATTTACCTATGCATGGACTCTAGAGACAACCTTGAATCAAGAACCCACAAAAAAAAAAAAAAAAGGAAACGAGCTGAGAGAATTGATGTGAATGAGCAAAGATTCTTGGAGCCAAAAGGTACACTGATGGTTAAAAACAACAACAAGGGACTTCTCATTGGCTCAGTGGTTAAGAATCCACCTGCCAATGCAGGTGACAGAGGTTTGATCCCTGGTCCAGGAAGATCCCACATGCCATGCAGCAACCAAGCTCGTGCACCACAACTACTGAGTCTGTGCTCTAGAGCCTGTGAGCTAAAACTACTGAAGCCCTCGCACCTAGAGCCTGTGCTCTACAACAAGAGAAGCCACTGCAATGAGAAGCCCGTGCACTGTGACAAACAGTAGCTCCCGCTCACTGCAACTAGAGAAAGCCTGCATGCAGCAATGAAGACCCAACGCAGACAAAATTAGAAAATAATAAAAATTAAAAAAATAAAAACAGAAGCAAATATGGGCTCCAAAAAAAGGAAAGCCAGCAAAACTATATCTATCTATCTATCTATCTATCTATAATTTATTTTCATCCACTCTAACATTTTTTTATACGTATTACATTTTGCGTCCAATTTCCCTGAAAATCTCTTTATTTCTTTAATGCTACAAATATAATACTTACTCCCGTGCTGAGCTAGCTAAGTCATTTGAAGATCTGGAAACCAGCTAAGCAAAAAAAGAGGAGAAAAGGCATGTTTCACAACTCTAATTAGTAAGGGCAAAAACAAAAAAAAGGCAAATAAAGTTACTTTGTTTAACCTTATTTTCTACTATTATTATAAATGGATTATTTTAAGTTATTAATACATTAGTAGCACAGTGAACATTCTTTATTAAATTAAATGATTTATATAGGAAAGAATTAATGATTAATAAGAGCATAACAGAAAACTGGTAGACACTATGTGAAAGCTCTTTTCCAGCTGTGGAATTATCCTGAATTTGGAACATGATATTTACAACTCCCCAGGAAGGATAGCACAGCAACTTCATTCCCAAATTTATCTGAAACCACCTGCACAATGTGAAATATTTAGAAGCATTCTTAAGATTCTTTCCATGATCTTTGCCTCTCTCCTTTTACAGTCAAGAGGAATTTAAATGACTTTTTAATCAATACGTAAAATCTATGCCACTGTGTTACAGTTTACATTTACTTCCATTATCCCCACTATTAATATAGCTTAAATTAAATCTTTCCTAAATGATGTTGTTAATGTCAATGAACCTTTGTGAAAAGCAGCCAGTGATTGACTCTGCTTCTGGCATATTCAACTTTTCTTTTAGAAGAGCAGGACTTTAGCACTACAAAGTTATTTGTTTGAAATTATTATTTATCATTTCCCATCTTTATTGAGATATAATTGATATATAACACTGTATAAGTTTAACGTGTACAACATGATGATATATGTATACATCTTAACTACATAACTTTCATATTTGTTTCTTCAAAGAGTTAAATTTTATTACACGTAGAATTTGTCTCTGCCTTTGTAATAACTCTGAGCATAGAAAATATTCATTCAAAAGCGTGTAGGTACTTTAGTAGCACCAACACATGGAACATTCTATTGGCAGACCTATATAATTTAGATTAAGGCAGCTCCTTAATTTTTAGGTTGCATTTGGTTAAACACTTAAACCTGATAAAATGCTGGTTCCAAGCAATGCATTGGACACCTAAGTAGGTATTACATAAATACTTGTTGAGTGATTGATTAATCTTGGCATTCTAATACTTTGTTTTCTAATTTTGGCACTGTGGAAAATTTCAGGTTCCATGCCTTCCTTACCCTCAACCAAAAAGGCAACATGTTTCATTCATATTTGAAAAGGCATATTCTAGAAATGTCACAGTAACCTTTTAAGATGACAGTCTCTGCCTAGGAATTCTTGACAGTAGCTATGCACAATTATGCCAGTTATATTTTGAAACTTTCTTACATCATCTTCCCAAAAGTGATAGCCTGGTAGACAGAGTTTAGGTGATTGGATGGAAGGATATGCAAACTCGATGCACACTTTTATAAACTTATTTTTGAGATAAGAATAGAAAAAGTAAAATTCAATTACTGGTTTATTCATTGTCAAAATGAGTAATTTATTTAAAAGTAATCATATTATGTCTCAATTTCCCTATCTGTGAAACTAATATCTCAGTGCTTTATTAACACAAAACATTGAACACAATTAATTTTGTGCCTAGATACTTTCATTAGTATAAATTTTTCAATTTTATTGAAAAGTAAAAAAAATGAAGACAAACACCAAAGTTATTCTCCAAATCACTTAAAATATAATGATGCATCTTTTAAGTAGTAAACGTAAGTACCTAAAATATCACTGATTAGCAATAACTTTAATGTGTGTTCTTATACACAGCATGGTAAGGCTATATCTAATTTATGATAATAGTGTTGAGTAAGATGATAGAGATGATGATGGTGATGATTATAAGTAACATTTATGTGCCTAATATTCCAGGGTTTGTTCAAAGTCTTACATATACTAATACATTTAATAGTCACAATGACTCTGTAAGGTAAATACTATTATTATCTCCATTTTACATATGAGGAAATACAAGTGAGGATTAAATAAAATTGTCCAAGTTTCTACTCTTTCTTCACAAAGGAGTTCGGAAACACAATTTGCTCAGCTATAAGGTTAATGCTCTGTAATCCAAGCCTACTCCTGGTAAGAATAAAACAACAAATCTTTATATCTCAGGGTTAGTAATGATAGTGAGGAGACCTCTATCAACAGAGTTGCTTATAGAGAATGAATTTTTTAATTAAAAAATATGTAGTTGTATTTAAAACACACATTTGGCCTTAGCTTCACAGTTGGTACTGGGTTATCATCTAGGTCAGTAGAATTTGTGTAATCCTGGTCTCTCAGTTTGGTTGGGGATTGTCTCCTTGGACTCTCTAACGTGAGGGTCATATTGTATAATCTACCCTCTACTGGGCCACGAGTGTGTGGAAGATGGGGAGATGATCAAAATATCAAAATGGTAAAGGGAGCATTTCTCTGGTGAGTGGATGTGAATGATGTCCTCTCTAATGTCGATGGAATGGGGGTTCCCTTTAAGTACCAACAAGGGAGTCCCTGGATAAGACTGGTCTTAGGTGTGAGGGAGCTGGAGAGCTGAGGGCCAGGAATTAAGCAGTATTAGAGCTTAGTGTAAAGTATCTGTCCATTTGGGGGACCACTTATGGTTTAAAAGCTTGAGGAGCATATCTTTGAGTAAACTGCTGTGCTTCTCTATAAGTCTGGACACTTGGGACCTGTAAGCTAGGTGGAAATTCCACAAGAGTCCATGGTCTAGAGCCCATGACTAAACAGCTTGGGAGGTTAAATGAGTCCCTTGATCTGCATCTACACTATCTGGTGGACCCAAGGGGATGAGCACGCACCTGGTTAAGAAGGAGATTTCGTGATGAGACGCAGCATTTCTGGGGAAAGCCGCCAGCAGTAGTCCTCTGTAAGTATCATACCTACTAGCTCCAGCAGAGGGCAGCAGTGGTCAGATAAAATTAATTTGCCTTCCTGAATAGGATCTGTCACCTAGGGGCACATGTCCCCACCTGGGAGCCTTCCAGAGTTTTATTTGGAAGCAAAGAGGGCAACTATTTACCACTACTTTGGCTAGACCTGTGGTGAGGGGGAATTCGCACCTGTACGCTCCATCTGTGAGTGTTGTCACTCCCCTGTGCTGGGGTGTAATACGGGCCCACCCTGCTAGTGTGCATGGCACCTCTGGAGAATAGTTGTGTGTGGTACTCTAGGAGGTAGCTCATGTGGGGCCTTGGAACAAGCATGCCATTTGGATAAGGAGTCGCAATGTTATAATGTGCTTGTTGGCATTTGTGCACAGAGACATGAGTGACCGTAATCAGCCTATGTGAGTCGGCTCTCTCTTTCCAAATGGAAACACTCCACAGAAGCTTTTTCTGAATCTTGAAATTATCCATTTGCCTTTGTCCAGACCAGACTGGACGAGCCCATTGGCTACGATCCTGGAGCCAGTAAAAATGTGTGCCCTTGGGAGTCCCATTTTTATGGCCTGTTGTAGAGCCAGGGGGGCTGCCACCATGTCTGCCAGCTGACCCAAGCCAGGAGAGCCCTCCTGGTCTAGGGATATGCTGCCAGAAGGATGAAATTCTGCGGCCTTCCAGTGGGCTGCACCACATACAATGGGCACTGCCATTCAGGAAGAACACCCACTCTCTTTCCATGCAGTTGGTCCCAAGGGGATCCCCAAATTGCTAGAGGGCCCATCAGTGGAGGTACCAGTAGCTGTACCTCAGTGTCAGTGGGCAAGAGGCTGAGCATGGGGGCTGCCTCATTTTCCTGCAAGGGAAAGGCCCTTGACGTCAGTTTAGTCCTTTCCTGAAGGTGCCGCATTTCTTTTTAACAGTGAGGCCTCAGAGGCCATGCCAAGACTCTGCTGGATTGAATCCCTGACTCAAGGACTTTTGTGTGAAGTAGTTCGGACTGTGAGCCCTATGATTCCTCTGTCTCTAAAAGAGCCCAGGAGGCTGCCAACATTTGACATGTGAGTGTCATGTCCCAGGCTGCTGTCTAGGGCAGGCGTTTGGTCCAAGGTCCCATGCCCAGAACCCCAGGTAGAGCCATGCTGAGTCTAGAGACCCCACGGGGTGTTGCAGTGACTCAACTAGGAATTCTGAGCTGTAGAGGGACTACAGGAAGGAGCTGCTGTCTGGTTTGCTGGGCCAGCTGCAAGGAAGTCTGTTGAGGCGCTCCTCAGTGGGAAGAAGCTGATTTGCATGTAACAGCATAAATAGCCTTAAGTAGAATGAACAAGCGTGTTGCCTCCAAAATGTGAACAGAACTAACATGTGCTGGGCCTGTCGTAATGTGACAGGAGGCTTGATTGTAAGTTGAGGTTTTACAGCGATAGGAATTTTGAGGCCCTCAGCTGACTTCAGAGGCTGGTCCTTGGATCTTATGTGGGGCAATGGTCCATCCTCTCTGCTGTAAATATTGTATTTCTAGATGTAAATCTTCTTGGGCTGCATCCTCAGAGATCCCCCTAGTAGAGTGTCATCCATGTAATTGCAAGGGTGGCAGTGGTTAGTGTGAGTGAATCTAGATCTTGCTACCTCGTTATGTTCCATTCAGATAACCCATGGGCGGCCAGGCTTTTTGGATATCATCTATCATCTCTATAACGTTGGGAATGGAGGCCTTAATGGTGGAAACCTTAATGGTGCATTGAAATTTTGATAGTCAATTGTTAGTTTCCATCTATTGGTGGCCAGTTTTAACACTGGCTAGGTGGGGCTATTAATAGGTGAGACCATGGACCTAATGACCCCAGTGTCAAGCATATTTCTAATGATGGGCTGGAGGCCCTCTGTACCTTGTTTCAGTCAATACTGTGGTGTATTTACTGTTTTCACTGGAGAAGGCTGTTGGACAGGTTCTCATTTCACAGCTCCCACGGAAAAGGCCAGGAATTTGGGTTTATTCCACCTAGTGTATAGCTGAGTAAGGGCCTCCATGCCCATATTAGGAAAAGAGAGAGTCAGGGGACCACCAACACTGGCAACTGTTTTAGAAACATGGTGCCAATAGGCACACCTAGCTTAACTCGTACTCCTTTTATAGTTTTACCTGCTGTGTCTTATAGGCTGCAGAAAGTTCCCTTGAAGAATTTGGAAGGGTTGCCTGGAGTCACTGTGACGTGCATTCCTGTGCTCATAGAACCAAGAATCTCTGGTTATCTTTGCTTTTGTCCCAGTGGACCACCAGAGTCGTCAATGGGCAATTATCACTGGAAGGTGGGACAAGCTCCAGGGAGCTGCCCATTTGTTAGGGTAATGTTCTAGAGAGGTTGTTTAGGGCAGAGGGAGTCCCAGGACCCTCTGAAGGCCTCTGGGCCATTGAGGTTGGACTCTCTAGCAGGGATCCTGAAGATGTAAGCTCACTGGGGACCCCCAATTGGTGGAGATGTAGTATAAGATACTCAGCTGTTTGGAATTGTTCCAGGCATTAAATCCCAACAGGGCTGGCATGGAGGCTCCAGGACCAGGAGGTGAGAAGGGTGCTTTTCAAGGTGGGATGTGGGGCCTGGCACCCAGGGTTGACCTTGAGGTTGTGGGTTGGTACTATACAATCCTTGGTACTATACAATCTGAAAGTCTAGGTGAACGCCTCCTTCACGGAGGGCCACCTTGTCTATTCTCTCCATGGCCTCATTGAATACAGTAGGAAGTCCCCACAAAGTGGAGGATTACAAGCTCTGTAACTTGGAAGGAGGGCTTCCTGTAAGAAGAATTCTTTGGATTTAAAGTCAGTTGGGGCCTCCTCAGCATTGGAGGTGAAATCCAGTTCATCTGGGTTGCTATCTTAAAAGAAGTGAAAGATCCACTGGACCATACCAATCCAAGGAGAGTCAGGCTTCATCTAGTGTCTTCCTTTGGCCTTGAGCCTTGGAGGTAATAACTGCAATAGAAGAGTGAGCTTCATGCAAGCCATAAAAATCCTAGTAAGCAGGGGAAGGGATTTTCCCTCTATATGCTTAGGGCTTGTGCTTTTGGGTTTGGCCTCTCCCTCCTCCATCGAAGCCTTGGTTATAGCATTGGGATTATTGGTGGCAGCAGCCTTTGCTTTAAGGTTGGCTTGATCCTGGTGTGGCCCCTCATGGGTGGGGGGATGGCATCACCAGTGTCTCTTAAGAATTTGGCCTCAGGCTCTGGGAGTCTTTTAAAAGGTTATATGTTTTCCAGTTCTTGGAAAAACCAGCTAGTTGCCTCATTTCTGGGGCAGTGAGTAATAGCTCAGAGCTATTATTAAACACTATGAAGAGTCAGTCAGCACTCCCCCACACTTTTTTTCTCTCCTGCTGCATCAAGTCTTTTAAAATATTTTGAATCTGAAGACAGATAAAATTTTGAGTTTCAGTTTCTAATTCTCTATATCTGCCACTGATTTGACCTAATGAATTGTCCCTTAAAAGATATGCAGTTGACATCCCCTGGTGGTGGGACAAGTAGTCAGTTCCCTCTGAAGCGTGTTCTAATAGACCTCACTGAGATGGGGTCAGCCTTTGCTAGAGCAATGGTACCAGGATCATTCAGACCTAGACCATGAGAGTGAAGAACCGGGGCTTTGGTATGTTGGTATGCCTGGGTGTTGAGCAGTGCCAAGGCTGCTTCTATGGGCATTTCTATGGGCATAGTAAGGAGTTTAATTTCCTTGGGCATTATAGTGGGGGCAGTAATAGGTGTTCTGGACATTTGTATTGAACCATTTGATCTTGTGCCACCTCAAGCCTAGAGTGGGACAGATGATATTCATGGGATCAGAAGACTTGAGATGGGACAGCAGCAAGGTATGCAGCATCAGAAGGACCTGGGCCCCAGCCACATGTGCCTTTGCCCTGGGCCATGACTTTCCCAATGACAATGTCCCAACCACATGGTTTAGAGCTCAGTGTCCTGATGCAGCCTGAAAACACAATGGCCTGGGAAGGAGAGCCTCTCCCTCCTCTTTCTAAGGTCACTGCCTGGCACATTTATACAGTAGACCACACCCGGGTGGGGGCTGTCGCTTTCCTCTCCTGGCCATTAACTAACATGACTGGACCTTGTGAAAACTTAGCCAACTCTCCTAAGAGTCGGTAGCTGGGTTCATGTTTATAGTTGGGAAACACACCCAAAGCCTAATACCTGCTGGGGGAATTTGCTCCCCTTCCTGTGGGGTATTTCTAGGTAGAAAACACATCTGTAGCACCTCAAGTCAGCTCCAGTTATCAACGCTCTGAGGTTCAGGAGGATTCTGGTGATTTTTTCAGAGCTTGCACTTTGGAAAGGGAAGCCAAGGTAAAACTCAACAGAATCAATACAATGCAGTGAAAAATAGCACAACTGTAGGTTAGTATGTGGTAGACTTTTTCCAGATAGAATTACCCACCTGGGAGAGCCAGTCAGTAAGCCATTTGCAGCTAAATGGCATTTCTAACAGTTATAGCAAGTCAGTTACAATCCATCCCATTCATAAAGCCAATTGTGACTTTGCTAAAAGCCCTAGGGAATTGGGTGGTGAGCCACGCTTCAACCAGGGAAGTGAAATAGAGAAATTCATTACACATAGGTCATGAAAAAAGTAAATAGCATGCCCTGAGGGGCCACACAGGCTCATGGCAGGTTACAAGTAGAGAGAGTAGGGCAGGACCTGTGCCCATGCACTTATTAAGGTCATAGGTGGAGTGCTTTGGGTTCCTAGGCTAAGCAAGTATTGGTCAATTCAAACTAAAAGGAACAGGGTTTTGATATGCTTCTGAGAGGGTCTTACCTAAGGGTGCACAAGAGGAAGGCCCTGGGAACAGGGGGAATGCTTATCCCAAGGGAAGTAGGGGGTAGTTAGAAACATACATTTACTTGTGACTCTGGGAGCTGTTATATAAGGCATGTACTCATAGGAGGGGTTAATTTTTTTTTTAAACATATTTATTGGAGTATAATTGCTTAACAATGTTGTGTTAGTTTCTGCTGTGTAACAGAGTGAATCAGCTATATGCATACGTATTTCCACATATCCTCTCCCTCTTGTGTCTCCCTCCCGCCCTCCTTATCCCACCCCTCTAGGTGGTTGCAAAGCACTGAGTTGATCTCCCTGTGCTATGCAATTGCTTCCTGCTAGCTTTCTAATTTATATTTTGTAGTGTATATACGTCAATGCCACTCTCTCACTTTGCCCCAGCTTACCCTTCCCCCTCCCCACGTCCTCAAGTCCATTTTCTACATCTCTGTTGTTATTCCTGTCCTGCCCCTAGACTTATCAGAACCATTTTTCTTTTTAGATTCAATATATATGTGTTAGCATATGGTATTTGTTTTTCTCTTTCTGACTTACTTCACTCTGTATGACAGACTCTAGGTCCATCCACCTCACTACAAATAACCCAATTTCTTTCTTTTTATGACAGAGTAATATTCCATTGTATATATGTGCCACATCTTCTTTATCCATTCGTCTGTTGATGGACACTTAGGTTGCTTCCATTTCCTGGTTATTGTAAATTGTGCTGCAATGAACATTCTGATACATGACTCTTTGAATTATGGTTTTCTCAGGGTATATGCTCAGTAGTGGGATTGCCGTGTCATACAGTAGTTCTATTTTTAGTTTTTTAAAGAAACTCCATACTGTTCTCCATAGTGACTATCAATTTACATTGTCACCAACAGTGCAAGAGGGTTCCATTTTCTCCACACCCTCTCCAGCATTTATTGTTTGTACATTTTTTGATGTTGGCCATTCTGACCAGTGTGAAGTGATACCGCATCGTAGTTTTGATTTGCATTTCTCTAATGATTAGTGATGTTGAGCATCCTTTCATGGGTTTGTTGGCAATCTGTATATCTTCTTTAGAGAAATGTCTATTTAGGTCTTCTATCCATTTTTGGATTGGGTTTTTGTTTCTTTGTTATTGAGCTCAATGTGCTGCTTGTATATTTTGGAGATAATCCTTTGTCAGTTGCTTCATTTGCAAATATTTTCTCCCATTTTGAGGGTTGTCTTTTCATCTTGTTTATGGTTTCCTTTGATGTACAAAAGCTTTGAAGTTTCATTAGGTCCCATTTGTTTATTTTGGTTTTTATTTCCATTTCTCTAGGAGATGGATCAAAAAGGATCTTGCTGTGATTTATGTCAGAGTGTTCTGCCTATGCTTTCTTCTAAGAGTTTTATAGTGTCTGGCCTTACATTTAGTTCTTTAATCCATTTTGAGTTTAGTTTTGTGTACGGTGTTAGGAAGTGTTCCAATTTCATTCTTTTATATGTAGCTGTCCAGTTTTCCCAACACCTCTTACTGAAGAGGCTGTCTTTTATCCCTTGTATACTCTTGCCTCCTTTATCAAAGATAAGGTAACCATATGTGCATGGGTTTATCTCTTGGCTTTCTATCCTGTTCCATTGATCATATTTCTGTTTTTGTGCCAGTACCGTACTGTCTTGATTACTGTAGTTTTGTAATAGAGCCTGAAGTCAGGGAGCCTGATTCCTCCAGCTCTGTTTTTCTTTCTCAAGATTGCTTTGGCTATTTGGAGTCTTTCGTGTTTCCATACAAATTGTGAAAATTTTTGTTCTAGTTCTGTGAAAAATGCCATTGGTAGTTTGATAAGGATTGCATTGTAACTGTAGATTGCTTTGGGTAGTATAATCATTTTCACAATGTTGATTCTTCCAATACAAGAATATGGTAGATCTCTACAACTGTTTGTATCATCTCTAATTTCTTTCATCAGTGTCATGGTTTTCTGCATACAGGTCTTTTGTCTCATTCCTAGATATTTTATTCTTTTTATTACAATGGTAAATGAGAGTGTTTTCTTAATTTTTCTTTCAGATTTTTCATCATTAGTGTATATGAATGCAAGAGATTTCTGTGCATTAATTTTGTATCCTGCTGCTCTACCAAATTCATTAATTAGCTCTAGCAGTTTTCTGGTAGCATCTTTAGGACTCTCTATGTATAGTATCATATCATGTGCAAACAGTGACAGCTTTACTTCTTCCTTTCCAGTTTGGATCCCACTTATTTCTTGTTCTTCTCTGATTGCTGTGGCTAAAACTTCCAAAACTATGTTGAATAATAGTGGTGAGAGTGGACAACCTTGTCTTCTTCCTGAGAGGAATTGGTTTCAGTTTTTCACCATTGAGGACGATGTTGGCTGTGGGTTTGTCATATATGGCCTTTATTATATTGAGGTAGGTTCCCTCTATGCCTATTTTCTGGAGAGTTTTTATCATAAATTGGTGTTGAATTTTGTCTAAAGCTTTTTCTGCATCTATTGAGATTATCATATGGTTTTTAACCTTCAATTTGTTAATATGGTGTATCACATTTATTGATTTGCATATATTGAAGAATTCTTGCATTCCTGGGATAAACCCCACTTGAGGATGTTGTATGATCCTTCTAATCTGCTTTCGGATTCCTTTTGCTAGTATTTTGTTGAGGATTCTTCCATCTAAGTTCATCAGAGATATGGATCTGCAGTTTTCTTTTTTTGTTTCATCTTTGTCTGGTTTTGTTATCAGGGTGATGGTGGCCTTGTAGAATGAATTTGGGAGTCTGCTGTATTTTAGAAGAGTTTGAGAAGGATAGGTGTTAGCTCTTCTCTAAATATTTGATAGAATTTGCCTGTGAAGCCATCTGGTCCTGGGCTTTTGTTTGTTGGAAGATTTTTAATCACAGTTTCAATTTCAGTGCTTGTGATTGGTCTGTTTATATTTTCTATTTCTTCCTGGTGCAGTTTCGGTATGTTGTGCTTTTCTAAGAATTTGTCCATTTCTTTCAGGTTGTCCATTTTATTGGCATATAAATGCTTGTAGTAATCTCTCATGATCCTTTGTATTTCTGCAGTGTCAGTTGTTACTACTTTTTCATTTCTAATTCTATTGATTTCCGTCTTCTCCCTTTTTTTCTTGATGAGTCTGGCTAATGGTTTATCAATTTTCTGTATTTTCTCAAAGAACCAGCTTTTATATTTATTGATCTTTGCTATTGTTTCCTTCATTTCTGATCTGATCTTCATGATTTCTTTCCTTCTGCTAACTTTAGGTACTTTTTGTTCTTCTTTCTCTAATTGCTTTAGGTGTAAGTTTAGATTGTTTATTTGAGATGTTTCTTGTTTCTTGAGGTAGAATTGTATGGCTCTAAACTTCCCAGTTAGAACTGCTTTTGCTGCATCCCACAGGTTTTGGGTCATCTTCTTTCACTGTCATTTGTTTCTAGGTCTTTCTGATTTTCTCTTTGATTTCTTCAGTGATCTCTTGGTTATTTAGTAGTGTATTGTTTAGCCTCCATGTTTGTATTTTTTTTTTACAGTTTTTTTCCTGTAATTGATATCTAGTCTCATAGAGTGGTGGTTGGAAAAGATACTTGTTGTGGTTGGAAAAGATACTTGATATGATTTCAATTTTCTTAAATTTACCAAGGCTTGATTTGTGACTCAAGATATGGTCTATCCTGGAGAATGTTCCATGAGCACTTGAAAAGAAAGTGAATTCTGTTGTTTTTGGGTGGAATGTCCTGTATATATCACTTAAGTCCATCTTGTTTAATGTGTCATTTAAAACTTGTGTTTCCTTATTTATTTTCATTTTGGATGATCTGTCCATTGGTGAAAGTGGGGTGTTAGAATCCCCTACTATTATCATGTTACTGTCAATTTCCCCTTTTATGGCTGTTAGCATTTACCTTATGTATTGGGTGCTCCTATGTTGGGTGCATAAATATTCACAATTGTTGTATCTTCTTCTTGCATTGATCCCTTGGTCATTGTGTACTGTCCTTCTTTGTCTATTGGAATAGTCTTTATTTTAAAGCCTATTTTGTCTGATATGGGAATTCTACTCCATCTTTCTTTTGATTTCCTTTTACATGGAATATCTTTTTCCATCCCCTCACTTTCAGTCTGTATGTGTCCCAGGGTCTGAAGTAGGTCTCTTGTAGACAGCATATATAGAAGTCTTATTTTTGTATCCATTCAGCCAGTCTATGTCTTTTGGTTGGAGCATTTAATCCATTTACACTTAAGGTAATTATTGATATGTAAGTTCTTATTACCACTTTCTTAATTGTTTTCAGTTTGTTTTTGTAGGTCTTTTCCTTCTCTTGTGTTTCCTGCCTAGAGCAGTTCCTTTAGTGTTTGTTGTAAAGTTGGTTTGGTGGTGCTGAATTCTCTTAGCTTTTGCTAGTCTGTAAAGTTTTAAATTTCTCCATCAATTCTGAATGAGATCCTTGCTGGGTAGTGTAATCTTGGTTGTAGCTTTTCCCCTTTCATCCCTTTAAATATGTCCTGCCACTCCCTTCTGGCTTGTAGAGTGTTTGCTGAAAAATCAGCTGTTAACCTTATGGGGATTCCCTTGTATGTTATTTGTTTTTTTTCCCTTGCTGCTTTTAATAATTTTTCTTTTTATTTAATTTTTGATAGTTTGATTAATATGTGTCTCAGTGTGTTTCTCTTTGGGTTTATCCTGTATGATACTCTCTCTGCTTCCTCGACTTGACTGACTATTTCCTTTCCCATGTTAGGGAAGTTTTCGACTATAACCTCTTCAAGTATTTTCTAAGACCATTTCTTTTTCTCTTCTTCTTCTGGGACACCTAGAATTCGACCCCTATAATTTTAATTGTCCCAGAGGTCTCTGAAACTGTCCTTAATTCTTTTCATTGTTTTTTCTTTATTCTGTTCCCTGGCAGTTATTTCCACCATTTTTTCTTCCAGGTCACTTATCCGTTCTTCTGCCTCAGTTATTCTGCTACTGATTCCTTTTAGAGTATTTTTAATTTCTTTTATTGTGTTGATCATCATTGTTTGTTTGTTCTTTAGTTCTTGTAGATCCTTGTTAAATGTTTCTTGTATTTTCTCCATTCTGTTTCCAAGATTTTGGATCCTCTTTACTATAATTACTCTGAATTCTTTTCCAGGTAGGTTGCCTATTTTGTCTTCATTTATTTGGTCTTATAGGTTTTTACTTTGCTCCTTCATCTGTGACATACTTTTTTGTCATTTGTTTATTTATTTTTTTCATTTTGAGTGGTGCTGTATTCCTGTCTTACTGGTTGTTTGGCCTGAGACTTCCAGCACTGGAGTTTGCAGGCAGTTGGATAGAGTTGGTTCTTTGTGCTGAGATGAGGCCCTCTGGGAGGCCTCACTCCAATTAATATTCCTTGGGTTCTGAGGTTCTCTGTTAGTTCAGCAGTTTGGACTTGGAGCTCCCACCACAGGAGCTCGGGCCTGACCTCCAACCTGGTAACCAAGATCCCACAAGCTTCGTGGTGTGGTAAAAAAAAAAAAAAAAGCAAGAAAAAAAGGAGCAGTATAATATCAAAGAATAAAAAACAAAACAAAATTAGAAAGTTAAAAAATGTATTAGGAAAAATAAAAGTATAATTGAAACAACTGCAACAAGGTAAAATAAAACCACAACAGAAAAAAGAAAAAAAAAATGGTAGGGGAACAAGACAAAAGGAGAGAAAAATAACAAATATGAAGAATAAAATAAAATTAGAAAAATAAAAGATTTATTAGGAAAAATAAAAATATAAAAGAATCAACAAGGTAAAACAGAACCCCAATCTAAAAGAGGAAAAAGAAAAAGAGTTTGGCTATAGGGGTGGAGTTTGGGGGGGTTGAAATAGGCAGGGGCAGGGTTTAGCATGGGGCGGGACCTAGGCAGGTGAAGGGGGTGACATTTGAGCATGGGGCTGTGCCTAGGCTCAAGACCCATGTAGCAGGAGAAGACCCTGGGGGCGGGGCCTAGGCCAGGCTACGTTCAAGTGTGGGGCTGGGCCTCTGCTTAGGACCTGTGCAGAAGGCGAGAGGAAGCACATCCAAAGGGGGGCCTCCGAGTGTGGTGTTCAGAGTTTCGAGGTAAGGCCCTGGGTGAGGGTGTGTGGGTCGGGTTTAGGCCCAGCGCAGTCTGAGGGGGTCTCAGAGTGCGTCTCCGTTTGTAGAGGTAGGGGCCTGGGTGGGGGTATAGGGGTGGGGCTTGGGCTCTGTGCGGCAGGAGGGAGGCTCTGAGGACAGAGGATTAGGTCCGGGAGCCCAACAGGCTCCCTGCTGCCTAAGCGGACAGTGAAAGCGCTGTCCGCTTCCCTTCCATTCTTCCATGGCCCCCCCACCATATTTCCCAGGGTCTCTCCCATCCCTGCTGGACCCCTAACCGTGGATGGGTCCTGCTGGGTGTAGGAACTCCTCCCCTCCCCCAGCCACTCCTCAGGGGTGCCAGTCCTGGTGGTCCGGCCTTTACTTTTGCTCCCCCTTCCCTCCCTCCCACTCCCTCAGGACCCGTGTGGCTGGAGGGGGCCTTGGTGGGCAAGAGATCAGGCCCGGGATCTCAACAGTCTCCTGGGGACCCAAGTGGGCAGGGGAAACTTGGCCATGCACCCTTCTGATCCTCTGTTCTCCCAATGGTTTCCCAATTTTCCCCTTCGGGCATGGAATCCCTTCTCCCCGCTCAGCTGCCCCTGAGGCAGCGAGAAGTCCTGTCTTGCCTCCACTTCTCCTTCCTTTTCACTCCCGCTATGCCCCACATCCCACCTGGTCACTGAGGATTCTTCCCATCCCCTTAGGTGTCCGTGGTCCCCCACCGGTGCCTGGTAGGTGCCTTAGTTGTGAGGAGATGTCCTCCTAGTACACCATCTTGACTCTGCCCCCTCAGGGGTTAATTTCAATTCAAGGTACCAGTAAGACATTTGGTCACACAAAATAGACTTTGAGACAGCAATATTATGGAGTAGTTTAGCTTAACTCTTAAAAATGGGCAATCCTTGAGTTTTTGTCCTTTCAACATGTTTCTTTTGAATTTTTATATTTGAAGGACATTATTGCAGAATATAAAATCCTTGGCATGCACTTTGTTTCCTGAGTTTCTTAAAAAGGTCTACTACCCCATTGCCAGTTTTGTACACAGCATCTGAGAAATCTAATGAATGACAGCATAGTTTTCATTCACTTCTAAGTAGTTTGATAATTTTTCTTAAAGTCTCCAGGAATTTTTTTCTTTGTCTTAAAGTCTAAAATTTTTACTGAAATATACCTCAGGATTGATTTTTCATAGCCCAATTTTTCATTTCTCTTTGTCATTTTATTTTCTTTCATAAATTTGCTTTATTAGATTTTATTCTTATCTATTTTCACTTGACAACTTTGTAATTTGTTTTTTATTTCTGATATTTTCCTTTCATGTAACTTCCTGACTCCAGTCAAATTCCTTTGCATTTATTGCTACCCCTTTTTATATCTATTATTCTTAATTTTTGGATATCTAGCTTTAGGGGATTTAGTGTTACTTTTTAAAATCTCAGAATGCTTATTTTGGATATTTACTTCAATTAGCAGTAATAAAATTTACTTCTGCTCTGTGTGTGTGTGTTCTTTTAGGTGTAAAATAATCATTCGATGAAATATATTTTGATTTGTATTTTCTCTTTTTACCATAGCTCTATATAGAGCTTGTGTGACATATTTTCTAACCTTAAGCATTACATGGGAAAAGTTTGTATTAGTTTTCTATTGTTACTGTTACAAATTACCACAAATTCAGTGGCTTAAAAACAGCAAGTGTTTATTACCTTGCAGTTCAGTAGTTCAGTAGTCTGACACTGGTCTTACAAGGCTAAAATCAATGTGTCTACCAGATTCAGTTCCTTTATGGCATCTGGCATCCATTTCCTTGCCTTTTTCAACTTCTAGAGGTCACTTGCAGTCCTTTGTCAGAGTCCCCTTTCTGTATTTTAAAATCCCTCAGTGGTGGGTTAAGTCCTTACATCACATGACTCTGACTTTCTCTTCTATCACCGTTGCTAAGGAACCTAATGATTACTTTGAGTTCAACTAGAAAATCTAGGATAAACTCTTATTTTAAGGTCAACTGATTTGCAACCTCATTTCCATCTGCCTCCTTGACTCCGTCTTGTCATGTAAAGAAACATAATGCACAGTTTTCAGGATTAGGATGTTTTAACCTTAAGGGTGCCATTATTCTGCCTACACAGGTTTCAAGTTCAAAAGCATCCACTTCTGTCAGTTTAGTGAACTATATATTATTCAAGTGATGATGTTGTCAATGTTGGATGTAGCAGGTGAAGGTGAGCAGTTAGTGAGTCTTGTTTCTATTTATTTCTGTAGGATTCTTAATATTCCACCCCTCCATTTCTTTTTCCTCTTCTTGATTTATTATCTTTTCCTCCAGGGAAATGTTTCTGCATGTCTCTCACTTCTGGTCCTGTTCTGTTTCAAGCTACCTTGCTGTAGCTGGTATGAGCTACCAAATCCCAGATATGTGTTCAGTCTTTTGGGTTTTAGTACTGGAATTTCTCTAACTGAAGGTAATTTAGTTTATGATTTTGTTGTTCTCCTCTTTCCCTTCTAATTTTTCAAGACGTCTCTTAAATTTCCTCTCCCCACATAGCTACCTTCTCTCTGTTTACCAGCAGGCTTGCAGCAAAGTGAGAGCGCTATGAAAACTTAGTGGTTATATCTTTACTCACAGGTAATACAGTTTTTTATGGTATGCTCTGTTTCTTAGTAATGCTTAAGGTATGGCCAAAGTGTGTATGGGGAAGAATGCATAGAGAAAATCAGATTCAAGCAAACACTACTGTCTTTCAGAGTCGAAGTTCTCTTGTGTGCTATTCTTTACAGCTAAAAAGCTAGCATTCTGTCTGATAAAGTATATATGCCATGCATCTCTTTGCTTAAAACTACAGTATACTAGTAAAGATGAATCTTAACAGGGTTTTTAATGTTTTCTAAGGGACAAATCCTTCTATGTTGTTACCTTTTATTTTTGTAACCTTTAAATAATTGTTGAGACATAAGACTGGCTAAAATAAAACTAAAATAAAATTATTTAGGAAAGCAAAAATATGGTTTTTAGAACTAAATAAAATTGCTATTACTAGAATATCTCAAAAACAGCAAAAAGGCAAAACAAAATATGTCATATGCAAATTCATATTTTCATATATTAATCAAAATGTCATGCAGAGACATGAAATAATTATTTTCTATCTCACGTTCTAGTCCCAATTTATCTCTAAATAAAGGCTTTGAACTAGATGATCTCTATTTCAATAATTGTAGTTTTATACTCAATATCTTTGGTTGCTTTCTATTACTAGAATTGCTTTTTATTCCTGCTTCATGTTTTCAATATGTTCTTTTTCCTTTTTCTTTTCAATAGTACACACATACACACACACATTAGTTTTGATTCTCTTTTATTGGTGATTTACATTATTCATGGTGTTTCACTGTGGCTGTCTTTCTCATATGTCATGTGCCCATCTTAATGCTCATGTTTTACTCTAGCTAATAATATCTAACTGGGGCTGGAGGAAGCGTCAAAGTCTAAGTCCTATCTTGTTTCAAACTTTTGTTTTATTGCAAACTACCATGGAAATATATTTTTCATGGTGTATTCTAATAAAGTTGTACATACTTGTATTTATTTTAAAAATGTTTATTGACTGCCTATTAAATATCAGGTATTGGAGCAATCTGACTCAAGGTGTCAGGATTGAATAAAACAGACCAATAGCTGTGTCCTCAGGGAGGTAACATTTTACACAAGAAAAAGAAAATAAATATATGGTGGCCTATCCATACACACACACATACACACAGATATATAGATAGAAATAGATATATAGATATTGTAGATATACACGCATTTCAAAGGTTTAACTTACAAATATTTTAAGAAAACATACTTAGCATCGCTCATGGGATACATCTTGATGTTTCAATCCACTTTAATTTCATTTAAACACACTCATTGTGGCCCACTAAGATGATTTTGTGACCTGCAAACAAGTATTTCTCCAACCTGTTTTAACATTAATGTGTAGCCTCTTGTTCTGTCCCAGTTCAGGGCAGTGATTTCTCCAGTGCTGGGTTCCATTCCTCCCGTTCTTCCCACATAGGATCCCTATGTAGTCCCAGAGAGTTTTCAGAATTCATGTACTTGTGAACTCCAGTTCCTTCAATCCCCCTCTTTCTCATGGGTTCAGGGTGGAGTTCAGGAGCTGATGCTTGTTTTACATTTGGTCAGAATCGTCAGGGCTGGCTCAAGTATTTCTTAATTTTCACATTTTATCATCTTTTATCTTGGCTCATATCTTCTCAATTATTTGAGAAAAATGGATTTTAAATTATAGGAAAATAAGATTAAAGGAAATATTAGTCAATCCTCTCTTTTGTTTTGCAAAAAAAAGAGACTAAGAAGCAAAGACTTACATTTACCCACCAAGTTTTTTTTTTAAATGTTTATTTATTTATTTATTTTTGGTTGTGTTGGGTCTTCTTTGCTGTGCACAGGCTTTCTCTACTTGCAGAGAGCAGGGGCTACTCTACGTTGTGGTGCACGGGCTTCTCATTGCAGTGGCTTCTCTTGTTGTGAAGCACGGGCTCTAGGTGCATGGGCTTCAGTAGTTGTGGCACGTGGTCTCAGTAGTTGTGGCTTGCAGGCTCTAGAGCACAGGCTCTGTAGTTGTGGTGGCTGGGCTTAGTTGCTCCACAGCATGAGGGATCTTTCTGGACCAGGGATCAAACCTGTGTTCCCTGCATTGGCAGGTGGATTCTAAACCAGTGTGCCACCAGGGAAGTCCACCCACCAAGTTTTTAAGTATGTTTATGATTAAGACTATAATTATTAAGACTATTTTAGGATTGTTTCACAAGGGAGGAAAAAACTATTATTCTGTTATTATAATAAAGAGCAAAAAAAAGAGAAATTGCTTCTTGAAAAATATTAAATTAAGAGTTAAAACCAAGTCTCTTAAAATTATCTGCATAAACAAAATCACCAAGTATTAATAATAAGCTTTAATTTATATAATTAGAAAGGGCTGACCTAGCTGTGGAGGAATAATGACTATAATATTTAAACATGTAAACATGTTTTTTAAGATGTAGTTGAATATATTGATATTCAAATGAACTTTTCAACATGTGGTCGAATAACTGGAGAATATCCAGGCTTTAAAATGTATTTAAATATATACTGAATTGTTTATTCTTAAAAATCTTTTTACATTTATTGATATATCCTGAGAAATACATACATATGTTACACACACTTTTATATATGTATATACATACAATTACATATATGCATATAACAGTTTTAAACACATATTTAATGCTGTTATATGTATACATATAAAATTGCTATATGCACACATGTAATTGTATATATCTGTATAATTACACAGATATTATGTATGTGATTTTACACATAATACTTCTTTGTAGCAGTTATTTTTGTTGTTAATAGATCAGTATTCGTAGGTTAAATCCATTATTTTGCTTTGAGGTAGGCGATTTTTTTTTAAATAAGGTGTAATTTAAGTATCAAAATTTTTACCAAATATGTACAAAGTATAATCCCCACCTCAATTAACCTATAGAACATTTCGTCATTGTCGTAGATTTCTCATGTCCTCTTTTAGTAAAGCTATACTCCCAAGTCCCCCAAGGCAAAACAGGTTCCTGACTTCTATCACCATCAATTTGTTCTGTTGGTCTAATACTTAATATGGATGGAATTATACAATGTGTATTATCTTGTAACTGGCTTCTTTCACTTATCATGAAATTGTGAAATTCATCCATGTCATTGCATGCATCAATTGTTTGTCCCTTTTATTGCTGGATATGAATTGTATGAATGCCATAATTTCTTTATCTATTAATGGATTAATAAATTATTATATTAGTGTCATTTTCCCCTTTTGATTACTATGAAAGAAGTTTTTGTGAATATTTTCTTGAGAGTAATTGCTGAGACATATATTTAGGGGATTGGAATTGATGGTTCATAGCTTAGGTCTTGTTTAATAAAACAAACAAAAAACCCCTGCAAAACTGTGATCTGAAGTGATTGTAGCATCATATACTCCTAGAAGGAATGTGTGTAAGATCTAATTGCTCCACATACTAGCTAACATTTGATACTATCAGACTTTAATTTTAGTCAATAAAATTGAGTATGAAGTAATTTTTCTTGGTGACTTTAATTTATGTTTCCCTGAAGGATAATATGTTGAGAATCATTTCATGTGATTGTGAAGCTTTTACACATTTTATAAACTGTTATTATTATTATTGAATTATTAGATATGCATACAAGCATAGACACACATACATAAATATTCTGGATACAAGTCTTTAGACAGCTTTTACATTTATTAAGTGTTTTGTATAAATTTTAACTTGCCCTCTTATTTTCTCAATATTTATTTTGAGGAGTTGAAATGTATAATTTCAATAAAGTCTAATTTATCCATTTTTTTCTATATTTAATGATTTTAATGCATTTAATAAGGAATCTTTACTTAGAGGCCACAAAGATATAATCCTAAATTTTCAACTAAGATATCATAGTTTGAATATTTATGCTCAATTCAATTATCCATTTCAATTTAATGGTTGTAAATCATTTGAGGTAGGGATATTGATTCTCATTTTCCCTTATGCAGATACCAAGTTGTTTTAGAACATTTCTTGAAGAGAAAAGCCTTTCCCCAGTTAATTACCTTAGTACTTGAATCAAAATCTAATTGTTCATGTATGGTTATGTCTACCCCAGGGCTTTATATTCTGTCCCGTTGATCTTTTGTGTACCCTTACATTCTCCTAATAACAATAGATTAATAGTAACTGTGATATTAAAGTCAAGCTGTATAAGCCTTCTGTCTGGGTCCTCTGCATTTTTATGTCCATTTTAGAATCAACTTATCAATTTCTACCAAGAAAACCTGTTGGACTATTTACAGGGATGACCTTGAATTGTGTATTATTTTTGGAAGGATTTACATAATATATTGTTTAAATTCTTTAAACTTATGACATGAGCTATCTCTCCATTTATTCAAATCTTTAATATCTGTCTGCTCTATTTTATAATTTTCATTGTATTAAGCTTGCCATATTTATTGCAAGTATTTTTTCATTTGAAGTGGCTGTGAATGGCATTGCTTTTAAATGGCTTTAATTTTCAATAGTTTGTTACTAGTGTACTAAAATACAATTAATTCTTTTATGTTGACTTGAGTCTTATAATGTTGTTAAATTTATTTATTAGTAATCTTAGGTTTTTTTCCTGATTAACTTATATTTTATATAAAGGCAACTGTATTTTCTGAAAACAAAATAATTTCTTCTTCCATTCTTTACTAAACAAATTTTTTTCTTTCCCTTTTGCATTGGCTAGGAACTCCAACAAAATGTTAAATAATACTGAGAGCAGACATCCTTGCCTTTTTCCCATCTTAAGAAATGTGTGGTCCATACACTAAGTATTAAGTTAGTTATGGGTTTCCATGGAGATCTTTCATTATATTAAAGATGTTCCCTTCTATACCTAAGTCACTGAAGATGTTTCTCAGGACTGGATATTGAATTTTGTCAAATAATTTTTGTACATGTATTAAGATGATTATATCGATTTTATTTTTTATTCTTTTAATGCTGTAAATTACTCTGGTTAATTTTGAATGTCAAACACATCATTCTAAGTCATTTACAGATGTCAACTTGTTCAATCCTTATAACACCTCAGTGAGAGAGCTCTTATTAATTTACCCAAGGTCGCTCAGATAATAATTTGTCATAATAAGGTTTGACGCTGTAAGTTTAACACCTGAATCTATGCTCTTAGCCATTACTATATTTAACAATAATCTTTTCTAATCAGCCACTTGAATACATTCACTTAATACTCTTATAGGAAATATATATGATACCAATCTATATTACAAATAAAAATATATAAGCATTTTGAAAACTCAAATAATACAACAATACACTAAAGGCCAAAATCTTTTTAAAATCTCCTCTAAATATGAGTATTTAGAGAATTAAGATGGCTAATCACTATTAACATTCTTAAGCAAGAAAAAACAAATGTCCCTTCTTGGCAGAGATCCTCATTCCTGTCAACTTCACTTGGTTTAATGATGAGAAAAACAATAATATTTAAAGACTCACTGTCAGTTTGGCAAGCATTTAAACACGTGAATACATTTTTAAAACCTGATGTTAATCATTTTTTCAACATGGAAAGTTAAAAATTGTAACAGGTCAGCCCTCTTGAGGACTTTCATTGAATTCTTTAGTTTGTGAACACATGTTTTCCTTTAAAAAACATCAGAATATTACAGAAAATACAAAATTGAAATAAATACATTTGTATTTTCATACTAAATGAAATCAATCTCACCTAATAAAGAATAGTAACAGAATTAAAATGCAGTTATTTAAATTATTATTTTCACAGGAGAGTTAAAAGATACTTATTTCTATGATAAATAAAACTTTACCTTGTATAGCATGTTATTCCAAAGTACAATAATATGCATTATTTTATTTGATCTCTATTCCTATAACTGGTAGATCCTATATCATACTTATTTTATTAGTCATATTTCAGTGGCATCTGCCTTATTCTGATTTTGAGGTGTTTATTCCCGTACTGATTCCCTTTCCTAAGTAATTTTTGTCAATCCTTAATCCTTTATAAATCACCTGATTTCTAGACACCACTAAGTTCTTTTCAATTCCCTTAAGGTCATAGTTTCAAAGACAGGATAAAATTGAGATGAGGGAGTCCCTTCCTCCAGTCAGAATCCTGACCCCTACAGATTTCTGTCATCTATGCAGTCCTGTCCCCAACAGGAAGCACCATGTGTTAGAGCACTCTGCTGTTCTAATCTGCCAAATCCTACTTCAGTGTTAAAAGGAGTAAGTCTCTCTTCCCAGTGTGGTGCTCAGACAGGAGCTTCATGCCAAAGGAGATCGGGGTTCCCACGGTCAAAGCTCTAAGCAACCTGTAATTAAATTCATTTTATGAAGCCGTATGGTAGAGTCTAGAAAGACACCAGCAATACTCACATTTTTTCTGCTCTAAAACATATCTTCTCCGATTGCTCAGCTCCAGTGTTTGACTTGAGTCACCATCACATACCATAACCTTTTGCAACGTGAGTTGACCCTTGGAAGGACACATGTCCTTCTTTCCTAGATTTGGCCACATTTGGAGTCTACTTAACATATGCTTTAAGACATTAAGACTTATGGTAAAGTGGAGAGCAAAACTTCTTCTAGTTTTAAAGGAGATGAGGAGGGTTTCATAAAGAAAATGAGAATTGTCCTCCATCTGAATAGTGGGTAAGATCCTCTCAGCAATGAGAAGTTGTAAAGCCTGCTGGGAATGCAAAATGGCACTACCACTTTGGAAGACAGTTTGGCATTTTCTTATAAAACTAAATATATTCTTACCATACAGTACTACAATCATGCCCTTGATATTTATCCAAGTGAGTTGAAAACCTATGTCCATACAAAAACCTGCACATGGAAATTAACAGAGGCTTTATTTATAATTGCCAAAACTTGAAAGCAACCAAGATGTCCTTCAGTAGGTAAATGAAAAAATAAACTGTGGTACATTTGGACAATGGAATATTATTAAGCACTAAAAAGAAATGAGCTATCAAGTCATGAAAAGACATAGAAAAGTTTTAAGTGCATATTACTAAGTGAAAGAAGCCACTCCAAAAAGGCTACATACTGTGTGACTCTATATGACAAAAGGCAAAACCATTGAGACAGTAAAAAGATAAGCAGTTGCCAGGGATTGGAATGAGGGAGGGAGGGATGAAAAGGTGGAGCACCGAAGATCTTTAGGACAGTGAAATATTTCCATATGTTACTATAATGGTAGATACACGTCATTATACACTTGTCAAAAACCCATAGAACTTACAGCGTCAAGAGTGAAACACAATGTAAACTGTGGACTTTGTGCAATTTTGATGTGTCAATGTAGTGTTATTGATTGTAACAAATGTCCCACTCTGGTCAAAAGATGTTGACAATGGGGGAAGCTGTGCTGTATGGAATAAAGGGGTATATGGGACCTCTGTACCGTCCGCTCAATTTTGCTGTGAATTTGAAACTACTCTAAAAAATTAAGTCTATTTTTCTTTAAAACATGGTAAAGCCATTTCAGCCAGAGAAAATATCACATGTAGGGGTGGATCAGCATGTTAGTTGTCTGATATACCAAGTCCTGAGCAGTACCACATCATCACTGGAAATGTAACAAGGTAGAGAAAAATATATTTGCTAGTATTTTCTAGAATGTAATACTGTATATATTAGGTTAAATCACAAAAAGTTGCTCAAATCTGACTTTTTTGACCAAGAAAAAAATTTAATTTCATGTGGCACAATCTAATATTGGCAAGTTAATGTTGATTTGTGTTTTTATAGGAGGGTGAAGCACCAATGTGATTTCTCTAGGTGGTCAATAAAATGGTTCAAAGAAGGATGAGTCCCGTGGACTATTTGTCCTTTGATGAGAGAGTTTTTTTTGGTTTTGTTTGGTTTTGGTTTTGATTACTGAGAAGTATATGGAAGACTGAGGCCAGAGGTGAAATTCTTGAAAAATTAAAATAGAGGAAGCGTTTAGATTATGGCACCAAGAATCCAGTGGTTCAGCATTTGATTTCTGTAATCAATATTTAGAGAATATCTTTCTGAAGAGGCACCCTTTTACACACTAGGGTTATGAGATGTCTCAATTGAGACTTATGCACAAAGATACTAGAAAGAACATAGGGAGCCAGAGGAAAAAAAGGACTCCAAATTTAATGTATCCCAAGAATCAGAGAGAGATGAGCAGAAAATCATGAAGACTCTTATGCTCCATCTAGGATGATAGGTCATTCTTCAGAAGGATTGGGAATTCGTGGGAAAATAGATCTGATTTATGCTTTAGAAGTAATTTTATCTGCTGTGAAATAAATTGATTAGTTAGGCATGGTAAAGAAAGGCAACGGTGGGCTTCCCTGGTGGCGCAGTGGTTGAGAGTCCGCCTGCCGATGCAGGGGACACGGGTTCGTGCCCCGGTCTGGGAAGATCCCACATGCCACGGAGCGGCTGGGCCCGTGAGCCATGGCCGCTGAGCCTGCGCGTCCGGAGCTTGTACTCCGCAACGGGAGAGGCCACAACAGTGAGAGGCCCACGTACTGCAAAAAAAAAAAAAAAAAAAAAAAGAAAGGCAATGGCCACTGAGGTGAATGCAATTGGCCAGTCAAGAAATGATGGATGTGGAACCAAAAGTGGTAGTGGAAATAAAGAGTGAGGGAAATTTGAAAATATTTAGTATAAAGTATCAGGGAAAAAAAACAGTTAAAATAAATAGATTAAGAAAGCCTCAGTGGATAGTTTACATGGAGGGAATAGGTTTAAAAGAGAAAGCAAAGAAGACTTTGCAGTTTTGTGTAAGAAATGAGGGTATGTTGTTGCCATTCCCTGGGGAAAAGAAACAAAAATCAAGGAAAGAAACACATTTTCAAATAAAAATCTCTCTTTTAAAGTAACAAATTGTGTAAAAAAGAGTAAATTATTTAAGGTATTGAAAGATAAATATGAGCTTACAGCATGGACAATAGAACAGTGGAGATTGTTAAAATATTGGGACAAAATAATGAAGTGAGAAAAACATACACTCTGTCTTTCACTTAATATCCCATGAATGGACCAAAAAGATTATTTCATAAATAAGAATAAATATATAGATGTTCAAAAAGACAAGAAAAAGTGATGTTCCTTGACAGAAATATGGAAGGGAAGCCTAAAACTTAGAAAGTAGAGAGGCTCAGATCTCAAACCTGAAGAAACCACTTCCCAGAACTTGTACAGCAGATAATTGCTTCAAAAGTAGGAGCAGGGGCTTCCCTGGTGGCACAGTGGTTGAGAGTCTGCCTGCTGATGCAGGGAACATGGGTTCGTGGCCCTGTGCTGGAAGATCCTACATGTCGCGGAGCGGCTGGGCCCGTGAGCCATGGCCGCTGAGCCTGCGCGTCCGGAGCCTGTGCTCTGCAACGGGAGAGGCCACAACAGTGAGAGGCCCTCGTACGGCAAAAAAAAAAAAAAAAGTAGGAGCAGCATCAGAGTGCCAAGCTGAGGCAATGCACACAAGATGCAGCAATGAACTTGGAAACGTTTGTTGTCAAGGCGACTAATGGGAAAAATGGATTTGGAAGAGCTAGACTGTTCAAGTTCCTCCCATTTCTGCTCAGAACTAGCAGTAATGCCACTTGATTTTGAGCTGGAGAAGTGAGTGTCAGCCTTGAGAATGAAGAGACAGAGAAATGTTCTTGGGAGCCCATTATACCCAGGAGAGAGTGAAGGGCTCATATCGAAATGAAATGACTCTGGCATATACCTCTCAGTAGTAGCGGTACATAATGTCCATTTTATATGACACCTGGGAACGACCACAGCAAATTACAGCTGGAACAGGATTTTCAAATAGTAATAAATAATAATAACAATAATCATAATAATAAATTAAATGAGTCAGCAAATATTGAAAAAACTTTTACAATGAGACTAAAGCAACAAATTAAACAAATTGAATTAAACAGAAAGAAGATAGAAAATAGGAAATTTTAAGATGGATATAATAAAAAAAATCCTCAAGGAGATGTCTTTGGATATTGCATATATAAAAAGAAGAAAACAATGAACTTGGAGGTTGCATTCTTATTTCCAAAATAATGCAGATTCCCATTATATATAGCATTTTGTTCAGTTTAAAATCATCATCTTCTTTTAATGGACAACATTTATAAATTACTTTATAAAGTGGTTGCTTTTACCTTATATTTTCTTGAAGCTAATTTTCAGTTAGGAGCATGCCTAAGTATTTTCAAAACAATGTTGCATAAGGCTAAGAAATGGACCTTCTTTATAATACAATGTCAAGACACCTAACAGTTTTTTTAATTTGAAGTTTTATTTTGTTTTAAGATTACATGTGCTTAGTTAAAATGAACAAAATCTTGTAGTTCATGCTGTTGATCTTTTTTTTTTTTTTTTTGCGGTATGCAGGCCTTTCACTGTTGTAGCCTCTCCTGTTGTGGAGCACAGGCTCTGGACGCGCAGGCTCAGCGGCCATGGCTCACGGGCCCAGCCGCTCCGCGGCATGTGGGACCTTCCCGGACCGGGGCACGAACCTGTGTCCCCTGCATCGGCAGGCGGACTCTCAACCACTGCACCACCAGGGAAGCCCTGTTGATCTTTTTGATGTGAAAATTGCGCAAAAGTGTAAGAACGGAATATTAAGCTTTATATTGGCACCTAATTTCTGTCTTTGCTGATTGAGTATGGAGAGTTCACATTCCAACTTGCATCTCTGAATATGATTATGTTGTTAATTTCTCTTTCGCTAAGTGTAAATTCCTTGAGGATAGGAATCATTTTTCATTTGCGTTTTTTCACAGAAATTGTGCACAGAATCTACCTTTTTGTGTATATTCCAACAATGTTTTATGAATGAATGAAAACAATGATTATTTACAAACTTCTTCAAAATATTTTCTCCTGTGTGAGCAATACAACACCATCTACAAATGAGACTTTGAGGGAATAATTATCTTATTGTGCTAATTTGTTACTCGAAACCATTTTTTAAAGAAATACTGTTATAATCAAATCAATTGTGAAGTCAGCTCCAATTGGAAAGTATTTATGAAGTAGGCTACTTCAACATTTTCTAAGAGAAAATAGCAGAAAATCACCTCTTTCTCATACTGTCTTCTTCCTATGTCATTCTTTCCACAAGTGTAAAGATCATTTCTATTGCAAATATTAGGGGATTGTCTGACACCTAGTGGACACTCACTAAATGCTTGTTAAATTACGTTGTGAAACTAAAGGAGAGAAAGAAATCAAGGCAGCATCAGCAGAGTACGTAAAGCACCTTAAAATGCTTAAAGCTGTAGCTGAGAATGACAGAAGGGGCTGGCACCTTAGAAGCTTCCTGAAGGCACTCTTTAAGAACATTCTCCTAGAGGTTATTACAAATTTCTTGACTCTTTAAAACTGAAAGGAGATTAAGAATACGACCTGCTAATCCAAATGTCACATTCATTTTAAGAAGTAGGTAAAATAACCTAATTAATTTGTAATTTTTCCACATAATTTAATGATTTAGCATAATAGAGCAAATGTGAGGTTTTGATCTGAATAGAAAATATCTTGTATTTCATAGCTTGTTATTAAGTTAGCAATGCATTTTATTTAGAGACTTAAAATCGAGTACACTCATGCTACACAAGGGATCAGTGAAAGAACAGAAGAATACAGACACAAATATTTCACCTATATCAGTTTAGGTCAAGTGTGACTAGGTCAATATAGATCTTAACGCTAGAATATGCTGCATGCTATTTTAAATTAAAAACATCCTTCTATCTGAAAAAAGGACTTTTTATGCCTCTTTAAAGTAAGTTGTCATAAATTAACATATCTGTGCATTTTTATTATTTAAAATGAATTGATTTTTTAATGAAAGAGAGGATTTTATTGTATTTCTTTTTCTTGGATTTTGTATGCCAGCATTATTCAAATTTAAGATAATACAAAAGATAATCCTATACCTACACCTAATGTGTCTTCATTAGTCATAGTCACTGCTCACCTATTCATTTTTGGCCTGAAACTATATACAGATGCAAACACGAATAAGAAGTTGGCTCTAACTGAGGGAAGAGACCTGTGTTCAGTCATTGATGTGTGTACTGGGTGTGCAGCCTACCAGGCACAATTTAACTAAACACATATGTGCCCCTGAAAGAGTCTGACCTACTTATGATGTGGCCCAATGCCGCACAGGAAGGTGGGATTTCAGGGTCTCAAAGTGAATATAAACCAGCTTTCATATGCACTTGTTCTTCCTTCAAAATAAATTCATGTACATTATAGTTTGAGCAAAGTATATATTTCTAAATTTGCCATCAGTACTAAATTTCAATTATGAGAATTGGCATCAATTATATGATTATAAAATTTTAAGTTGTAGCACAGTGTTATATAACTATATCACGGTATTAGAGAGTCACTTTATTTTCCTGAATTAAAGAAATACAATGAAGGGCTTTCAGGAACTGTGAGACGGGGGAGGTCCTGGCCAGGAGATCTCATTGTCCTCCCAAGTCTTCGACCCTCCCCTGAAGCCCCTCAATAAAATGGCTTGATTGCCCCCACCCCCCAAAAAAGAACAGAAATACAGTGAATGAATACATGGGTTAGAAGCCAGAAAAAGGAAAATACATAAGGCTAATTTTATTGCCTGTTTCAATATGAGAGAAATTAAAGCCTACTGTCTGGGGCTTCCCTGGTGGCGCAGTGGTTGAGAGTCCGCCTGCCGATGCAGGGGACACGGGTTCGTGCCCCGGTCCGGGAAGATCCCACATGCCACGGAGTGGCTGGGCCCGAGAGCCATGGCCGCTGAGCCTGCGCGTCCGGAGCCTGTGCTCCGCAACGGGAGGGGCCACAGCAGTGAGGGGCCTGCGTAACGCCAAAAAAAAAAAAAAGCCTACTGTCTGTCTGAAACTCATCAGCAACCAAAGGCCTCTTTATTCAGAAGTCAAGCCACTCCTGGGCCCTATGTGTCACGTCTTGGAATATCAAGTTTAGTCTGTCATGAGCATTTAATTTACTGAGAACGTGATGAGAAACAGTGCATATCAAAATGCATTTGTAATGTATTATTTATCATTAATGCCAGGAGAAAGGAAAAGTAGGTAGAGATGACAGAAGAAGATACAGAGCAAGGGGCCAACAAGCAAGACATATTTTCCCAGACCACCAGGACCTTATCGTGAGGAAGAACCAAAGCTATTGATATATATCACTTCCTGAAACACCTGGGAAACATCGGGAGGGGGTTCCAGCTGCCTTGAGAGACAAGTTCCAGGGTGGTCCTGTGAACTGACTGCAGAATGAGATACTACTGACTTCTTTTCCTACTGAAAATTCCAATGAAACTCAGAAAAGAGAGCTAATCTAGAAATCCATACAGTAATTTTTTTTAATGTAGAATCTGATCTGTTTGAGATTCCTTAAATACATATATTAAACAATCACTTGTTAAATAATATTTTCCACAGTCTCAAGATCAGTTATTTAATATGATATTCAAAGACTGAAGCAAATATTTGTAATGCATTTCTGAAAGTCATCCATGTTTTATGTTTTACTGATATTGGATTCCTCATAGTTCTAAAATACTGAAACATACTGGTTTCTTGTTCTTTGCCAAAAAATCCTTAAACTTGTATTCTTCACTGGAAAAAATTTTTTCTGACTTTTTGATATAGATGAATCAGTCATTAATAATAATTAGTAAATGAATAAAATTGATGAATCCAAAAAAAAAATAAAGTTGATATAGTAATGTGGTATATACTTATTCTTTTACCCCCTTAATTGTTTTTTTTAGGCTGAGTTCAAGTTATACCATAATCAGCACTGACATATATCAATGGTATTTTTTCTGACACATCTAATCAGATGAATACATAGGCATAAGAATGATATATAATTTGGAGTCAACATCAAGACAAACCAAACAGAGAAAGATATGGATGAGTCCAGGAACAACATTTCACAAAGTCAATTTTACTTTACAAGACAGTTCACTTGTTGGTTCATCCTTAAGCTGGATATTTAAAAGGGTCCATAAAGCTGTCACAGTATCTTATACTCCAGAAGAACCACAGGCATATTGATACTAATAAAATGAAGCGATTATATTCATTCAGCAGTAACTTATTGCCCAGTGATGGAGTCCAAGTACTTTGTTAGTTTCTGAGTATTTGAAGCTGGGTCAGACCAGGGTTCTCACCTCAAGTTCTTTGTAGAGTGTGTCCTGTAAAGCACAGGGAATGATGACTACAGGTGCCTGGAAACTCACAGAAGGCTTCACAAGGAAGACGCTAGTCCATTTAAAACTTGGAGGAGTTGGGTGTTGTGAGTGAATAAATGTGGAAAGACATTTCACGCAGCATGGATGACATTTGAAAAGGAAGGAGGCAAGGAACAATGATTTTTTTTTTTTTTACGGAAAATTTTTACTCAGGGAAGTAACATGTTGATCTTTGCTTAATGTCCTGAAAACTAAAACTTACCTGATTCAAAATAGACCATTTCTTCATCCTACACAATCACTTCTTAACAGAATCTCTCTACCAGCTGCTTAATGATTTAAAATAAACTAAAGGAAACACTTTTATCGTCCCTCTTCTTTCCCACATATCGTGAGGCATTTCCCACATATAGACATGGCTCTCACATGTTTCCTCTCCGTCACATCTTTTTCTATTAGGAGATGTTACCACATATGGGTGACACATTCGAGTATGGAATCAGATATCCTGGTGCTTGAATGCTAACTTCACCTTCCAGAACCTCTCAGACATTCATATGTTATCAATTAAGTGTAATGATCTTGGTTTCATCAGCCCTATTGTGATGGTTAATTTTATGTGCCAACTTGGCTAGACTGTGTTGCCCAGTTTTTTGGTCAAGTACCAGTCTAGATGTTGCTGTGAAGTCATTTTTTTAGATGTGATTAACATTTATAATCAGTAGATAATTTTTATAAATTTATTTATTTATTTTATTTTTGGCTGCGTTGGGTTTTTGCTGTTCAAAGGCTTTCTTTAGTTGAGGCGAGTGGGGGCTGATCTTCGTTCTGGTGCATGGGCTTCTCATTGCCGTGGCTTCTCTTGTTGCGGAGCACCGGCTCTAGGCACACAGGCTTCAGTAGTAGTGGCTTGTGGGCTCAGTAGCTGTGGCTTGCGGGCTCTAGAGCGCAGGCTCAGTAGTTGTGGCGCACTGGCTTAGTTGCTCCGGTGCATGTGGATCTTCCCGAACCAGGCCTCGAACCCGTGTCCCCTGCCTTAGCAGGTGAATTCTTAACCACCGCACCACCAGCGAAGCCCTATAATCAGTAGATTTTGAATAGAGCAGAATATCCTGCATAATGTGAAGGCCAATCAGTTAAAGACCTGGGAGCCAAAGCAGGTTTTCTGAAGGAGAAGGAATTCTGCCAGAAACTGTAACAGAAGTTCTTCCTGCATTTCTAGCTTGCTTGCTACCCTACAGATGCAGACTTTCTAGCCCCTACAATCAGGAGAGCCAATTCCTTAAATTAAATTTCTCTCTCCCTTCCTCTCTGTCTCTGTCCTCTATTTGTCCCTTTCTATCTGTCTGTATCTGTGTCTCTTTCTCTGCCTCTGTCTTTCTCTGTTTTTCTGTCTCTCTCTGTCTCTCTAAATTTATACATAAAATACAGTACCTATATATATTATACTGTATATATATATATATATATATATATACATTCTATTGGTCCTGTTTTTCTAGTATGAGGCACTAAATAAATTCAGATAATGTTTTTCTTTTTGTTATCAATATTATTATTCTGCCAACTTTGTTCTGTACACTGGATGTTTGCACTCTATGAAAAGATTCTATGAAGAGGTTCCTTAGCCTGCAGTGTCTTCCTCTCCCAGTGAGTCCTCTACACAGCTGCAGGAATGATCTCCCTATGGAAAAAAAGCCTTAATAATATTAATAGGAAAACAGGTAACAACAGCATTGATAATTGAGTAAAATTGGGCACTATGTTCATCACATGAATTTTATTATTTTATTTAAACCTGACAAACCCACAAAAAGTATATGTATATATTTATTTATCCCCATATTTCAAATATGGAAACCAAGTCTTAGAGCTGTCAAGTAATTTGTCCAAGGTGACACAGTTATTATGGGGTAGAAGCAGGATTCAAGCCAAATTCTGCCTACTCCATTGCCCACAATTCATCCATACTTCAATGCCCCTTTCAAATTTAACTTTTAAAAGTCTTTCTCCACTTGGTCCATACCCTTCACTTTCCTTTTCTTCAAAAAATATTTTACTCACCCTGCTTGAAAAATCCATGCACTTTAAGATATCTGATTTTTTGTGCTTTTTCTCTCTTTCCTATCTGGTACATCTGGCAAACTATTTCAAACACTGTAGAATTCTGATTAAAAGCAACCTTCTCTTGGAAAGCTCCCCTGACAACCAATCTACCTGAAGATGGAGTGCGTCCTCTGCTTCCTCTGTGTTATGGAAGTAACACATATACACCTCTATTATGGCATTTATTATATTCTACTGAAGGTATTTTTTCCTGATCCTTTAGAATCTGTAATATATAAAGTCAAAACAAGGACATGCTCTATTTATCTTTCTATTCAATTACACAGTGGAATATCTGACACATAGAATGAACATTTGATAAATGAATGCAGGAATGAAGTGAGTTTGGGAACAAAAGGTGTAAAGTTAAAAAAAAAAGTCTTGTTTTTTAAAATGCCAGCAATGTAATAATTAAAATAAAATTTTGATTAATTTTTATAATGTATAAGCTAAGAACGTTGATAACGAGAACTAGGTAGGTAAAGTGAAATAAAATATGATTTCCTGATTGAATTACATCTGAAGGGCTTTATATTTTCTGGAATTTACAGATTTTGAAGAAAGAGAAAAACTATTTCATGACTTAAATTGATTAGACATTCTAGAACTTTTGAAATACACAGGATAATTATACAAATTTCTACTTAGCTTTGTATCTCTGACCCAAGAGTCAAAAGGAAGAAAAATGAAAATGTCTAACTTCAGGCAAAAATAAGCATCCCACTAAATACAGTGAGTCAATTATATTATATAAGCATAAAATTCAGATACTAATGAGCTACTTTATGTAAGCCTAGTTATTCCAAAAAGTGGAAATGGATTTGTGCAAATATAAGGACTCCATAGCAGTTATAAAAGAAAGTATGAAATACAGGTTGTTATCAAACAGAACGTCAGCATGTAAAGTCTGACAACTTTGGTTACTTCTTCATATGACACAAATTAAAACCCTCTTACATGTGGAAAAATGCACATTTTGGGGGGTATGAATGTGCATAGTGATTTGAGATTCTGCAGGCAAATAAACTGCTAATTTTCTTTTAATTTCAATTGATTAGTGAAAATATAAATGCATGGAACCACTAATAATAAAGGAAAGCCCTATGGAGTATTGTCAAGAGTATGATTTTTTTTAAGTTTTAATTTAAATATCCCAAATTCAGTTTCTGACCCTTTCCTTTGGTATTTCTGGGCTTAAGGCTTACACTATGTCCTTAATATGCCTCTATTTCATAATCTGTAATACAAGGATGAGAATAATTATTTTCAAATCTCACAGAGCTGATATGAATGTCAAAATATTAATCCCTATGAAAGTGCTTTGAAAATAATGAAACACTACATTTATATTGCTAATGTTATTAACAATGTAATTTCTATGATTTTTGTTAAAAAATAGGATATTATCCCAGAGTACTTATCCCCAAAAAAGTGAAGTATAAGGGATGAAAAAATCATGAAAAAAAGAACATTTATTGAATTTCCCTGAAAAATGTGTTGTTTTTTTTTAAACTTGGGTTTAGAAGTATATACTATGCTAAATTTTGAGAATGGTATTGTGAAAAGTATGCTTGGAGGAAAGACTTTTTTGAGGAGGAGAACAAGTCATAAATTCCTCAGATGAGCTGATTTAATCCAAATATCACCAAACAACTCTGCAGAAGGCTGAGGCTGAAGCAGTACATTTTTAAAGAAATCTTTATTGGAATATAGTTGATTTACAATGTTGTGTTAGTTTCAGGTATACAGCAAAGTGATTCAGTTATACATACATATAACTGAATTCTGTTTTTATCTTCTCTTCCATTATAGGTTATTATAAGATATTGAGTATAGTTCCCTGTGCTCTACAGTAGGTCCTTGTTGGTTATCTATTTATATCTAGTAGTGTGTATATTTTAATCCCAAATTCCTAATTTATCCCTCCCCTTCCCTTTGGTAACCATAAATTTGTTTTCTACATCTGTGAGTCTATTTCTGCTTTGTAAATAAGTTCATTTGTATCATATTTTTAAGATTCATTTTAAAGGAATCCTGATAAGGTAACAGGACTCAGAGAGAGAGAGAGTGCAAGTCACTTGTGCTAGAGAAAGGTGACATCTCAATTCAAGCCTTCTTGACAAATTCAGAGACAAGATATGGGATTGAGTTTGATGTTGCAGATGATTCTTGAATAAAGCTGAAGAATAAAGGCAAACAAATGGCTTTTCTTGATATTTTCATTCAGATTCTTAAAACAGAAGGTGAAGAAATGAAGAAAGAAGCAGTGTCTTCAAGTAATCTTCTGCCCATTCCTCCACACCTTTTCTTTGGGCAACTAATTCTTAAGAACAGTCCAACCTTCCTTCTTGGGATACATGTGGCTCATAATATGTTGGCAGTGGCTCCTCCTGTCACAGGCAACTGGGAGGATGAAAACTCGATTTTCAGCTGGATGATTTGAGGAAGCAGGAGGCTATGGACTGAATTGTGTCCTCCCTTCCCCCAGTTCCTATGTTGAAGCCCTAATTCCCAATGTGACAGCATTTGGAGATGGGGCTTTGGGGATGTAATTAGGTTCAGAGGAGGTCATGAGGGTGGTGTCCTCATGAATGGGGTATGTGTCCCTATAAGAGGAGACCAGAAAGATTGTTTTCAATCTCTTGTTCTGCCATGTGAGAACACAATGAGAAGGTGGGCATCTCCATGCCAGGAAGAAAGCCCTCACCAGAACCCAATCATGCTGGCACCCTCATCTTGGACTTAGAGCCTCTAGAACTGCGAGAAATAAATATCAGTTGTTCAAGCCACCCGATCTTTGGTATTTTGTGATGTCAGTCCAAACTAAGATAAAGGACATACAGTGAAGTAGTCTTAGACTGGATCTTGGTTTCAGGATATTTAGACTAGTGTTTCTGACCAGAGATCTCAGAACCAGATATCATCTCTTCACTGGTCTCTTTTCCTTCAGGTTATTGTATAAGAAGTGGTGGTGTCACTTGTAACTGCTTAATTCAACTACAATTTTAACTCATCAGAAACAAGATTCTTTGTATTAATACAAATACTTGTCTAAGTAAAGTGAAACTTAGCAAAATTGGATCAAAAGTAGAATGTTTAAAATTGGGATCTTTGGCTACATCATATCGTTTAAGTTTATTTATTTCATTCACCAATCTGAAGAATATATCATAACAAAATTAAAGAGTCATGTAAAAACATTTATTGTGGCAATATTGTTAAAGAGAATTGTTAGAAATAATAAGGTTTGGTGTGCACAAAATTATTTACTAATTTTATAGAAAAATTCCTTGAGTGAAATTCTATACAACTATTAAGTTGTATTGTGGGAAAATTGCATGAAAAAAGTCACATGTAAATTATATGTATTTATATACTTATATATATACAAATTTACGTATATAAACACACATATATTCATTATAAACTAAGTGCAACTCTAAAATATCAGACTGTTGTCTATATTTATTTCTGGGAAGCATAATTTTGTGTAATATTTTTCAAACTCTAATTTCAAAACCTTTACAATAAGCTTGCATAATAGAAAGGTTACTCTTATAAATAAAGTTATGTGGAGAGAGGTACTACATGAGTATGAAGTATGTCATCAAATGGAAAGCCAATTTCCCTTGATGTTTGCAGTAAAGAATTCCTGTATTACATAAATGTTGAAGCACTATAGATTGCTTGCATGTAGTTATATCCAATTAGGATACATGAAATTAAATGTTTGCAGTATCCACCATGACAAATGTTCTAATAGAAAAATTTGAGTTTTTCTATTATTATTTTAAAACTAATCACAATTTAATAATTGTATAATTTTTCTTTTGCTGAAAGTATCAGGAGTTGAGTATGAATGAGACATGAATAAATATACTTAAATAAAATTAAAAATAATGATAAGCTCATAACTCCATTGTAGAGACCGACATATAAACACTATGTCAATGGTAATAAATATTAAGAGGATTATTTGATGATAAAGGAGAAAGAGTAGATGAGGGAGAGACTGAATTTTTCAGTCTTCAGGTCTCAGCCTAGACCTCTCTTTCCTGATCTTTTAAAAACTGGTACATGCTACTATATAACCACTAGCATATGCTTCACTGCATTGAATTTGTTTATTTTATTATTGTCTTTTTTCTCCACTGTAGTATAAGCTGGAAAAAGGAAAGGATCATGTCTCTGTTGCCCAGATTGTATGCTCACTATGTAGCACATTGTCTGACATATTGGAAGTAATTAATCAATATTTTAAAATCAACAATTTAGGAAGAATATGCAAATCAAGCAAAAATGGAGTAGATGGAAAATGGGAAATAAGAGAAAAAGAAAAAATCTAGATGGTTGACATTACTTTCAAATAGAATTACTGGTTAATAAATTGGGCTGCTTTGTTTTTCTATTTTGTCTTTAATCTAAAGCAGTGTAGACGTAGACATTTGAGATATCTATAAAAGATTTTCAGGGATTATTAATAAAGTCCCTCAAAATCAGATTGAGACAACAGAAAATAAAAGTAGATCTAGTATCTTGTAAACTCATACCATGTAGATAATATAGTTATTTTAGCAATATAGAAATCAATCCACCAAAAATTATATCAATATTTGTTTTCAGAAATTGAAATACAAAATACTTTTGTATTCTACACTCCGGATGAGAGTCAAGAGAGCAAAGAGCAAGACAACATAAAGATCAATTAACTACTAAGGGAAAAAAAACAAACAAGCACACAGTGTAACAAGAGTAGTAAGTGGAATTTATTGAATGTGCTAGCTTGCTATTTAAGGACAAAAAATATTTGTGCCAAATGTTAAAATAAATGACGTACTATAAATTCTCCAACAGAACCTCTTAAGATGTAAAAAGCAAATATTTTTCTTTTGCTGATTGTACAGTCAGTTTTAAAAAAAGGGAGTAGAATACTGTTACAAATGTTGGCCATGGTGGGGAGAAACATGAAGCCCCAGGAACTGTCAGTTAGTCATGAGCTGCCTGAGAGGTCTTGCCCAGTTGGGACAATGGATTTGTTTTACTTTAGGTCTGTACTGTTAGGTAAAGGGAATTACAGTTTGAGATATTGTACACTGTGCCAATTTCAATACACCAAGAGCACAGTGGCTGTAAGTTTTAGAAAATCTATTCTGGGGCACCATGGGGACAAGTTGCAATAAGGCTGATGAAAGTTAAATAGACCATATATTTTTGTCGGGGCTACAAATCTATAGCAAACTCAAGCCAAGAAAAACAGGTAATGTCTCCCATTGAAAAGAAAAAAAAGAGCTTGTTTTGTATTATTGTAAAAGATAAAATCTTTTTAAAAAGTGAGGAAATCTGTGACTTAATGAGAACTTATTTTCTGTTGCTTCTGTTGTATCTGAATCTTCTATTCTGTGTATATTCTATAATGTTTATGTCTTTATACCTGTAACTGTGTTTTATTTTTTTAAGGAAAATAAAGTTCCTTTGAAAAATGATTTAGATTAGTATTTTTTTGGTTTACAACATCTACACCATTACCATGCATGTATTAGTCACAAAATATTTCAATGGTGATAAATGGTGTCTGTTGAAAAATATGATTAATGAATTAAACAAAAGGTCAACAGTGCAGAATAAACCTCCCTCAGATATTCTGGCAATGGAGAAGAAGCAGGAGCACTTTTTTGAAAAAGGCATAAGAAAAAGCCTGCTACTGAGAAGATAATGATTACCATCCAGTGTTAACTGGCACTTGCAATACTAAAGAGCGTTTAGCTTTCTCATTCTAATTTCACATTGTTTTTTTCTGAGCTGTTACCTCTACTGCTTTATCTCTTAGCTAATTCTCAAATATTTTGATTTTTGTTTATTTTGAAGGCAATTCTCACTGGTGTTTTTACATATCTTGTGATAGCTATTGTTGCCTATTCTATTTTCAAGGATGTTTGTACAGCAAAGAGACTTAGAAGATAGAAATAGATAGAAATACCCTTTGTGGGTAGCCCGTAGATATGTTTCCTGAGTCTGATAAAGATAATGACTCCATCTGGGGCTAGTTTTGGAACGTTTGCTAGCAACCTCCTCATGATATTGTTTTGTTTTGTTTTGTTTTGCGGTACGCGGGCCTCTCACTGTTGTGGCCTCTCCCGTTGCGGAGCACAGGCTCCGGACGCGCAGGCTCAGTGGCCATGGCTCACGGGCCCAGCTGCTCCGCGGCATGTGGGATCTTCCCGGACCGGGGCACGAACCCGTGTCCCCTGCATCGGCAGGCGGACTCTCAACCACTGCACCACCAGGGAAGCCTAATATTGGTAGTTTGTTAAGCTTGGGGTTCCTCAGCTACCGCACAAATCCACTGTGTGCAGCATACAACTGAGCTTACTTCCCAGTTGCCGTAATGGGACTTCGGAGGCAAGTAGAAGCCAATGTAAATATAAAATCATGCTGCCTATTGTTCAGTGAATGATAAACTTCCTTATTTGTGGCCCAGGAGTCACATGTCCTCTGCCGGAATCTGTGAAACTGTGGCAGATTCACTTCACAGTTCTTTACATTTGTAATGGCAAATTCTTTTTGTGATTATTCATTTTGAGGAATCACAGGAAGTAGAACACATACAGGGTCCATTTAAAACCTGCAAACTCAATGACATAAAGCAGAAGTAATAGCCTTTTGAATGTAACTGAAGAATGTTATATTAAATATTTCAAAAATATCCTCTTTGAGTAAGAAAGTCCTTGTTTTTAAATAAGAGGTATTTTGGCTAAACAAGATAACAAAAAGTATCTACTTTTGAAGGGACAATGTTTGTCAATGGCCAAAAATGAATAGACCTCTGTTTTTCTAATAAGGTGAGGGGTGTCCTTTACTGTAGGAAACCTAAGCTAAAATTAAACGGATGATTTTCAGGGATTGCTGCAGAGTCCGCTGTTTCAGATAACATCTTAAATCAAAATTTCTCCCTTATTTCGCATTTCGAACAAACAGCTGAAGAAGAGTTCCCAGTGTTGGTCAAAACTACTGCTGAGTATTGGTCATTATCATCTCCTCTGTCTCTAGCCACATTCATCATGAAGGTCAATGTCCAGACCCTGAAAGCCTTCTGCCCTATGGAAGAAGTTGGTTGGATATTAACTGTAAGTCCTTCCTTAGGTGCTGTGAATAATAGAAAGAACTCCACCCCATCTATTTTTTAGTATTTAAAATTTTTTGAGTAAATAATCATTCTGATATTGAGTAATCATTCCTAATGGCACATTTTTGGGTTAGACAAAAATCTTCAAAATTATTCAATAGCCAACTAAAATGTTACATCAATATTTCTGATTATTTCTTGTTTCATTGGCCTGCTTTTTTCTGATTTACCTATTAAAGGATACCAGTGACATTTTGTATGAAAGGGGCACATTTATAATTTAAAAAAATACAAATTATTTTGCAAAGTCTAAATTTACCTTTGCAAAAGAATTTGTATTTTTTAAATTGTAAATGCGACCCTTTCATATAAAATGTCACCAGTATCCTTTAAGTGGTTTATGATGAGCAGAAGCTTATGTTTTGTTATATATTATGTTCAGTAGGATTCAGTATTTTTTTTTTTTTATGATCACAGTGTTCTCTCTACTCTGTGTGTTTTGTGATTTATATTGAATGGACCTAGAACACTATGCATATTTCTTTATAAACATGGACCCCCTTCTTGATTGTCTTTCATAATTAAGCAATCAAATGACTGCCCTTTATCTTCACACATTAATCTTACATCCGTCCATAATCAAAGAAGTCTTTTATTTAACTAACTACAAATGTATGAGGCAGTCATCAACTATTTTTCTACAGTGAATCTAAGTGAAGATTCTGTGGCAGAATTTCTAACTCTGTTCAACTCATCTTGAGTATTTAAATTTGTTTCTCAGCCCTAAGTATATGCTTTTCCTCTCCAACCAAAATGAGGTAAATGTCAGAGTTTGGATTTGATTTAAATTTACACCAAGCTCTTTCATCTCAAATGCACACATCTCATCTGTGACTGCTTATCACTGAGATGACTGAAAGCAATTGCTTTAAGTGCTTAACCCTATATATCTGCATCCATCTGTAGAACTTTGGTGCCACACTCATGTATATCACCATGCTCCATGCTTCTGTGATTCTCTCTATGGAGAATATGTCTCATAAGACATACACTTGGCATGTGTCTTGAATCACTGCAGTAACCTAACTCCATTGCCATTCTCTCACAAATCTGGATGAAGAAATTATAGTCAAGTGTCAAAAATTGAAGACTTCAGAAAAGAATAATAAAATATTGAGTATATTTGTTATACATTTGAATGAACGTTAACACGCACTGCTGAAGAAAAGATGATGTTTGAGCAGAGTTTATTCCTTTAAGTATTAAAATGTTTTCCCTTGTCCACTTATCACCTTTCCTATTTGTCAACCAGATCTGACCCAATATAATTTTTACATTTAATAGTTATCTATATTTTAAAAAATATAAGACAGGGAGATTGAATAAAACAAAACAAACAGAAAACCAAATTTTCTTAGACTAATAAATCAATTTCAATGTGTGAAACCTAAATATGAATGTCAAAGATCATTTTCACCTTAACAATATTGTGGATTAATATTGTCACAGCAATCTGGAAGCATTTTGGATATGGTAACCATATCAAATTTAAACTTGTCCAATCCCTTCCTATGCACAGAAATTTCCACCATATAACACTTTCAGTGGTCTGTGAAGTAATCATAGATTCTGATTCAAACTAGAAATAAGCAAAATGGGTTATTTTAAAACATTGCTTGTCTGTTTTTCTCAATAAATTCCAGTACTCTGCTATTAAAAAGAAAAAGTTGCTCAGTACTCTAAACAGACTATATAGAATATTATTGTGCTTACAGAATATAATTATCATCAGTTATTTTAATAAGAATTGGATTAGATTAATGTCCATTACAGCATACCAAATACTAATTGAGTCCAAATTTGGAGAGTTCTCTCATAAGTTTCAACCTTTATATTGAATTTTATATTTTATATTGATTGAATTGTGAACATATGTTACTAAATCTTCCTGTAAATCCGTTCCAAATAAGGTGGCATTTACCATTTATGTTATATGTGGATCTATTTCCAAACATGATCTATTACCAAGTAATCTTTAAAGCATCTCCTGGCCCTGATGTTTTAGTTAAATAGAACAATATTTCTTGCCTTCAAGATAAGGGGATCAGGACACAGTGACGATGGGAGGGGGGGAGGCACGGAATCCAGGGACTCTGCGCCTGTGCAAGTTTAGGAGCGGTTCTGCCTTGTGTTCCCGGGAAGGGTCGAGAAACCTTCCTCTCTGAGGGAGCCCCTCTGGTCTCCAGTCCTGAGCCTGGCTCTCTGATCTCTGGAGAGGCCAACTTAAAAGTCTTTCTTCCCAATTTGGGTGTTAGGGTGGAGCCATAAGCGCCTGCCAGGGTTGGGTGGGTGAGCTTCAGTTCAGCTGTGGAGAACTCACTTCACTGCTCCTTTTATTCCAGTCAGACAGTGTTTTCATCAGTAAAATGCAGAGAAGTTATTCTCAGGTCACCTGTCCTGTTAATACTGCTTTTTAACCTTCAGTCAGTGTACGTGCAACAGCCCTAAAGTAAATGGAGATTCATTTTCTTTGTTACTTTGTAAATATTAAGTCATTAACAAAGTTTTTGATTTTTGAGTTCCTTTATGAATGGCATATTCCTGGATGTGGTGTCATTTATATATATACATATACACACACACACTCACACATACACACCTTTAAGGAAGAAAATACTATGGCATGAGTGAAAATGGACCAAATAACCATAACACAAGGCAATGTGTGATCAAAATCACCAGTTACGGAAAGGAATGAAGATAAAAGTTGTTGTTCTTCAGGCCTTTGATAGAGACTGGATTTTGAGCAGGGATGGGATTCAGCTAGCATTCTAGGGAAAGGAAACAGTAAAAGCAAATACTTGGGCAGGAACACGCATGACAATTTGTAGGTGAAAGGACAATCTGGTTTTAACGGAGCACCTGCTTTATCATAGGTCCCCAAAGTGGAAGGTCTTGAATGCCCCACATAGGAATCAAGATGCTATCCCATGGGAAGGAGGGGGGCCACTGAGGGAGCTTTGAGCAGAAACAATTTAAGTAGAGATAAACCTTAGGAAGTAATGTTTGGGATGAACTGAAGGGAATAAGGAAGACTAGAGAAGTTAAAGAAACCATTGCAGGAGTTGAGGTAAGAAAGAAAGGGCCATATAAACACAACGGTTGATAGAAAATGCGAGAAAGGGACGTTTTGAGAAGGAACTAACTTCTTTAGGGTGTGTTATACAGTGAAAGAATCTACCAGAAGGATGTATTGATTTAAAATCTATATGCACTACTTCAAAATTTATAAAGCATTAATTGGTATAACTAAAAGAAAAATAACCTAATCCATTATAAATGCAGGAAACATTAATTCTCATTAATTTACAGATCCAGCAGACAAAAACAATCAGTAACGATATAGAAGATTAGCACAACATAATTAACTTGAGCTACAATTCAGATATAAAACATTGTGCCCAATAGTGACAGAATGCACATTATTTTCATGTGAAAATAAAATATTTACCAAAATTGATCATATGATAGATTAACATAACTTATTTTTTTATGAATAATTGAAATAAATGTAGAAGATATAGCTCTTTTTTATATAAATTTACTTATTTATTTTCTTTTTTGGCTGCATTGTGTCTTCATTGCTGCACATGGGCTCTAGAGTGCAGGCTAAGTAGTTGTGGCTCACAGGCTTAGTTGCTCCGTGGCAATGTGGGACCTTCCCGGACCAGGGCTCAAACCCGTGTCCCCTGCATTGGCAGGTGGATTCTTAACGACTGAGCCACCAGGGAAGCCCCATAAATTATTTTTTTAAGATTCAATATCTATTAGAGGTTGTTCTCTAATCTTGGTGGATTTAATAATTACTAGATATTTTCTGTCTGAAAATAAAGTGACAGAGCTCTAAATAAGCATTGGATAAAAGAATGTATCACAAAGGAGGTTGAAAATAATTTGAACTGCATGACCGTAAAGATATGACATATAAAAATTTGGAGATGCAAGTAAAGTAGTGCTTAACAGGAAGGTTACTGTTATAAATGAATATATTAAAAAAGGAGGAAAACTAAAAATCAGTGATCTAACATTCTATTCTCATAAAAGTACAGGAAAAATAAATATAACACAAGGAGAGTAGAAAGAAATAAAGATAAAGAACCCATCAAATAAATAAAAACATATGGCAGAGAAAAATCACTTCTTTTGGAAAGATTAAAACATTTGATAAATCTTCATAGTTATAATTTTTGTAAATCTCCATAGGCAGTATCTAATAATGCTGAACATCAATTCAGTAATTCTAATTCTAGGCTTATACTCCCCAAATGTAAATATGTGTTCACTAAAAAACTTGAACCTAAATGTTCATAGGAACTTATTCTTTTTTTTTTTTTAACATCTTTATTGGGGTATAATTGCTTTGGAACTTATTCTTAATAGTTCCCAACTGGAAATTAATAAATGTCTATCAACTATTGAATGGATAAATAAATTGCAGTATATTTATATGATTAAATACTTACCAGAGATGCAAATAAATAACATATAACTATACAGAACAACTTGGATAAACCTCACAGACATAATGTTGAGTTAACAACCCAGCACAAAGGAATACATCATGCACTATTTAATTTATCTGAAGTTGAAAAGCAATGCAAAATTAAACAATATTGTTTAAGAGAGAATAGTGGTAAAACTTGTTGAGATAGGGAGTGACCACGATAAGGAAGCAAGAGCAGAGTCCTTGGGAGACTGGTTTTATATATATATATAAATATATATATATATATATATATATTTTGTGTGTGTGGTACGCAGGCCCATTGCGGAGCACAGGCTCCGGACGCTCAAGCTCAGCGGCCATGGCTCACAGGCCCAGCCGCTCCGCGGCATGTGGGATCTTCCCGGACCAGGGCATGAACCTGTGTCCCCTGCATCAGCAGGCGGACTTCCAACAACTGAGCCACCAGGGAAACCCGAGACTGGTAATATTTTTATGTCTGAGTGCTGGTTACAGTGGTAAGTTCACTTTGTGAAGCCTGGAAAAAGATGACATGTGCATTTTTTTCTGTAGACACTGTATAATTTAATAAATTTACTGAAAAAAGGTCAATCACAAAATTATTTTAAAAAACACCTATTTATGTACCCTACTGTAGATCATATGATAGCATTCATATTCAACTGAAACCCATAATATTAAACTTTCTAAATATGCCTATTTTATCTTTTTGAAGTTGGAAATATTGCCTTTAGAATGAAAACAAACACAATATTTAAGAGTGATTTAATATGAAGATCCCAGCATGATTACATATGGTAGATCACAGTTCTTTACTAGATAAGCACTAACAAAGACTATTCTGTGCAAATAAAAAAAAAAGTGTGATAGATAATTTGGTTTAGATAAAATATTGACCAAAAAAAGAGAAAAAAGACTAACATTTTAAAAGTGGTTTATTTCAAAGTGACTGCACTTTTATTTTTGAAGTCCGTTTATCTCAAAGTGCTGATATGGACACACACCTCAAATAATGTTTTACTAAATTATTTTTTAGCAATGCTGAATTTAACTGGCTAAAATTAATTGAGAAAAATGTTTATTTAAGGGTATATGTTCATACCTTCACTGTGAGATGAATAAAAACTCCAAAAATGAAAGCAGTACCTCTTTAAAACAGGAGAGACCAACCAGCCACATGCTGCAAGTTGACTACTTTGGGCTCCATCTGACCTGGACAAGACAAATGTTTGTCTTTACATAGGTTTTGTGTATCCTGCCTAAAGAGCTTGCACTAGTTGACTACTTAGGGGCTTAGAAATTGCCTGGTCCATACTCATATAATCCCACACAGTGTAGCATCTGACCTGGGGGACTACTTGACAGCAAAGGAGTGATGGAAATTGCCTCCACTGGTCAATGCATATATGGAACTGTCCAGAAGAAGCCTGCCTCATAGAGACCTAGAGCAAACTTCTAAAGCTAAAACTCCATACTATGAATAGATGTGCTACCATCCTTTAGGATGTAGTAAATGCATTAAATCGGAAACCTTAATGTGCCACCAGTAGGAAGAATGCACAGGTCCTAGAACCAAAGGGGAGAAACAGCAGTGGTTCCATTTACCATAACTCTGGGGTGTTCTGTGCTCTGTGTAACTGGAATTGTATTCGCCGCCAGGTTGGAGACTCTGGTCCCCAAGAAGGACATAATATTAGCAAAAGACAAAGCAAGGGTCTCATTAGACTATAAACAATGGCTGCTGCTGGAACACTTTGGACTTCTTGTGTCCAGGAACCAGCAGGTGAAAATAGGAATCACTGTCATGGAGTGGTGACTACTCCTGACCAGCAGGAAAGTAAGGCTACATAGAACGGGGGCATAAAGCAGTATGTAGGAATGAGCTTGGTGAACACAGGATTTCACTGTCTCACTGGTCCCCTTACCCTGCAAGCCTTGCTTAGAACAAAAGTCAGTAGTTTTACTTATTATTGTTATCTCTATTGCCACTATTCCACACTACCATCTTATTTGTTAACTGCAATGGTCTTCTTTTCCAACTTCATTCTTCTTATCTTCTGAATGGAAACACACATGCACACACTCAGGCTCAAGCACCCTCTTTTTAAAAAGTCACATTGGGGGGACCTTCAAGATGGCAGAGGAGTAAGACATGGAGATCACCTTCCTCCCCACAAATACATCAAAAATACATCTATATGTGGAACAACTCCTACAGAACACATACTGAACACTAGCAGAAGACCTCAGATTTCCCAAAAGGGAACAGACACCCTCAAGTGACCTACATGCAGAGGCAGGGCCAAATCCAAAGCCAAAACCCAGGAGCTGTGCAAACAAAGAAGAGAAATGGAAATTTCTCTGTGGAGCCTCAGGAGCAGTGGATTAAATCTCCACATTCAACTTGGTGTACCTGCATCTGTGGAATACCTGAATAGACAACGAATCACCCCAAAATTGAGGCAGTGGACTTTGGGACCAACTGTAGACTTGGGGTTTGCTTTCTGCATCTAATTTGTTTCTGGTTTTATGTTTATCTTAGTTTAGTATTTAGAGCTTATTATCATTGGTAGATTTGTTTATTGATTTGGTTGCTCTCTTCCTTTTTATATATATACATATTTTTTCCTTTTATTCTTTTTGTGAGTGTGTATGTGTATGCTTCTTTGTGTGCATTTGTCTCTGTAGCTTAGCTTTTACCATTTGTCCTAGGGTTCTGTCAGTCTGTTTTCTTTTCTCTTTTTAGGATAGTTTTTAGTTCTTCTTATCATTGGTGGATTTGTTTATTGGTTTGGTTGCTATCCTCTTTCTTTCTTTCTTTTTTTAAATTATTTATTTTATTTTATTTTTTTCTTTTTTGCGGTAAGCGGGCCTCTCACTGTTGCAGCCTCTCCCGTTGTGGAACACAGGCACCAGATGCGCAAACTCAGCAGCCATGGCTCACAGGCCCGGCCACTCTGTGGCATGTGGGATCTTCCCGGACCGGGGCACGAACCTGTGTCCCCTGCATCGGCAGGCAGACTCTCAACCACTGCACCACCAGGGAAGCCCTAAATATTTTTATTTTTAATAATTTAAAATTTTTTTTTATTTTAATACCTTTATTTTATTTTTCTTTCTTTCTTTTTTTTCCTCACTTTTCTTCTGAGCCATGTGGTTGACAGGGTACTGGTGCTCCAGCTGGTTGTCAGGCCTAAACCTCTTAGGTGGGAGAGCTGAGTTCAGGACATTGGTCCACTACAGACCTCCCGGCCCCATGTAATATCAAATGGAATAAGCTCTCCCAGATCTCCAACTCATTGCTAAGATCCAGCTCCATTCAATGACCAACAAGCTTTAGTGCTGACACCCTTTGCAAAACAACTAGCAAGACAGGAACACACCCCACCCATTAGCAGAGAGGCTGCCTAAAATCATAATAAGCTCACAGACACCCCAAAACACACAACTGGACTCGGTTCTGCCACCAGAAAGACAAGATCCAGCCTCATCCACCGGAATACAGGCACCAGTCCCCTCCACCGGGAAGTGCAAACAACTCACTGAACCAACCTCACCCACTGGCAGCAGACACCAAAAACAATGGGAACTATGAACCTGCAGCTTGTGAAAAGGAAACCCGAAATGCAGTAAGTTAAGGAAAATGAGAAGACAGAGAAATAAACAGCAGATGAAGGAGCAAGGTAAAAACACACCAGATGAAACAATTCAGGGTAATGATAGTAAAGATGATCCAAAATCTTGGAAATAGAATGGAGAAAATACAAGAAACATTTAACAAGAACCTAGAAGAATTAAACAACAAACAAACAATGATGAACAACACAATAAATGAAATTTTAAAATTCTCTAGAAGAAATCAATAGCAGAATAACTGAGGTAGAAGAATGGATAAGTGACCTGGAAGATAAAATAGTGGAAATAACTACTGCAGAGCAGAATAAAGAAAAAAGAATGAAAAGAATTGAGGACAAACTCAGAGAACTGTGGGACAACATTAAATACACCAACATTCAAATTATAAGGGTCCCAGAAGAAGAAGAGAAAACGAAAGGGTCTGAGAAAATATTTGAGAAGATTATAGTTGAAAACTTCCCTAATATGGGAAAGGAAATAATCAAGTCCAGGAAGTGCAGAGAGTCCCATACAGGATAATTCCAAGGAGAAACACACCAAGACACACATTAATCAAACTATCAAAAATTAAATACAAAGAAAAAATATTAAAAGCATCAAGGGAAAAGCAACAAATAACATACAAGGGAATCCCCATAAAGTTAACAGCTGATCTTTCAGCAGAAACTCTGAAAACGAGAAGGGTGTGGCAAGGCATATTAAAAGTGATGAAAGGGAAAAAACTACAACCAATATTACTCTACCTAGCAAGGATATCATTCAGATTCGATGGAGAAAATAAAACCTTTACAGACAAGCAAAAGCTAACAGAATTCAGCACCACCAAAGCAGATTTACAACAAATGCTAAAGGAACTTCTCTAGGCAGGAAACACAAGAGAGGAAAACCTACAAAAAGGAACAAAAAACAATTAAGGAATTGGTAATAGGAACATACATATCAATAATTACCTTAGGGCTTCCCTGGTGGCGCAGTGGTTGAGAGTCCGCCTGCCGATGCAGGGGACACGGGTTCATGCCCCGGTCTGGGAGGATCCCACATGCCGTGGAGCGGCTGGGCCCGTGAGCCATGGCCACTGAGCCTGCACGTCTGGAGCCTGTGCTCCTCAACGGGAGAGGCCACAACAGTGAGAGGCCTGTGTACTGCAAAAAATAATAATAATAATAATAATTACCTTAAATGTAAATGGATTAAATGCTCCAACCAAAAGACATAGACCAGCTGAATGGATACAAAAACAAGACCCATCTATATGCTATCTACCAGAGACCCATTTCAGACCTAGGGACACATACAGATTGAAAGTGAGCGTATGGAAAAAGATATTCCATGCAAATGGAAATCAAAAGAAAGATAGAGTAGCAAATCTCATATCAGACAAAATAGACTTTAAAATAGACTATTAAAAGAGACAAAGAAGGACACTACATAATGATCAAGGGATAGATCCAAGAGAAGATATAACAATTGTAAATATTTATGCATCCAACATAGGAGCACCTCAATAAGGCAAATGCTAACAGCCATAAAATAGGAAACTGACAGTAACAAAATAATAGTAGGGGACGTTGACACCCCACTTTCACTAAAGGACAGATCAACCAAAATGAAAATAAATGAGGAAACACAAGCATTAAATGATACATTAAACAACATAGACTTAATAAATATTTATAGGACATTCCATCCAAAAAACAGCAGAATACACTTTCTTCTCAAGTGATCATGGAAACTTCTCCAGGATAGACCATATCTTGTGTCACAAATCAAGCCTTGGTAAATTTTAAAAAATTGTAATTGTGGCAAGTATCTTTTGCAACCACAATGCTATGAGACTAGTTATCAATTATAGGAAAAAAATCTGTAAAAAGACAAACACATGGAGGCTAAACAATACTCTACTAAATGACCAAGAGATCACTGAAGAACTCAAAGGGGAAATAAAAAAACACCTAAAAAGAAATGACAATGAAAACACGATGACCCAAAACCTACAGGATGAAGCAAAAGCAGTTCTAAGAGGGAAGTATATAGCAATACAATCTTACCTCAAGAAACAAGAAAATTCTGAAATAAACAACCTAACCTTACACCTAAAGCAATTAGAGAAAGAAGAACAAAAATAATCCCAAAGTTAGCAGAAGGAAAGAAATCATAAAGATCAGATCAGAAATTAATGAAAAAGATGCAGGAAATGATAACAAAGATCAATATAGCTAAAAGCTGTTTCTTTGAGAAGATAAACAAAATTGATAAACCATTAGTCAGACTCATCAAGAAAAAATGGGAGAAGACTCAAATCAACAGAATTAGAAATGAGAAAGGAGAAGTAACAACTGACACTGCAGAAATACAAAGGGTCGTGAGAGATTACTATAAGCAACTATATGCCAATACAATGGACAACCTGAAAGAATGGACAGATTCTTAGAAAAGCACAACCTTCCAAGACTGAACCAGGGAGAAATAGAAAATATAAACAGACCAATCACAAGCACTGAAATTGAAACTGTGATTAAAAATCTCCCAACAAACAAAGGCCAGAACCAGATGGCTTCACAGGCGATTTCTATCAAACATTTAGAGAAGAGCTAACACCTGTCCTTCTCAAACTCTTCCAAAATATAGCAGAGGGAGGAACACTCCCAAACTCATTCTACAAGGCCACCATCACCCTGATACCAAAACCAGACAAAGATGTCACAAAAATAGAAAACTACAGTCTAACATCACTGATGAACTTAGATGGAAGAATCCTCAACAAAATACTAGCAATCAGAATCCAACAGCACATTAAAAACATCATACACCATGATCACGTGGTGTTTATCCCAGGAATGCAAGGATTCTTCAATATATGCAAATTAATCAATGTGATACACCATATTAACAAACTGAAGGAGAAAAACCATATGATAATCTCAATAGATATAGAAAAAGCTTTCAACAAAATTCAACACCCATTTATGATAAAAACTCTTCATAAAGTAGGAATAGAGGGAATCTTCCTCAACATAATAAAGGCCATATATGACAAACCCACAGCCAACATCATTCTCACTGGTAAGAAACTGAAACCATTTCCTCTAAGATCAGGAACAAGACAAGGTTACCCACTCTGACCAATACTATTCAACATAGTTTTGGAAGTTTTAGCCATGGCAACCAGAGAAGAAAAACAAATAAAAGGAATCCAAATCAGCAAAGAAGAAGTAAAACTGTCACTGTTTGCAGATGACATATACTATATATAGAGAATCCTAAAGATGCTACCAGAATACCACTAGAGCTAATTGATGAATTTGGTAAAGTATACAAAATTAATGTAGAGAAATCTCTTGCATTCCTATACACTAATGATGAAAAATCTGAGGGAGAAATTAAGGAAACACTCCCATCTACCATTGCAACAAAAAGAATAAAATACCTAGGATTAAACCTACCTAAGGAGACAAAAGACCTGTATGCAGAAATCTATAAGACACTACTGAAAGAAATTTAAGATGACACAAAGAGATGGAGAGATACCATGTTCTTGGATGGAAGACTCAACATTGTGAAAATGATTATACTACCCAAAGCAATCTACAGTTACAATGCAATCCTTATCAAACTACCAATGGCATTTTTCACAGAACAAGAAAAAGCAATCACACAATTTGTATGGAAACACAAAAGACCCCAAATAGCCAAAGCAATCCTGTTAAAGAAAAACAGAGCTGGAGGGATCTGAATCCCTGACTTCAGACTATACTACAAAGTTACAGTAATCAAGACAGTATGGTACTGGCACAAAAACAGAAATATACATCAATGAAACAGGATAGAAAGCCAAGAAATAAACCCATGCATATATGGTCACCTTATCTTTGATAAAGGAGGCAAGAATATACAATGGAGAAAAGACAGACTATTCAATAAGTGGTGCTGAGAAAACTGGACAGCTACATGTAAAAGGATGAAATTAGAACACTCCCTAACACCATACACAAAAATAAACTCAAAATGAATTAAAGACCTAAATGTAAGGCCAGACACTATCAAACTCTTAGAGGAAAACATAGGCAGAACACTCAATGACATAAATCTCAGCAAGATACTTTTTGACCCACCTCCTAGAGAAATGGAAATAAAAACAAAAATAAACAAATGGGACCTAATGAAACTTCAAAGCTTTTGCATAGCAAAGGAAATCATAAACAAGACAAAAAGACAATCTTCAGAATGGGAGAAAATTCTTGCAAACGAAGCAACTGACAAAGGATTACTTTCCAAAATATATAAGCAGCTCATGCAGCTCAATATCAAAAAAACAAGCAATCCAATCCAAAAATGGGCAGACCTAAACAGACATTTCTTCAAAGAAGATATACAGATTGCCAACAAACACATGAAAAGATGCTCAACATCACTAATCACTGGAGAAATGCAAATCAAAACTACAGTGAGGTATCACCTCACACCAGTCAGAATGGCCATCATCAAAAAATCTACAAACAATAAATGCTGGAGAGGGTGTGGAGAAAAGGGAACCCTCTTGCACTGTTGGTGAGAATGTAAATTGATACAGCCACTATGGAGAACAGTATAGAGGTTCCTTAAAAAACTAAAAATAGAACTACCATATGACCCAGCAATCCCACTACTGGGCATATACCCTGAGAAAACCATAATTCAAAAAGAGTCATGTACCCCACTGTTCATTGCAGTTCTATTTACAATAACTAGGACATGGAAGTAACCTAAGTGTCCATAAACAGATGAATGGATAGAGAAGATGTGGCATATATATACAATGGAATTTTACTTAGCCATCAAAAGAAACAAAATTGAGTTATTTGTAGTGATGTGGATGGATCTAGAGACTGTCATACAGTGTGAATTAAGTCAGAAAGAGGAAAACAAATACCGTATGCTAACTCATATATATGGAATCCAAAAGGAAAAACTGGTTTTGAAGAACCTAGGGGCAGGATAGGAATAAAGACACAGACGTAGAGAATGGGCTTGAGGACACGGGTAGGGGGAAGTATAAGCTGGGACGAAGTGAGAGAGTGGCATGGACACATATACACTACCAAATGTAAAACAGATAGCTAGTGGGGAGCAGCTGCATAGCACAGGGAGAACAGCTCAGTGCTTTATGTCCAACTAGAGGGGTGGGATAAGGAGTGTGGGAGGTAGACACAAGAGGGAGGAGATATGGGGATATATGTATACATATAGCTGATTCACTTTATTATAAAGCAGAAACTAACACACCATTGTAAAGCAAGTATGCTCCAATAAACATGTTAAAAAAAATCACAGCATGTATTCTCTTAAAGTTTCTGTGGAATTTAAACAAAGATGATTCTAAAGATAAATACTGTATTTACCATAAAAATCAGGTGCTACACAAAAGTGGATATATACTTTATTGATTGTATATTACCATGTGAGTAATATAGGCATGAAAAATTACAACTTCTTTCAGTATTTGTATCCTTTTGCAGATTTTATTTTTAGGAACTTCATTTAATCCACAGTGATATTAATGATGATTTATAAAACTGCTAAAACCTTTAGTCAATCATTGGTATGCTTTCAATTATTAGAATATATTGGGCATGAATAATTAATTTTTGTTCTCATTTTAATATTTTTCATTATCCAGCCTACAGAAGTTTCTTACTCCCACACACACACACACACATGCACACACACATGCAGAAGCAGAGTCTTTGTTATCATACATTCTGTTCCCTCTCACTGTATTATGTAAGGTTAAGGGAAGTTTGAAAGGAACTCATTTTATTTGGGGCCTATAATGTGTTGTAACTGGGCTAGGAATCTCATATGTGTCATCTCATCTAGTCCTCCCAACACACTGGTTAACATTACCATCCTTGTTTGTAAAAAGATTAAAAGCTAAATCTGAGAAGAAAAAAACTCACTCAGGTTCTCAACTGTAGAGTCAGGAATTAAGTTCAGGCCTGACTCCAAAGGCCATGCCTTTCCCTCTAGGACTTATCTTCTATTCCATTATACTATTAAAGTCATCAACCAATGAATGTGTATGAACTTAGCAGTATATATTACAGTGACATGTTTATATGTTTTATTAGCATTAAAATAAGCTAATGGTTATTCCTATATTACTGGAATATATGTTGCATAGTCTTATGGTTATTGCAATATTAATAGGGTATGAAAGAATTTTCATAGTGGTGATTGCCATTTTAAGAAGATATATGAAGAAATTTATAGGCTATGAAAGAAATAAATATGCTGAAGGAAAACACTGTCATAATGCATATTCCAAGAGTGGCACTGCCTGAATGGTTATGGATTACAAAATTAATTTCACTGGAAAATTTTAGTGTCTAATAAATTTAAAGTTAAAATGATACAGAGAAGATATACTTAAATGGTCTCCCTGTCATCAGGCTCTCTCTGCTTCAGTCTGTCTACTAGAATCCTCTTCTTCCTAAGATATTGCTTTGAATGTATTAAATCAGTCTTCTGAGTTGCTGAAGTTCCATTTCCTTCAGTACTGACAGGAAAATAAAGTCCATTTCTGTAACTTGATATAACAAACCATTCATGACATTACTCTCATCTGAATTTCTAATTTCTAACCCTACATTGTCTTCTTTTTTTGAATAAATTTGATTTACTCACTGTGCATGTAAATTCTAGTTACATATTATCTCTTCTCTTAAATTGTCAGTGTCTGCCTGTACATAAAAAACTCCTTCTAACTGTAAAGATTGTTAACACCCTGTTTCTATCTTATTTTGTCCACTAGCTTTTGTTTGAAATATTTCTAAATATTATTTGAAATGGTATTCTTTTCAGCTCACATTTTAATTGTATATTACTGATATATAGGAATAAAATTGGTTTTCCTATAATAAATATATATGGGACTCTGGTTATATTTAATGGTTTGCTGATTGTATCCAATGTATTGATATAGTCTATCAAAAAGACAGCTTGGGTTATTTGTTTCTAATTCTTAGGTGTCATTGGGGTATATATGTGAATGTGTGGGATGCTTGTAAGGAGGTGCTGACACAGGGGGTATCTAACAGCACTGCCAAGATGTCCACTACCATTGTGAACAGAAATGATGAGAGAGGGCACCTGAATAGTGTCACCGATTACTCTAAACAGGGAAAAACTTACAAATGTTCACCATTAACTGTCTGCTGTAAGGTTTGGTAGATTCTCCTTATCAAGGTAATGAATTTCCCTTCTATTCCTAGCTCATAAGATATTTTAATATAACTCATTGCTTGGATATTTTTAATGCCTTCTCTACATATTTTGAGATGATCATAAGTTATTTTTTCCTAGAGATCGGTTAATGTGGTAATTTGCATTACAAGTTTGTTTAGTGTTAAATTGTTCTCGCAATAAGATGGTGTTTGTTTTTTAACTATTGTTAAGACTTTTGTATCAGAATTCATAAGTGAGATTAAATCATTATTTTTCTTTCCTATTCATATTCCAGTCTGGTTTATTAATAGAATACAATACTCTTTTGCCTAATAATGCATGTTAAGGTAATTAAACAAGGAGGCCATTAAGCTGAAGTGGTTCTTATCCCTTGGTAGTTTATGTAAACAAAACCTAAGCCAGAGTCAATACACTCAAATCTCAGCACACAAAACTTAAGAACAACTAATACAAACAGCTAACTAGACCTTCCTAAATAAGGCAACTGCTTAAGCAATAGCTAATCAAATAATTTATTTGCTTTGCCTTCTTGTCTTCTCCATAAATAAAATCTTATATTTTAAGATTCTCCATATTATAAAATCTTATAAATTCTAATATTGCTCAGTTTACCTTTTAACAGATTTTTCTTTAAAGTTGCTTTTTCTAATGATATTATAACCATGCCAAGTGTCCTTACTTAGAATTTTGCTGGTATCATATTTTTAAAATAACTCTATCTTCTATGGGGCAGTTTAGACCATTTTACTGATTATACTTTTCAGTACATATATTAGGACTAATTTCTACCATCATAATTTGCACGTTCCTTTACTCGGTCATTTAAGCTTTTTTTTCTAATATCTTTGGATTTGGATGTTTATTTTCCCACCCATTCACATACTGGTTTAAAATTTATATACTCATTCTTTTCTCTTATTCTTTTTCTAATTTTGAAATTTTATTCTGTGTCCTAGAGTTAACAAATTTCAAAAATAATATGTACAATCCAAAATAATCTACTCCAGGGCAGCACAGATGTGGATACAATACAGTTGATCTTAGGGATCCTCAGCTATCCCTAAGCTACTTTATTAATGTTTCAATAACTACTCTACATATTGATATACCAGGATCTAACAGCTTTTAAAAACTTCTCATATTTCATTACCTGCAGTTTCACTAAGATGTACCCACATGCAGATTTATCCTATTGAATTCTTATGCCTTTTGAATCTGAGAAGTCATTTCTTTCAACAAGTTATTCCTTTGCCTTCTCTCCATTCTTTCTATTTCCTTCCACTTCCAATTCCAATAACACTTGCTAGATTATTCCCTGGTTCATTATAGTCTGTTTTATATTTTTCCTTCTATGGGTCTGTACGTTAATATACATCACAATCTCAGGTCTTTCTATTTTTTCAGCTGAGTTGAATCTGCTGATTAAAATTTAATAAGTGTCTAAGTTTTAAGCTCAGTAACACGCTTAGAGAGGTCATAAATAATTTTAAAATGATCTTTTCTCTTTTGGATTTTTATATGTTTGATTTTCTTGTATGTTTAATTAATTTATTTTAAATCAATGAAACATTCTTGCTTAAAAGGCTATCAAATACATCTATAATCTGTAGCTATTGGGAGTTTAACTCTGTTACTTATTAGAGTTACTAATATATGACTCATGATATATTTTCCTTTTTTTACCTTTGGCCAAGATAGTAATCCTTTGTCAATACTATATATGTTGCAAATTATTTCTTCCAGTATAGATTTTTAAATCTTTGAATATGTAAGTCCTTTGTTTTATACTGTTATTTTAATATTGATATAGTTAATTTTGGGATGTGTTTATCAGCACATTTTTTCCAGTACATTTTGAGTTTTGCTGTTTATGATTATTAGCTCTTTAATTGATTAACTTTCGTGTATGCAAAATCTAAGTGCAATTTCCTATGTGCAGAAGCTACTACACATAAATTTTTGAATAGCTAATATGTACCCCACAGATTTTAAATGTCAGATTTATGATAATAATAAATTTCCATGTGGGGAAAAATAGAATAACTATATGAGTTGTTGGCTCCCTCCCAAAAATGGGGATACTTCAGACGTGAGAAGAGAGAGGAGTTTGTAGATCTAGAAAGCTGACATAAAAATCTGTGTGAAAACTGTTTAGAAATAGAAGACATTTTAGAAAAAAATATCATCCCAGGATATAGTATATGTGTTTGAGGGACTATCAAAGGAAGGTAATAGATAATGGAAAATCTTTTATACACTGTTTAAATCTTGGACTGTTCTATTGCCACTTGTAATCTTTTATTTATTTTGTTACATTAATTGAATATTGGAGTGATAATAAACTCAATACATTCAGAAAATATTTTGATAAATTTCATTTCATATATGTGACTTTAAAAAATATACTCTATAGTAAGGAATGGAAAGGAACATTCTACCTTATGATGCCTATATTACACACACTTAAAACAATCATCAAAATTCATGGAGTAACCAAAATTCATTTCTTTTAAAAAAATTGTTTTGAAAAAACAATTTATAAAACACTTCTGCCACTACTGCTGTTGTTTAAGTTAAAACCTGTGACTGCTTTAAAACAAGAAAAAAAAATGCTGTAAGAGAATGCTGTGATTTCTGTTAGAATGAGAAGAGAGTTAACTTTTTTATTATTTGAAAATTTTTTCAGCCACATTAAAAATCCATCAGTCCCAGCAATTTATTTTGTGGATATTGACAAACTGATTCTAAAGTTTACATGGAGAAGGAAAAGACCCAGAATAGCCAATACAATATTGAAGGAGAACAAAGTTGGAGGACATGTGCCAGCCTACTTCCAGATGTACTTTAAAGCTATAGTAATTAAGATGGTGTAGCACTGATGAAAGAACAGGCAAATTAGTCAATGTCACAAAATAAAGACCCCAGAATTAGATCCACATAAATATAGTCAGCTGATTTTTGACAAAGTAGCAAAGGTAATGAAATGGAACAAAGACAGTCTCTTCAACAAATAGTTCTGGAATAACTGGACCTCCACATGAAAAAAATAAATGTAGACACATACCTTACACCCTTCACAAATTAACTTGAAATTAAGCACAGACCTAAATGTAAAACACAAAACTCTAAAATTCCTAGAAAGTAATAACACAGAGAAAACCTAGATGACTTGGGGTATGAGGATGCCTTTTTAGATACAATACCAAAGACATCATCCATGAAAGAAATAATAAGATGGGCTTCACTGAAATTAAAAACTTCTACTCTGTGAAAGACAATATCAAGAGAATAAGAAGACAAGCCAAGACTGGGAGAAAATATTTACAGAAGACACATCTGGTAAGGGCTGTTATCCAAAATATACAAGAACTCAAAATCAACTAAGAAAACAAATCATTAAACACAGGTTAAAAATCTCAACATATATCTCACCGAAGAATATGTACAGGTGGCAAATAAGCACAAAAAAAGATGTTCCACATCGTGCCATCAAGGAAATGCAAATTAAAACAACAATGAGATAGCACTATCGGAATAGTTCAGAGCCAGAACACTGGCAACACAAAATGCTGGTGAGGATGTAGAACAACAGGAACTCTCTTTGCTGGTAGGAATGAAAAATGGCACAGTTACCCTGGAAAACAGTTTGGTGTCTATTTGTTTGTTTACCAACTAAACATACTTGCCATACAATTAAGCAATCAGCTCTTTTATATGTACCCAAAGGAGTTAAAAATTGTGTCCATACAAAAACCTGCACGTGGATGTTTATAGCAGCTTTATTTATAACTGCCAGAACTTGGAAGCAACCAAGATATCCTTCAGTAAGTGAATGGATAGATAAACTGTGGTACATCCAGACAATGGAATATTATTCAGCACTAAAAAGAAATGAGCTATGAAGTTATGGAAAGACATGGAGGAACCTTAAATGTATATTACCAAGTGAAAGAAGCCAATCTGAAAAGGCTACGTATGGTATGATACCAATTATATGGCACTCTGGAAAAGGCAAAGCTATGGAGATAATAAAAAGATCAATGGTTGCCATGGGTGGAGGAGTGGGGAAATGAATGGGTAGAGGACAGAGGATATTTAAGGCAGTGAAAATACTCTGTTTCATATTATAATGACGGATATATGTCCTTATACATTCATCCAAGCCGACAGAATGTACAATACCAAGAGTGAACCCTAATGTTTTTTGGGTGATAATTACATGTCAATGTAGGTTAATCTTTGGTAAAAAATTAACACTGTGGTGAGTGATGTTGATAATGGAGAAGGCTATGTATGTGTGTGGGTGCAGGGGTTATATGGGAAATTTCTGTATCTTCCAATTTTGTTGTAAAACTAAACTTATCTTTTAAAAAAAAGTCTTAAAAAGTACATCAGAATCTGAAACTAAAAACTGATAAGACTTCATCATAATTGCTAAATATAATATCAATTTACAAAATTTAAGAATTTTTATTTAGAACAGTACTTAGTATAAAAACCAAAAACATTACTAATTAGAAATCAAGAAAGTAAATTTTCTAAGCATTAATACATAAACAAGTCACAAGACAATACAAAAAATTACGTCAATAAACAACATAAAGAAGATCTGAATAAAAATAAAGAGCTAAATCAGCTCATGAATTACAAATTTTAGTACTGTAAAGTTTTTAATCACTCTTTCTTCCAGTAATAGATAAATATGTTTACATTCAAGGGAAAAAACTTATCTATGTATTTTTAGCAACTCTACATACTTGTAATTTTAAAAGAGTAAAAGTCCATTACTAATTAATTTCTTAAGAGCATAAAAGTAGAAATCAACTTAGCAGGTATACAAATATACTATAAAGCCATATATTTTAAAACCTTTTTTTTTTTTTGCCAAAAAATCAGGAAAATAAAAGACTAATGGAACACACTAGAAAGCTCATAAATAGATATACATAGGCAGATATGACAATGATGGTACCTGAAATAAATGAGAAGGGGTGGAATATTTAGGAGCTGGTTTAGAAAAATCTGGCACACCACATGCAAGAAAAAAAATGGCCCATATTTTGTTATAAAAATACATAAAATGAATTAAGATTGTGAAGCTAATTATAGAAAATGCCAGATGATAAATTGATAAATAACTGTGTAATCTTGAGTCAGGTAAATAGATCTTTAGAAAGATAAAAGGGATAATTCATAAAGGGAAAACATAATGATTTGAGTGTATAAAAACCAGTGATTGTATTCAATGTATAATTCTATAGGATGTTAATTAAAGCCAGATATTCACACAATTTATATGGTATAGAAAGCATCTGTATGATGCTTACGAATAATTGGAAGGGAGGGCATAGGGGCACAGACTATAGAGTCAAGATTTCCTGTTTTCAAATACTGGCACATATCTGGTTTTTGTTGTGTTGTTGGTTTTTTTTTTTTGTCAATGGCATATTTCTTAATGTCTTTGTGTATCAGGTTTTTTTGTTTTTTTGTTCCAGTGTTATTTTGATCATTGCATTTTTATGAAGATTAATCAAGTTCATACACAGAATAAGATGAAAACAATGCATGGAATATAATAACATTTAAATAAATATAGATATTAATATGCATTAAAATGTGATCTATTAGTTTAAGTTTTATTATTTGTATTATCATCTTTTACCAACAAAGGCATACAATTTAGATCATCAAAGGCAAACTTAAAATTCAGTAAGATAAATACAGGACAACAAATAGAAATATGGTCACAGATATAATTAAGCAATTCATTGATGGGGAAACAGATAATTAATAAGTAAAACATATCAGACTTAAAGGATATGAAATTATTATTTTTACTTTTTATCATCTCTGGAATTTGCATGTAGCTTACAGTTATTGTTTCATGTGATTTAATTGACAGACTGTTTAAGCTGTACATAATTAATGGAGAAGTGGGTCTTAAATTGTTTGGTATCTCATCATTTATGAATAGATGAAGAGTATAAAAACTCTTTAAACTCACAAGTAATCAGAGAAATGCAAATTTAAGAAAAGAGAAGACTTTACACTCATGACATTGACCAAACACTAAAAAGTTAAGTAATACAAAAGTTTGATGTGGATTTGGAAAGCAGAAAGTATTCTGCATCTCTGATGGGAGTGTAAATTTGTCAACAAACCTGGAAAGCCATCTGGAAGTACATGATGAAAGTAATTATTTGTATACCACAAGACTCACCTAGGTTATCTATCTACGTATCTATGTATCTATCTATCTCCATTGTATACATACAAGAGAAGTTATTGCAAAGGTACATAAAAACACTTCACATTGGTAACTGTAGTGTATTTGAGGGTATCAAGAGCGTTTAGAAATAACCTAAGTTTTCATTATATGGAACTATCAGACACACACTATGGAATATAGTCAACAACAAACTAGATGTATACACAGCAGCATAGGTTGAACTAACACACATAATGATGAGTGAGAAAAATCAAGAAGTGAAAAATGAAAAAGGTACCTGGCAAAATATTCATGTAAATTAAATGTTATGTACACAGGCTAAAAAACACAACTAAATGTATGTGTTCAATGCCTATACTCAAGGACATGTAACATTATTTTAGTAGCATATCTACTGGAGTTAGGGAAATAGCAGTGGAGATTCAGCATAGAGGGGAAAAAAAATGAAAGAAAGGAATTGTCCAGTTTTGGCCCACTGATGATAACATGCTATGAACAAAGACACAGGTTTGACATTTTAAGTTAGAATATTAATTAATGAATAAACTAATGAACGTTAGTTAATGAACATTATACTGGTTTGGGGCTCTATATTCTGTTTCATTTATGTTTAATTTATTTCTGCACCAATTGCACATTTTTGAACTACTTGTATTCATTTTAAATGTTATCTTCTGGAGTTCCTACTTCCTCGGTTTCTTCATCATTTTCAAAACTTCTTGTTGGAGGAGGTCATCAAGAGGACTTGACTGCTGGCTGACCTGCAGGCTGGACCCAGGTGATCAGAGATTTCTCAACCCATCCCTTGTCCTCGAAATGTATGTTCTGCCCATCATTCCAATGCTAGGAGCTATTTAAAGGACACAGCTTTGAGAGAGTAAAGTGCTGTTGAGACCATCTGGACTGAACATGTGCCCAAACCCAGTTAAGGCCTCTGAATAAACTTTTAAGATTCTGACGGGCGTGTTCAGAGATCCACTTGTCTTGTGGCTACCAAAACAAGCCCCATATGTAAGTTCCCTTGCTTATTAAATCTGCCATTTACTAATCTGGAATGGTCTGCCTCTTCCATTGGTCTCTCTTCCTCTCCTTGTACAGCGGCCAGTTTCAAATTTCACCCAACAGTTGACAAGTTAGCCAGGAGACCAAAGAAATGGGTCTTAGGAAAGAGGCATCCACAGGGGAAATCCCAAAGAGGCCATCAACCTCTTCGTGGGGAGGTGTGACCCATAAGAAATGCTTGTAGACTATGGGAATGCCCTGAAAACGCCGGTTGGTTTGATGGCCTTGTGTGAGGAACTGTGCATAGTGTACTGCAACAAAGCAAGGAAACGAAGGGCTGCACAGTGGGCTGGCCTCTGCCATGGGCAGTCAGCTGGCCACCGATCCCCAACTGGAGGTTGAAGCTTGAGTTAGAAATTTGGAAGAAGAGATGAGATTAGAGAAGAAAGTGCAGAGGTCCACTACTCTGCTAGCTTCAGGGCTGGCAAACAAGATGGGAGAGCAGGATAATAAGTTGGAGACCTCAGCTTGCCGTTTTGCAAAGTTAGGAGAGTACAAGCTGCCTCGAATTAAGGTCTGAGCACTGTTGCAAAGCCTGTGAGACCCTAAGAGGTGGGATCCCTGGGAAAGTGAGGAAAGCAAAGAGGAAGATGTTGTGATGATTGACAGTGAAATGGACAAAATACCCCTAATACAAAGGAAAACTAAAACACAGCAACAACAACCCCAGCAAGTGGGGCAGTCCCCAATTCAGGAAACGTTCATGATGAGAGAATATACTCACACTGAGCTTGTTGATATACCTGCCAGCTTTCAGTAAAAGGTCAGGGAAAGTATCCAGGCATCATTTGTGAGGCTATAGGATACTGGGCGGGGGTGGGGTGGGGTGGTGATGGCAGTTCTCTGATTTGGGCAGGAGGCACAGAAAATAAGCAACATCACCACACACCCTGCCCTCCAGCAGTGCCTACATGGTGCTTGGGAGCTCAAGGTTCTCACCGCCTCATAGATTTGATTATTCTAGCCTCTGGGAGTTTGGGCCCAATGAGGGGGATCTCCCTGGGTACATGGGGCCCTATAAATCTATAAAGGAGGTACAAAAACTCTTAGGGAGTTGGGAATGAGACTGGCTGTCTATGCGCCTGTCTTTGAAGGCCTTGATGAGACCACATTCACTGAAGGAATAAAAGCCAACATATGCCAGTTCACCCCCAACACCTGTTACAGATGCGAATATCCACAGTGAGCCCAGTCGTGGGACAAAACATTTATGATGTTGGGCAATCCGTTGCCGATCTGAGGGGAAAATGACAAATCCTAGGAGAGGGTATAGGCTGTGGGAAAGCTATAAGACAGAGAGGAAGCTAAAAGCTAAAAGACCACCTTGGCTATGTTCCTTACTATAGGGTAACCTTTGACTATTTTTATGATTATTTTATAGGTTTTTGTGATTCTGCAAGAAAATTGTCAACACATTTTGGGAGGGATTTTTACATCTTGTCATTTTAATATTTACTGAGATAAGAAGTTATAATTTATCTAGTTATATTCTTTTATGTATGCTTTTAAAATGGATGCCTACACATTTTTTCTTGATTTGGATTGCCTAAGTTTTGTACATGTTATTCAAAAATTTTACCATTTTTTTCAATTTTATAATTCATATTTAATGCTTAGTAATTTACTTCTTCCATTTTTTAAATAACTTCCTGAGGAGAAAACTTAACTGATACATTTTCAGTTTTGTACATTTTCTGGCAAAACAGCTTTTCTGTTTCTTGGATATGCTCTCTTTAAAAGAATGGTCTTTCATCTCACTTTCATTTCATTATTACAAGAAGATATACTTATAATTTAACATTCATTTTTTGTAGATGTCTGGTTTTATTGCATTGTCTTTAGGGAGCATGATCTGTAAGAAGGTGGATTTTAAAAGTTTTGGCCTTTATTTTGCAACCTCATACACCATCAAATTTTCTTTATGGTTTACATGTCTTTGGAAAGAAAATCAGTTATAGTTTTGTTGAGTACAAATTTACTTATTATATTAAGCTACTCAAATCCTCTGTATTTTGCTTATATTTTGACTTGGTTTCTCCATGTCAAAAAAATCTGTCTTTAAGAGCATTCTATATTAAAGCTTCTCAGATGCAATTTCACTGCATAATTTTTTCAGTTCTTTTAAAAATAAATAGCACATAGATGTATTTTGATATTTTAAAATTTCATGTTTAATATTTTACTTGAAAGGTGATTTAATTAATTCACAATAATGATAGACAAATTTGATGTTTGGATTTGTCCTGTAATCTTATTTTTTGTCTTATTCTTGCCTTCCTTTTCACATACTCCTCTGGCTTCACTTTTTAAAATTTAAATCTCTGATATCTTGAGAATTTATTTTGATGAATGCTTATGTTAGTATTTAGATTATTTTTTAAAAATAGTTGGGCTTATGTATCAACACTATTAATTAGTAGTTTATTTTTCTGTATTGCTTTTCAATGGGTCCTTTTTATATACTAAATATCCATTATATTTGTGTCTATTACTATTCACTAAATTCCATTAATCTGCATAATTGTAAATTAAAGTCAAACGTCTAATTATTATAACTTTAATCATTTTGCTATTCATTTTTAAATAATTTTCTCAGATAGCCAATTATAATTTATTATTTGTGTAATATTTAGAATTTTTCCTAATTTAATGATCATCTTATAGATGCTTTGAGCTTAAATAATAGCTAAAAGAATTTTTTCTATTTATAATACTTACAACATTGAGTATATATATTCAAGAAAAAAATTATGTGTTTCCATTCTTTGAAGTTGTTTTTCATTTCCAGTTCAACTTTATAATTATCTAACAAATCTTGCGTACCCTAGTTGTTTGTCATTTCCTTAACTATTGTTATTATAAATGTTTCTTTTCTATACTACATTCTTTTAAAAGGTAATTGTTGGTATTGAGTGCTAGTTAGAGTGTTTATTTTTATTTTAAAATTACTGTATTCATTCAATTTGGTTGTGCAATTTATTCCAGAAATTTCTCAAAGTTTGCATGTAGGCCTGGATTACAAGATAGATCCAAGTTTGGTAGTTTGCCAAGTGAGTATGTTAGAAAAAGGGAAGGAAAAAGCAGTAGAAAATATTAATGTGACAAGTTCTAATTATGAAAAATAGAATTAAGTTTACAGGGAGATGGAGGAAGATAGAACATGAAAGTGGATTCGAGTCTCAAAGAGATAAAAAGAATTTCTGTGAATGTAATTGACCTAGAAGAAAAGGAAGGAGTAAACTGAGATTTCTGGGGAGAGTTCAGTGTCACATTAGGAGATGCTAAGGAGTTGGGAGAAGGTAAATAAGCAGATGAGGGAACTGATTGTCTAGGAGTTTGGTTGATTCATCTCTGTGGATGAAGTAACCAAGCATGATAGAAGGGTTTGGAGGACAGAGGAAGGCTGTCTCATTAAGTTTCTAATTGTTAATTTTCTTGAATTATTCTCATGGGTTTTACAGATATGAAATTAAATTTTGTGAAAAAAATCATACTTCTGCATATTTCTTTCCAGTTGTCTTATATCTTCTACATCTCTCTGGACTAACTGTACTGAAAAATCACCATCATCATCATTATCATCATAATTATATACCTGATGGCCTTAATAGAAATGCATCTACTCTAATGTTTCATGTGTATTCCAATCACATTTCATTATGTTTTTTATTATTTTTAATAAGGAGAAAAATTTATTCAGACTTATCTATACATTAATTTCATAATGTGTTATTGTGTCTGGGAAATGAATAGTCAGAAAAGACTTATGATGGAATAGATTGAGGACTAATTTAAAGAATTAGAATAGTTTTTACATTTTCTCACCACATAAATTATATATGTATAATTTTATATATGAATACATATGTAAATGTGTATGAATACATATGTGTGTGTGAACTATGCAGTATGTCCTCCTTCTCTATTGTTGTCAACTCTTTTTATATGTGGTGCAAATACATAGACATATATGTTTACATGTACATATGTAGAGACACTTAAGTGGACATAAATATGTGTGTGCATGTATATATAATATATATAATATATGTGTAATTAATACAAAACCTGTATTTCTTAATTAGTTTTGGCAAGTGATGTAAATCCTCAAGAGAAGTAAAACGACAGGTCGACTGTGAAACAGTCTAACATAATGACATAATTCATCAAATTGATTGCTGTTCAATTAAAGAAGCCATCACTTTGAGCAGTTTATTTAACTACATTGTCACTAAATTGTCCAATTTGTTTATTTCAGTTTGTTCATTTGAACACTGTTAAATGGATGTTTTCTAAAATTCAGAAAAATTGGAAACGAAGGTCAAATCACCATTTTAACAAAATAAAAGACATCAGTTTTGTAACTGGCAAAGTATCGCTTGCACTGTCCTAAAATGAAGCTCCCTGTTACATTTTGTGAATTATGCCATTTGGAAATTATTGAAAAATAACACAAATATCAATAGGCAAAATGCTAGAATGCCAAATTACATCAACAAGCAAATATTATATACATATAATTGAAATGTTTTAGAGTGGTGTAAGTATATTTAATTTCAAATATTTCTGGTTCAGTTATAAAATAATAAAGTAAAAATGTATACAGTATTTAAACATAGAGCATATCTTTGATAATTTATAGGTAACATTTTCCTGTAATTTTCTTTTAAAATAATAGCATGAACTAAAGATGAAGCATCATTCAGATCTGAATGAGGATAAAAACATGTTCCTTCTCCCCTACACTGCATCTGTTTATCCTGCAATGCTCTCAAATAAGAGATTCTGGAATCCAAGAACTGTCCCCTGATTTTGGCTCAGAAACATAGGCTATCAGAATGAAAGAGGATTCAGTTTTAGCAAAATAGGCACTGTACTTGAAGATGAGCCATTAGCTTCAAATACATGCCAACAGTAGCAGCTGGCCTTTAAAAGTCTCACATGTTGGGCTTCCCTGGTGGCGCAGTGGTTGAGAGTCCCCTGGGTTCGTGCCCTGGTCCGGGAAGATCCCACATGCCACGGGGCGGCTGGGCCAGTGAGCCATGCCCGCTGGGCCTGCGTGTCTGGAGCCTGTGCTCTGCAAGGGGAGAGGCCACAACAGTGAGAGGCCTGAGTATCGCAAAAAAAAAGTCTCACATATTCGTTTCATTTCTGCTCATTGATTTATCTAAAATGAGTGAGGAAGAATAAACAATAAGAAAAGGAGGACAATAGTATCTTTATAGTGTTTTCACTCTACTGGGGTTAAATTTAATTATTTTTGTCATTCAAAGATCAGTAAATTTGAATATCATAGTGAATATTTTGGACCATATCTCAGAAACTTCCTCAGACAACAGTCTTCATATATCATGTACTATATGAATGTATGTATGTGTGTGTAATTGTGTGTGTTTGTATATGCATATAAGTGCACCTGTGTACATACACATATATTTTGTTACAATTATTTTATATATGTATATATTTTGTATATGTGTATACATACATACACATATATTTTGTTACAATTATTTTGAAAAGTAGAGACAATCTATTAAATGTATAATTTACTGTCTGTCCCTCTTGACTATATAGCAAGATTACATAGCATAACTATATGCACAGATGCTGGTAAATAACTATGATAGCTGTCTGTCAACATGATTTTAATACCATATATAAAAACACATATACATATTTAAGGCACTGAGGAATTAGATGCGTCCACTAAGTTATCTCTCCACTCCTCATATGCCTTATTGACCATAACATTCTTCATTATTCACTCAGATGATCAGCAGTAATGGCTTAAAGAGGGTAAAGATCCATTTATTTCATACAACATGACAATTCATCAGCATATTAAAATAAGTATTGTATGTCTTAGAGTACCACTAGGATGTTAAAAGTATTACAAAATTCTTGTTATTTCAGGATCTATAAAAAAGAGTTAGAAATATTTAGTTTGGGGCTTCCCTGGTGGCGCAGTGGTTGAGAGTCCGCCTGCCGATGCAGGGGACATGGGTTCGTGCCCCGGTCTGGGAAGATCCCACATGCCGCGGAGCGGCTGGGCCCGTGAGCCATGGCCGCTGAGCCTGCGCGCGTCCGGAGCCTGTGCTCCGCAACGGGAGAGGCCACAGCAGTGAGAGGCCCGCGTACCAAAAAAAAAAAAAGAAATATTTAGTTTGGAAAGCAGAACTTATGTTCTTATGTTCACATTGTTGATGGACTGGGAGGTGAAGGAGAGTTTGGTTCGCGATGTATTTCCCAAAGGTCTAAAACTTCAACATAAGAAATAGGAGTTTGGAAAGAGTTTTTGATTCGCTGGTATGTAAGATCACCCTAGCAGTGATAGTTATCCAACAGTGGATGAAGGGCTTGGGATGTAAGCCTAGAGGTGTTGAAGGACATGCCTGGAGACTGTGGTGAGGCTTCAAACAGCACCTACATAGTTGAACATGTTTAGAGATCTGTTAAGAATATCTGCCATGATATTTCTAGATGAGAAGGGTTTATAAGAGTGAATTCACTCAATTGTTTTTAATAATCTAAACACTTTTTTCATCTCCCTTTTACTTAGTAATGTTTGACATTATACTTCCAAATGATATAGTTTAATTTGCCATAAAAGTTACTCCAAATGGCAATGTGTTGTCTTAAGAAGCAGAAAATATGGAAATTCAAGAACATATCTGCAGTGTGTTTTGCAAATCTGTGAGTTGAATAAATTTTGAAATCATTAAAAATAAAGTGAGAAAGTTTCCTCTTCTCACAGGATTTATCATTATGGGAACATCTGGCACTTGGAATGCAGATATTAAAATAAAATTCATGAAATTTTACAATATTATGCACATTACATAATTGATCTCTTAAAGCAGGTTTTCCAGATTAGCTGTTCTTGTTTTCCTTGCAAAACACATATTTTATATGGCCAAAACATTCTATATTATATTTAAAATATACTAATAAGAGAATTATAATACAGCTTTTAAAGAAAATTAAAAGTATCTTCATGGTACAGAAATTATTTAAGAAAAACCAAAAATACATATCATATTCCCAGCAGGGAAATATAATAAAATATCTCCACCAGATAAAATCTTTCATCTTCTTTCTTGGAGAAGCAGCTGTGTGTTTTCATATATCTGTATTGTTTGAAAAACAAAATGCATAATTAGTGGTCATTAAGACAGTAAGGTTATTCCATACACATGCCAGTCTTCTCGATGTTCCCATGCAAGGGAATTCTTGACTAATAGCAAAAACAGAAACAATGTTATATTTTAAGGGCCATGAAAGACTGTGTCCAATCATAATTCAGAGTGGATTTTCTTCAAAGTTCTTAATTATAGGTCACTTCAGTGGTGCAGCAGATGGTAGAATGGTAAAGTGGATAACAAGACACAAAGACAGGTGGCGGAGAGGCTGAGGGAATTTTTTTCTAAGATAATGTCAGTCTTAGCATTTGGTGACATTGGGACTCCCAGGGCAAGATCATGGGTGGAGTCAGTGCTAATCTTCTTAAATCATTTAAGAATTGATAATTGCCTTAAGTGAAACAATCAATACTGTTAGTTATCACCTTGAAAGAATGTACTAAAAGTACATTGAGTTGTTATTTAGGAATCAACAACTTAAATTATATGCCTAGTGAATCAAAAATAAATAAATGAAACAAAATATTTGGAGAAATTAATTTGTATTAGCCAGGATATTTTTAAACATATCAACATAAACCAACATACTTTTTAAAATTCATACAGGAAAATATCTCATGATCTCTTTTATTTTTTTTCATTTTATTATTTTTTTTAACATTTTATTGGAGTATAATTGCTTCACAATGGTGTGTTAGTTTCTGCTTTATAACAAAGTGAATCAGCTATACATATACATATACATACATCCCCATATCTCCTTCCCCTTGCATCTCCTTCCCACCCTCCCTATCCCACCCCTCTAGGTGGTCACAAAGCATCGAGCTGATCTCCCTTTGCTATGTGGCTGTTTCCCACTAGCTATCTATTTTACATTTGGTAGTGTATATATGTCCATGCCACTCTCTCACTTCATCCCAGCTTACCCTTCCCACTCCCCGTGTCCTCAGGTTCATTCTCTACGTCTATGTCTTTATTCCTGTTCTGCCCCTAGATTCTTCAGAACCATTCTTTTTTTTTAATTCCATATATATGTGTTAGCATATGGTATTTGTTTTACTATTTCTGACTTACTTCACTCTGTATGACAGACTCTAGGTCCATCAACCTCACTACAAATAACTCAATTTTGTTTCTTTTTATGGCTGAGTAACATTCCATTGTATATATGTGCCACATCTTCTTTATCCATTCATCTTTCGATGGATACTTAGGTTGCCTCCATGTCCTGGCTATTGTAAATAGAGCTGCAATGAACATTGTGGTATATACCTCTTTTTTTTTGCAATAGCTCTACAATCTGACACCAAGAACCCACCTCCTCCCAGGAGCTTGTTAAAGGGCACACAAACCCTATGAAATTTGGTCATGTACAAGGAGACCAACAGACACTTATTCATAGGGTTTAAAAACCTTTGTGGCTCATAGTGACAAGTCTAAGTGATCAATATTTTTTTTCGAATTTTATTTTGTTTATTTTTTTTATACCGCAGGTTCTTATTAGATTCTTTTTGAATTATGGTTTTCTCAGGGTATATGCCCAGTAGTGAGATTGCTGGGTTGTATGGTAGTTCTATTTTTAGTTTTTTAAGGAACCTCTATACTGTTCTCCATAGTGGCTGTATCAATTTACATTCCCACCAACAGTGTAAGAGGGTTCCATTTTCTCCACACCCTCTCCAGCATTTATTGTTTGTAGATTTTTTGATGATGGCCATTCTGACTGGTGTGAGATGATACCTCATTGTAGTTTTGATTTGCATTTCTCTAATGATTAGTGATGTTGAGCATTCTTTCATGTGTTTGTTGGCAATCTGTATATCTTCTTTGAAGAAATGTCTATTTAGGTCTTCCGTCCATTCTTGGATTGGGTTGTTTGTTTTTTTGATGTTGAGCTGCATGTGGTGCTTGTAAATTTTGGAGATTAATCCTTTGTCAGTTGCTTCATTTGCAAATATTTTCTCCCATTCTGAGGGTTGTCTTTTCATCTTGTTTATGGTTTCCTTTGCTGTGCAAAAGCTTTTAAGTTTCATTAGGTCTCATTTGTTTATTTTTGTTTTTATTTCCATTTTTCTAGGAGATGGATCAAAAAGGATCTTGCTGTGATTTATGTCATAGAGTGTTCTGCCTGTTTTCCTCTAAGGGTTTTATAGTATCTAGCCTTACATTTAGGTCTTTAATCCATTTTGAGTTTATTTTTGTGTATGGTGTTAGGGACTGTTCTAATTTCATTCTCTTGCATGTAGCTGTCCAGTTTTCCCAGCACCACTTATTGAAGAGGCTGTCTTTTCTCCACTGTATATTCTTGCCTCCTTTATCAAAAATAAGGTGACCATATGTGCATGGGTTTATCTCTGGGCTTTCTATCCTGTTCCATTCATCTATATTTCTGTTTTTCTGCCAGTATTATACTGTCTTTATTACTGTAGCTTTGTAGTATAGTCTGAAGTCAGAGAGCCTGATTCCTCCAGCTCCATTTTTCTTTCTCAAGATTGCTTTGGTTATTTGGGATCTTTTGTGTTTCCATACAAATTTTGAAATTTTCTGTTCTAGTTTGTGCAAAATGCCAGTGGTAGTTTGATATGGATTGCATTGAATCTGTAGATTGCTTTGGGTAGTATAGACATTTTCACAATGTTGATTCTTCCAATCCAAGAACATGGTATATCTCTGCATCTGTTTGTATCATCTTTAATTTCTTTCATCAATGTCTATTGTTTTCTCCATACAGGTCTTTTGTCTCCTTAGGTAGGTTTATTCCTAGGTGTTTTATTCTTTTTATTGCAATAGTAAATGGGAATGTTTTCTTAATTTCTCTTTCAGAATTTTAATCATTAGTGTATAGGAATGCAAGACATTGCTGTGCATGAATTTTGTATCCTGCTACTTTATCAAATTCATTTATTAGCTCTATTAGTTTTCTGGCAGCATCATGCTCTCTTTTAAATCCACCTCTGTTGGTTTGAATATCCTTAGAGATGAAAGAAGGAGGATAGAGGCTAGGATGTCCTGCTAACCTTGAATGGAAAGACACAACTGCTCCTGTAATCTAGTAACAGCTCATTTTAAAATACTAGAACTGGTCTATACCACGTCATCAAAGTAAATACAATAAAAAAGAATCCACAAGTCAAAAAATAAAATAAAATAAAATACTAAAACTGGGTGAAAAGCTTCCTGGAGCAAAAGCAATGCCAGTAATAACCAGAGCAGAAAACAACAAAACACTCACACACTTTTTCTTACTCGGTGCAGTGGATTAAATAGGATTTTGTTTACTAACCATGTGTGCAACTTTGAGAACAAACCATTGTCTGGCATGATTTAGGATTTTTGTAATGCTCCAAATTCTACTAGAGTAGCACTCAATGTTTTAGCACAACAATAATGTATAAATACAAACTTAGAAAATAGGTAGTTCTTCTGTGTTTTAGAAATAAGATCTAGATTCTGTTACATGTTCATTTTATTTAAAACTGACTCTTTTTTCCCCAAAGCAATGAGTGATATTACTTTCAAACAATAATGACAACAATAACAACAAAATGTTTTTATAAGCTCATGATAAAGGCACCCAATAAATATTTAAATATTTTATCACTAAAGGTGGCATAATTGGGCTTAGAGAAATAAGCAGATTAGATGGACCAAATAAATACCTTTAGGAAAAATACCTTATACAAAAAGAAAAAAATCTCCATTTTCGTACCTTAGTCATACATTAAACTGATTTTAAAACAAACAATGACATTATTGTATCTTTATTCTTGAGTAATACTCCTTTAAGAAAAACGCAGGAAAAAGGACAAGGAATACTTTCTTTCCTTTAATTAGGAAGATAGTATTGCCTATATCTCACAGTTTATTGCTAACTGTGAGGATGTTTAATAGACTTAGTAAGGACCAATCAAAGGAAGAAAAACTACCTTGGCAAACTACAGTGCAATTGATATAATATATATAATATATTATATAAACACATAATAATTGCCTTTAATATTCAAATTACAAATAATGTAAATTTCATTGAATGTATTAGAATATGACTAACTTGAAATCATGTCCTGGCATTATCTTGGAAAAGCTCAAGAATGTAATAGAGATTGTAAGGAATGAAAACTTTTTCTTTCTTCTCTTCTAGGTTCTTTTGCTGCTCTAATAATTAAGTGATACAAGACACATTAACAAAAGAAAAATGAATTTAATTTAATTTTGTACATACAGAAACCCTGAAGATAAGAGGCTCAAGGACAGACAATTGAGGTTTATATGCCATCCTGAGCTAAGAAGGGGGCAGGGCTTGGGTCTTCAAAGGGAAGGAAGATAACTGGCAGGAAGATGTGAAGAGCAAATGTTTGGTAAAGAAATGCTTTCCTTCCATGCAGAGATAATGGCACACAGAGAAGACTTTGAACAAAGAATCCTTGCTAAATTCTACCGAGGTTACCAAAAGCAGCTCATAATCTTTGTAGTTATCTTTGGTGATAACTCTCTTCCTCTATCTAAATTCTTGTAGGCAGTTAAGGGGGAAGGTAAAAAGAAAAACTTCCAGAGTCTTCAGTTTCTGAAAAATAATCAGCCTAGAGGTTTCCCTGGTGGCGCAGTGGTTAAGAATCCACCTGCCAATGCAGGGTACACGGGTTTGATCCCTGGTCTGGGAAGATTCCACATGCCGCGGAGCAACTAAGCCCGTGCACTACAACTACTGAGACTGTGCTCTAGAGCCTGTGAGCCACAACTACTGAACCTGCATGCCACAATACTGAAGCCTGCATGCCTAGAGCCTGTGCTCTGCAACAAGACAAGCCACTGCAATGAGAAGTCTGTGCACTGTAATGAAGAGTAGCCCCCACTCGCCACAACTAGAGAAAGCCCGTGTGCAGCAACGAAGACCCAATGCAGCCAAAAATAAATAAATAAAATAAAATAAATTTAAAAAAAAATCACCCTAAAATAATGCTTGCGACAAAGAGACACATTTTGGCATGGCAGATTTTGCTCCCCTACAAGATTCATATGATACTAATTTTGCAAGTGTCTTACAGTTCCTATTTTAAGGTATTCTAAAATTTCTAACAAATTAAAAGCATCCAATAATACAAACATTTTCAAAAAGAATCACTAATCATGTATTAAAATTAAAATTTTAATAGATTTTCTTATTAATCTACTAATCTATTCAAGAAATCCCTATTGCAGAAGAATGTTATATAAAGTCACAGAAATAACAAATACAATTGCTATTGTTGCCTAGGAGAGACATTCAGCTGGTCTGCATTGGTAAAGACATACTGTTTATTTAAGGGCAGTATTTATTCTGATTGGCCTGTGCTTCTTCTTGAATGGTTGTTAAATATTTTGAATATCTTTGCTGAATTTGGCTATTACCATGAAATGTTAGAGATGTTTTCATCTGTATTTCATTTTGAATTCCATCATGTAGGCTCCCATCTCCTGCTAGTTCAAGAAGATAATCACTGAGTCTGTCAGTGGCTTTGTACTGTGATCAACTCGGGGGACAGTTCTCTTTACCACATAAGGAGAATTTACACTTAAGTCAAGACAACTGTGTTCATGACGGCATTCCGTGTTTTATGGTCAACGCCATTGAGTTATCTCAGATCCAAAAGAAGGCATGAGTTAAATCATTGTGTTTTGAAGGTTAGAAAGGGAAAGCTATATTTTCTTTCAGTTGCAGAGTTTTCTCTTCTCTACTCAGAGAAAAGTTCCAGCATTAGTAGAGCATACCAGGGTTTTCTTCAAGTAGTTATACATACCCCTCAACTTGGGCAAACGTTTGATTGAAATACCATAATTATAAATCATTGCCTATGGCAATACAATTTAATTTGCAAAATTTTCAGAGCATTCATGCTCTTTACCCTTATAACAATTCAATAATATCCCTGGATGGCAGAGATGCTTGGTTGATTCTCCAGCAAAAAAGTTTGCAGGCAAATGTATCCAAAATATTCTAGATAAATTGAGTTAGTTTATGTTGTTGTTGTTGTTAATAATAAAGAATATCAAATGTTATGGGTTGGATTGCATTCCATCAAAAAGATGTATTGAAGTCCTAACCCCAAGTACCTCTCATCTTATTTTGAAATAGGGTCTTTGAACGTGTAGTTGGTTAAGGAATAAAGTGGGCTCTTAATCCAATATGACAAGTGTTTTATAAGACCACTATGTGAAGACAGAGAAACGCTGGGAGAATGCCACATGATGATAAACACAAAGATTGGAGTTATGCAGCTGCAACAAGGAACACCGATGACGGCTGGCAAACCAACAGAAGCCAGAAGAGTCCCTGCAGATTTTAGAGCGAGCATGGCCCTGCTGACACCAGAGTTTCAGGCTTCCAGGCTCCAAAACTGTAGGACAACACTTTTACATTGCTTAAGCCACTTAGTTTGTGGAATTTTATTACGGCAGCACTAAGAAACTAATATTTCTGGCTAAGGATATGTTCACTTAATTAAAACTAATTTTTTGCGGTACGTGGGCCTCTCACTGTTGTGGCCCCCCCTGTTGTGGAGCACAGGCTCCGGACGCGCAGGCTCAGCGGCCATGGCTCACGGGCCCAGCCTCTCCACGGCATGTGGGATCTTCCCGGATCAGGTCACAAACCCGTGTCCCCTGCATCGGCAGGCGGACTCTCAACCACTGCGCCACCAGGGAAGCCCGGGACTTTTATTCTTTTATGCTAGTTACATTCCTAGGAAGATTGCTTTTTGTGTTGGTTCTTGTTCCATTATAATAAAAGCACATGAGTAGAATAGAGAATCCATGTCTTCCTTTTTCGCTGATGTTTGTATTTAATTCAGTCTTTAAAATGCCTGAATTCATGTTCTTACATGAAAAGATATCACACAAAATCCCCACAATCCTCTTTAAAATGTTTCAGATCATGACATGCTTTGTCAAGAAGCCATTTCTCTTATACTAATTCTTAGGCTGACAAAGATTAGTAAATAGTCATATCTGATATGGTCTACTTATAAATTATTTCTGTTAAAACAAAGACAAATGTAGTTTATTCTTTGATTTTTCTATAAAATTACCTATTAGTTCCTTATTAAATATCTGTTGAATATATGATTATATTAGCATAAGAATGGAGGTAAAACAAAAAATAACAGTGGTAAGTGGTAATGAAATTGTACTTAATATCTGTTTGTTTTTGTAACTTACAGAAGGAACAATTCAGATGGAGGCATTATCTGTTTTTTAGGTAATAGAATATTGCTTGGGATATAGAGGAGTTATTAATTTTTTTTGCCTCTTATTTAACATTGTAGTTGCATAAATAAATATGCTTGGAGAGGGAAACAGTGTGATCATCTTCAAATGTTCTAGTACTTTTCTGTCAAGAATGCTTACAGGTTAGGAAATACCAAACATTAAGTCACCAATAGTATCATCCTTAGGGAATATAAGGAAATTTCCCTCTAGATTTGACTCACGAATCTGATCATAAAATAATTTGACCAGGAAGTACTTAAGCAGTGCCACACAGTGGAAGGATCCTGTTAATTTGGATTATATATGGATGAAACTCTGAAAAGCTATGTACATCTAGGGTTCTGCTGCTGAAGTATCAGTTGTTGGGTGCATAGACTCTACAGACATTGAAAGATTTCCAGTTTAAAGTCAGGCAACTAAAATGATTTCATGCAAGTTCTGAGGAAACCATGAATGTTACAGCATATTGTTCTCCATTGTATTAGAACATGTATCCAAAATTTTGAGAAATCAGATTCTATTTTATGAACAGTCTCAGAGATCATCTCCCTGGCATTCAAAGAAATTGATGTGATTTACCCATTTTTACTTTGGTCAAAAAATATATTTAGACCTGGTAGAAGGGGAAAGAATATAAAGGGTTATAAAGGATATAGAAATATCCTTGCAGGCCTCCCAAACTATAATTCTGATCTTTATTCTGTTCCTCTTTATATTTAAACTTTGAGGCATTTCTCACAGTTTCTGATCAAACAAATTTCTTCCTTCTCGCTTTTGAATATAGATATATATTTTATATTTTTATTAATTTTTAATATTTCAGAAATGTATTGGATTTGATGCACAAAGGAGAGATAATGTATACTCAGCTCACCTTTCTGAAAATAATAATTCCTAGAAAGATTCCAGAATTTGATGAATGTCATAAACTATGACTGCTTGGATTGGGATAGGTATGTGTTAAAACCAGTTTTAATCTGGTTTTATCCTGAGCCTATCATTTCAGAGGCATCTTGTCACCAGCTCCATCTCTTGGTATTTTAACACACTCTCAAGTTGACTCAGCAGAGGTGTGTTTTGTAGTACAAAGTGATGTTGCTGAATTTCATATAGCACTAATGTCCATGGATGTAATCTTGGTTGGAAAGAGAGAAATTACCAATTAAAAAGAGTTTATTCTTTTCATAGCTAGTTGACTTAATTATTGACATCTATGCTTTTCAGAGGATCTTGACTTTTTTATGTTCGACTTAAAGCAAATGTATTTTGTACTTTTGAGCCAGCAAGACAAATGTATTTCTGTATTGAATGAAATAAGATCTATTGCTCTAATATATACGTAAGACAGAGGATGTGCACCTGACCACGTTTTAAGAAGGTGATTTGCTCTTCATATCAGAATACATTTGGGGACCAACTATGAACAATAACTTGTCCCCTGAGTTTCCTGGAGTCTTGCATTTTTATTAGTGAAAGGTCCTGACAAATTGGAATGCAGAGAAGCATCTCCCACTTAAACACTTTTCACATTTGTTATTTTCTCTCTGTGTCTGAGACTAGTCAAGTTGTCAGCCACAGATGAAAACAGACTTCCCTTTATGTAATGCTTTCTAGGGTGCTAAAAACAGTAAGTATCCCTGCTTGCCAGTATATGAGGAGCTAACTATAGTTTTCTTTTAGAATCACAGTGTGAAAGTTAATATTAACTGGACTATGCTACAGTTCCTTTTAAAGACACCTAACAAGGAACCACTTAAATGTGTTGTGGGGAAACTGACCCAAACACTCAGGATGCATAATTCATAAATCAGAAACAAAGCTGCTTCAAAAGATTCCCAGATATGAACTGATAGAGATTTGTTTCAGCACCATGATGCACTTGGACAGTTAGTAAGTGTTGTGACCACACAATTTATCACCCAAACCTGAACATTTTGGAGAGAATGGGGGCATTATTAACTGTTCAGGAAAACAACCATAATGGAAATGTCTTAGGCAAACTATAATATATGCTCACTAGTTTGTGACTTCACGAAATCTGTCAATAGGACGAGGTCTCTGATGAGCTTAGTGTTTCAACGGACAGATCCATAAGGTCTTGAAGAAATATAACTCAGATCAAGAGTTTTAGGTCAAAGTTACTTTTACAACATGATCTTGTCCTATAGGTACAGTGCTGGAGCTACTCAATACAGATTAACTTGGACAAACTTGGCTACTCAGAGTATACAAGACTATGTTTGCCCCTTAGATTCTTCTTAGATCTATTTGGTTTGATCCAGTAGTGTAAAAGTGTGTGTGTGTGCATGCACATGTGTATGTTAATTAGTAGATACACATACAGTAATGAGCAGAGATTTTCTTGTTCTGAAACTACTTGATTAGTAAGAAATTAAAACCCCAGACGTGGCACTTCTTAACTCTATGATCCACTTAACTAACGTAACTAACTTAACTAATTGACCTATATGGGAACACACATTAATATTGCTTAATAAATACTTTGTTATGGTGCCATAATATTTGGGATGTTTTGTTAGAAAATTTATATTGTTCCAAATATATTATAATAATATAAAAATACTGTTTTGCTAAACTTGATTTTATCATACTATTTATATTTAAGCAAGTGACAAATAATGAGTACTATTTCCAGATGTTACACATATGCACAAATTCTAGTGCATATAAACCTAAATTATAGATGAATCTTTTACTTCTACCACCCATTGCCAAAAGATTTTTTTAAAGAAATCCCCATCTGGGCTTCCATGGTGGTGCAATGGTTAAGAATCCACCTGCCAATGCAGGAGACACGGGTTCGAGCCCTGGTCCGGGAAGATCCCACATGCCGCAGAGCAACTAAGCCCGTGCATCACAACTACTGAGTCTGCGTGCCACAACTACTGAAGCCCGTGCACCTAGAGCCCATGCTCCGCAACAAGAGAAGCCACAGCAATAAGTCCATGCACCGCAACGAAGAGTAGCCCCCGCTCGCCACAAATAGAGAAAAGCCCGCGTGCAGCAATGAAGACCCAATGCAGCCAAAAATAAATAAAATTAAATAAATAAATTTATATATATATATATAAAAAGAAATCCTCATCCAAGAAGTTGGTTAAAATTCTATGACATTTTACGTAGATTAGGTATCCCAAATTATGTGTCCAGGAAACTCAGTCTTAGGTGCAACTGAGATTTAACATTGCTTTTTGTCTAAAACAATTATAATTTAATAGGCTGGTTACCTGAAAGAGAATGCATGTGAAAGTATCTTTACCTCCATTTAGAGTGCAAAAATTATTGTTCTGTTCAGAGCACGTTTTAATAAGGTAGAGGGCCAATCTAACAGTTACTGGTTTTACTTTGGAATTTTTATATATATAATAAGTTTAAAGCTATTTATAAAACATACTTGTGATATTTTATAGCTCAATGTATTTTTCCCAGTTGTCCCAGTTAACCTATAATTGTATAACAAAAATGCTTGCGATAAAATCAATTACTTTTGAAGGAGATTAATCAACATTCCAAAGTAAAGTTTATTTACTTTACAAATTAAATGGGTATTTTGATGTGCAAATTTATATTAAAGTTATTTAACTCAATTTTTATTTTTTTATCTTCATTATTATAATAGGAAGTTTGGTTATATATAATGCCTTTATAGGTTTAGGTATTTTGAAATTTAACTATGCACTTTCCCTCTTTACAACCTATATTATGACCTAGTTAAGTTTGTTTAGAAAAGCTATAATCATTTAATAAATGCCAATGGTTGTTTTAGTTTATCCTTTGCATAGGTATATTAATTAAAGATATGATTTTTTTTCTATTTGTTTTCTTTTCATCAATGTGAAAAATGCACTTGATACAAGGTATAAAATTAGAATAAGATAGATTACAGACTGAAATGGATTGTAAATCAACTACTGTACTGTGAATATTTTATAGCAGGCATTTGCAAACTAAAAAATCTGACATTTATATAGCAGTGCATGCATAATTTCCCTCTTATATGTCATTTCCCTGAGATGAAAGTAATTTTAAAATGCAAGGTCAAAGAAATGATTACCCCTAACAAATAATAAGAGAAGTTAAGGATGAGAATCAGGAAGCAATATGGCATTCTCCTATTCTGTAGAGCATTTAATATCTAATGTACACCTTCAGATAAGACTAGGAAAGTTGAGGTAGGAAATCTTTGCTGTAATATGGAGATAACTTCAAGGTAGATAAATCGTTCCATTGATTTAATGGCTGTTTTATTTTCTGGCCCAGACACAGCTGGAACTGTACTTGTAGGACTGCAGTATCTCCTATATCTGATAAATGGTATGACCAGGACAACCTCAGTCTCAGCAGGAGAGACACTGAACAAATTGTCAGCATGATTTACATACAAGTTGTCAACAGCATCTGGGTCGCTCGGTGAAAGAATGATGGGTAACAGATGTTCTGGGAAATGTTACCATCTGCCCTTTCTCAAAATACATCCCCTGTGAATGTATTTGAATGGATGCCACAGCAATACCTTTCTTTTGAATAACTTAAACATCCTCGATATTTCACTGTTACTTGTGGCCATCACAAAAGCAAATGCGCTTAGAGTATAAATGCAATCAGGCTAAGTAAGCAGTTAGGTCCTTGAAAGGTCTTTTAAATTTAGTCACATAGTTTGGAAAAAGAACGTTTGATGACTCTCTAGTGCGTATGTTGGAAAAATTGTATCAGGAGGCCAGGAACTCCACTTGTGCATATCTGTTGAATGATGTCACACTAGTGTATTATTTCATCAGTGATCTGTTTAAACTCTGCAGTGCTTTCATAACGTTTTACAACTTTTGCTCTACAATTATAATAATATAACAAGAAGAATATAAAATTCAATAAATTGACACCTGCATGCACATGTTGCATGGATATAAACTCAGCAGTGTATCAATGTGTTGAAGGTTAAGTGTGCAATGGTTGATCAGTATTAGCAATAGTAACAGGTCAAAGCAGCTCTCAACAGGGAAAATGTAGCCACTTTCTTAATCCTTTTCTCCTCAGTATGAATTATTTTTTAAGCAAAGTGTTTCTTTCCTCTGTAGAAATGGTGATAAAAAAGGTGTTTGCTGGACTTGGAACCCTATGTGAAATGAAGAATTCCTCAGAACTTAACTGTATTTTAGAAATCTACTAAACAGTTTTATATACTGAATTATTAATAAGAATCTTTTTTGTAAACATACAGTTAGTGCAAGAAAGCATTCACAAAATTTTCTTCTCTGTGGATTGAAGTTATATTTCTAATCTTAATGTATAAACTCCTTATGCTGGTGATGATAATAACGTATTAAAAATAAGATAATAGAGGTTCATTCTAACAGGTATTTAACAATATATATGAAAATGATATAGACTTTGCTTAGTTTATTATACCTTACTATTATAATGATCCTGAGGAATTGTAAGAACTGAATGCCTTTCAATCATTAAATGATACCTTATTTATGTTTTACATTTTATTACATTTAAATATATCAAGATTCTCCTACAAATTTGTTAGAGATGACAATATTATGGTAACCAGAATATTAAGTTCATGAGAGTAACAATCTTAATAATCATTCTGAGTAAAAAGAAATATATGTTTCTTTGGGGTTGAATATGTCATGTGAGAAGGTTAGACTAGCCTGAGAGTGGAATCGTCTACCCTCAGATTTACAGACGACCCTCACGGTTAGTCAAAATCTTGATATTAAAATAATTAAATTAAACACACACATGCACACAGTCAAATAGAAAAATAAGAGCCAGCTGATATGTTCAAATGTATTCACATACATTTGAACCCCTGAAATGGGGGTTAGCCAATTCTCTTCTATGTCGGAATTCCAGAAAGAATTGGTCTTCTTAGCTTTTATATTTTAATCTCATTTTATCTTCTTAGCTTTTCACCATAATCTTTGATAAAATCTGAGCAGGAACTGCCAAATTGAATCATGGATTAAAAGGAAGGGATTAGGCACACTCTCCTTTTCCTTCAGCTAAGACTTTAGAAAAATATAAAGCACCAGAGAATTACTAATGAACTTACATTGTCAAAATTTCATCCCGCTCAGTTCAGCAAACACTGAGGAACTAATGAGTACTGTTGGGTGTTAAGGAGGACGCAATATAAAGATGCAATTCTTAATCACAAATGGTAGGGTAGTGAGATAAATCTCATATAGATATCCATTGTGGGTGCTGTGAAATTTAAAATTACATGAGCTAAAATGTCAATTTAACTTCATAATTTGTTTTTGTTTGTTTGCTTGTTTGTTTTTATCAGCAACAGAGCCAGGAACTTCATGATCATTCGTCTATGAAAAATTTGACTAATTTTTCTATTTTCACCCAGCCATAAGATGCAAATATAAGTGATTCTTCAATATATACAATTATAGTCTATAGCAGAGGGCAAGGATGGATGTACTTTTATTAGAGATAACATGCAAGGTATAGTAGATTGATTGCAATGATGGCCAACATTCTTCACTCTTCTTCCTCATATCCACGTTATTTGCTATATGACTTTGCAGTTTCTCTTACTAAAAACCTTGAGTCTATTTGCCCAGTCCCGAATTCTGAGTTCAGTCATGTAACTCACTTAGGCCAACGGGATGTTAAAATATGTGATGCATAAAGAGGCTTGAAAATGTGTGTTCATTTTCCCTCTTGTTTCTCTTGGAATGACATAAGAATATGCCCACGTTTACCCACTGGAGGATGACAGACCACAGAGTCTTCCCAGAAGAGGTTATTTTAGGTTATTTGAAGGTCAGGCCAGCTAGCATAATTGTGGTAGTAGGTAACTAATGCACAAATGAACAAGGTTATTTTTGTTTGTTTTTGTTTTGTTTTTGACCAGCATAAGATTAAAAAAATGTGATTTGAAAGGATGTACTTAGAAAGGCATGCATCTTTCATTTAACTCAAGAGCCAATCAGATCCTATTGTTGTGTACCTGTCCCAAATCAGACATTTATTTTATTGGCCTGAATTTTGTAAACTTTTACTTTTATAGCTCTTGATCTTTAAGGGTATTTATAAAATATTCATTCTTTGGAAATTGTAAAGCACTTGACACAGACTGTGATTTTACAGATCTAGTTGTCCATGAGGTAAAATGTCTCTGGCTTACCTGCCAAATAAAATACTTCAAGAATAGTCACTCAGATACAGTTCATGCTGTTAACTTTTATTGTAGGATTTGCTAATTGTCAGGACCAATGTCATAGAGAAAACCCAGAGAATGCACATTGTAGCATTTTAAACAGTAAAAGAAGAAATTAAAGAAAAAGAAACAAACAATACCTGTCTCCTTGTAATAACCTTGAACAATTTTTTATAATAAATTTTGTTTTCAGTAATCAAGATCTAGGTCTGAAATTGATAAGATTATTTAACCTATTACAATTTTTTCCAAATATGATTAAAAAGTTCAGGTAGTTTTATTAATTTGTATTCAGGTAGTTAAATTATTTCATGTCCATTCAGTAATATTTTGAACAATTTTCTCTTCTAAAATGTTATGTTAGGTGACAGTATATCAAGCTAACAGACAGTCATAAACATAACAGATAAATTTCCAGTATTTTATGTGTTGCAAAGCCCATCACAAATAGCTCCTTTCCAAAGCACGTTTTCCTGAACTGCTCTAAACTTCACTGGCTCTTTTTTTTCCATTGTATTCCTCTATTCTTTATTCTTTCATTTGGAATATATATTTATATACTGAGTACATCCCATGTACTTGACCTTTATAATACCAAGCTGTAAATGCCCCCTGCCTACAAGAAGGCTTTAGTCTGGTTAGGAGGTAGATTTTTTTTTTTTTTTTTTTTTAAATTTTTATTTATTTATTTATGGCTGTGTTGGGTCTTCGTTTCTGTGTGTGGACTTTCTCTAGTTGTGGCAAGCGGGGGCCACTCTTCATCGCAGTGCACGGGGCTCTCACTATAGCGGCCTCTGTTGTTGTGGAGCACAGGCTCCAGACGTGCAGGCTCAGTAATTGTGGCTCACGGGCCCAGTTGCTGCGCGGCATGTGGGATCTTCCCAGACCGGGGCTCAAACCCGTGTCCCCTGCATTGGCAGGCAGATTCTCAACCACTGCACCACCAGGGAAGCCCCTAGGAGGTAGATTTTAAGCAAATTAGGTCCTACCAACCTTATCTAAGTCAGATATCTTGCATTGCTATTTATGGAGGCCTGCCTTTCACTCAATCATACACTTGATAATCAACTCATCAAGGTTAGTACCTGTACTTTACATCTCTGTACTTTTAACCACAGAATTCAGCTGTTCAATGAATTCCAAAGCCCTAGAACTGTGCGTGACATGCAGTAGCTCCGTTGTAGGATGCACCTCTGGAGCCCAGAGTTCACATCCTCTGGCCCCTTTGATTTTACCTGCTGTTGTGATACATATGCCCTAACTCTCTGCTGTCTGCCCTGGCGTCTTCTCCAAAACTACAGGAACTCACTCAGCCTGGAAAAGCATCCTCTGGATTGTGGAAGAGTTAGTGTCAGTGGGGAGAGTGCTCAAACAATTGGGGAAGGGAGCTAGTGAATAGATATTACAATTCTCTTGTGAAATGTATAATTCTAGGAGGCATTTTCATTATGCTTCTCAGAAAGTCAAAGAGGACCCAAATTTGTGCTGTCAATAGCAACTACACAGTAAAAATACCCTCCTAAGATGCCTTTTCTTCTTCCCTTACCTCCACTCCCTTATGTGTTGCTCTAGTTTGCTGGGTTCACCTCCACCTGCCTGCACCCAAATTTCTCTCTGTTTTCAGGGGAAACCAACTAAGTCACCTCCTTATAAATACTCATTGATAAACAAATGGGTCCCCATTGTATAGCAACATCCTTTACAGAAGGATGTTGAAGGAATCTAAACATGTTGAAGAAGCTAAAGGAATGTCTTCAGACAATAATGCCACCATCACCTTCTAAACCCAAAGTTCAATAAGTCCATGATTCATTGGTCAAGTTATTAGATTATAAATTTAATTTGGAGTATGAAAATGGGTGAACTCAGTTGTCTTTAACTATTAAGACAACTATTATGAACTCCCTTTACTGGCTATATAAAGTTAAAAAAAAAAAGATGGCTAAATAATTAATAAAAACTGTGCACTTGAACTGAGCTGAGGATCTAAAATGGAAAAATAAATTTCACATCAAAGATTTAGCAATATGACTCCTAATCCCTGCCAAGTGAGAAAGATCTAGGGGCCTACTTGTTTTCCTTATTACAAATTTCTAGAGTAAAATATTTCAAATGATGTAACAATGAAGAGAATAAATTATATATGGTTTGTTAAAATTCAAGTGATGAATAATGACATCATGCTGAATTAAGTCATTTACAGGAAATGTGGCTCTGGGTGAAAATTGTCTTCACTTATATCTTGCTGATTACTGACAGTTATTGTTCTTATCACTTAAAAATGATGAAAATAACTTCAATAGATATTTCTAATTATTGTCTTACAATGAGATATTAGCAATTCCAAGTTATATGTGATTTTTAAAAAATTTAGTTTCTGTGCATATTTTTTCATGTCTGGTTTTCTCATGTTTACTATAGATACAATCTTCTATTATGCAGAAAAGGCATTTTTATAGGTCTTCATTTTTATAGAATTTGAGAGTAATTATAATCAAATGTTTAGATCATAATCAACATCTAGTTTATTGTGTATGAATTATAATTTAATGAAATAATCACAAAAATGAAATTATTATTACCCTTCATATAATTCAATGTATTCATATTTATTTTTATTTTAAAAAATCATTATTTTCACTTCTCAATTTCCTTTCATTATTAGTGTGTTTTTAGAACTCCAAGCATTCTTACAAATAAGTTGTTTTAGTATCCTTATTCTTTGATTATACATAAATTATATACATGCTTATTAAAATGTTAGAATTTTATCACATATTAGATATAAATTTATCAAAATATTGCTCTTAAGTTACAAAAGGGAATTGATACCAAAATTTTTTGTCACCATGAAGTAGTTGAATATTTTCCCATATTAAAAATACTGTGAGACATTTCTTAAAAACACACACACACATGCAATTCAAAATATTGTTTTATGGTTAAATATTATATAACAGTCAAGATATTTTTATTATCAAAGGAAAGGTAGTTTTATATTCTGTATTCTTACTATATCATACATACTTATGCTTCTAAATTACATTTATTATTACCATTTTACACGACTATAGGTAATTCCATCCAGTTGAGTTATTATAATATAACTTGCTGCATATATCCAAATATATAGGCTTACTTAAAATTTTTGCTGGTATATAATATTTCATATATTTTTTCATCTGTGGAATAAATTTGCTTAGATGCACTTACAGAAAAGAGCTTAATATGTAAAAAGTATATTTCATATCACATTGGCTACCAAAGTATTGTGAAAGCTAATGCTTTCATCAGTCTATAATTGTATCAGTTCTATTATAATTGTTTCTACAAATATATATATTTTCCTTCTTTTCTCTAAAAATTGTCCTCTCTATCTTTATTATCTCATTTGTTTAATTTGCCACAATGTTGAAATACTCTTTCTATTTTTAATTTAAAATGAGCATTTAATTTCTTAAATAGTCCGTCTGTATCTTTGAGTATCCTAATACATATTACCTTGCATAATATTCTAAAAATTTACCAGTTATTTGTATTTTGCAAGATGCTATATTAAACCATTCATAGCTTGAACACTGCATTTCTTGTGTGAAACTTAGTACGTTTATGTTACAGATATAAATCTCATTTTGAAAAAGTAATTAAAAAGTTACAGTATTTTATTTTGGGGAATACAGATATGAAGAGAAGGTTTCTGAAGAATTAAATAAATAATACTTAATATTCAATAGACAATAAAATTTAATATTATAACAAAGTGGAAATTTCTAACAATGTGCCCTGGTTTACAGTACTAAAGTAATATTTCTTTGGAACAAATATGGAAAGTTTTATATAGGAAATCGATCATAAAAAATTTATAGATCAATTGTAAGATAAACCACATAGAACATAAAATTCTTAAAGGATAAAAATATCTAAAGTTTCATTTTTTAAAAAATTAATTAATTTATTTTTGCCAGAGTTGGGTCTTCGTTGCTGCGCACGGGCTTTTCTCTCGTTGTGGCGAGCAGCGGTGCGTGGGCTTCTCATTGCGGTGGCGTCTCTTGTTGCGGAGCACGGGCTCTAGGTGCGCGGGCTTCAGTAGTTGTAGCTCGCGGGCTCTAGAGTGCAGACTCAGTAGCTATGGTGCACGGGCTTAGTTGCTCTGTGGCACGTGGGATCTTCCTGGACCAGGGCTCGAACCCGTGTCCCTTGCATTGGCAGGCGGATTCTCAACCACTGCGCCACCAGGGAAGCTCCTAAAGTTTCATTTTTGAGGCACAAAAGTAACACAAGTGTGGCAGACAATTTTCTTTATTCTTGACATTTATTTATTTACATAATAATATTTGTCTGTTCCTCTTTTAAAAAAATGGCTTATTTGCTGCTACTTAGAGAAAGTATATTTATTTTACCAATTACATTTTAAGGTTTGAAAATATATCTGCTTTTTCATTTTATAAATGCTAAGGAAATGATTTTAGCTTTATTTTAGTAAGCTGTATTTTAACCTGTTTCCCTAATTTCATAAAATCTAGAATTTTAGAGACAGATTAATAATACGTTTTTCTGTAGCATGTATATATATTTTTCATATTGATATAGATATACATATAACACCTTAAATTTAAGATTCTATTATAAATAGATATTTTGTTTGATTTATTTGTTTCATTTGAAATGTGTATTTCACAGTCAGTATTTCACAGAGTGTACATATATGTAATTTTTTTTATGCTTTTCCATCTCTGACAATTTAGTTTTTACTTTTAGTTGATAAAGAACTATTTAGTAGCATCATGTGGTTGTTTTGATATTATATACAGTATTTGTCTAATTTTTTTTCAATAAGTTATTCATCTTAAAGCTAATCTATTTCAGTACTGCTATAGACTGAATGATTGTGTCACCCCACATCTCGTATGTTGAAACTTAACCTCTAATGTGATTGTATTTGGATGAGGGGCCTTTGGGAGGTACCTAGGTCACAAGGGCAGAGCCCTCATCAAGAAGGTTCGTGTTCTTTATGAGACCCCAGAGAACCTCTCCACCATGTGAAGACAGCAACAATGCTGGTCTTTGAACCAGGAAGTCAGATCTCATCAGACATCGAATCAGTCAGTGCATTGATCTTGGGCTTCCCAGCCTCTAGAACTGTGAGAAATCAATTTCTGTTGTTTATAAGCCACACTTTCTATGATATTCTGTTAGAGAATCTTGAACAGACTAAGACAAGTACCTATAGATTTAAATTTTCTTTTAACTTCCATATTGTATTTACAAATATAAATTGAACTAAGTTTAATTAGTCAGTTTTTACTGTGTACATATAAGATTTTTTTTCAATTTAATTGCTATAATTATTATAAACAATTCATTGATTAGTGCATTTTTGTACATTTTTTCATTTGGTTCTTGAGGGAGTATGCTTTGCTGTTGTTCTTTTTTCCCATTTTTTTTTTGGATATTACTACCAAATTGCCTTCCAAATTAGCCATAGCATTATACTCCTACAGCAGTAAATGACTGTGCTTGTTTTCTAATTCTTTGGACAAATGATTTGATCAAAATGTTAAAATGATGTCCATCTAATGGTTGGCAAAACTGTTTATTTTTGTAACTTGTTATTCATGTATTATTATGATGGAAAACAATTTCTGATGTTCATCAGTCATTTGTGGATTTTTTTCTAATGTGTATGACTTTGGCTTTTAGTCTCAATTTTGATCTAGACAAACATATCAGTATTTTTCTTTACAAATTTTGTATACTTGGAAATCTTCCTTCACCCTAGGATACAAACATAATATTCTTGTTGTTCCTTTTTATTTGTAGTATGTTTGGCTCTAGTTAGTTTTATATTTATAAAGTGTTCAGCTTTAGCATTTCTTTTTTGGGGTAATATACATTTTCACAGAAAATAATATGGTTTGAAGATTATTGGAATAACAACTCCATGGGACTCTTATTTTAAAATTATTCTTTTATGTATAATTTGCTGGATAATCGGTGCTTCTCTAACTTTTGTTATTTTTTAAAATAATTTTTCTGCTTTAATCTGATTAATTCCTTAAGATGAATTCCTTGGAGTAGATACTACTGATTAAAATGCTATGTATATTATAAATGTTGACATATCATGGATGGTGGCAGAGTCTTCAATAACTCTGTCCAGTTCCATAGGGAATAGGTAGGACTTATTCATAAATTCACAAAAACATTAATTCCCTATGAGGGATAAGACATTTGAGCCTATGTGAAAGTGATGCAATTTTAACTCATACACTCTGGGGTGGGCAAGTGGAGACAGGCAGGGAGTTGAGACAGGCAGGGAGTTGAGACAAACAGGTTTTAATCTCAGCAGAGGTTTGAGGATCTGATAAAGAATTAAATAATTCTCTGCCACATAGTAGCTGTGTGATCTTGGGAAAGGCACTGCTCCCCTTGACCTTCAACTTCCTCATTGCTCTATGGGAATGTTGAGTAAAGAGTTAACAAAATCCTTTTTCTTACTCTATAGACAGATATGTTCCTATCCTTATCGTGCTTATCCTATAAAGGTGGGATGCCAGCTGTATTACTAGGTAGCATTGTTTATAGTAAACATGACCTCAAATAGGTAAATGACATCTGAACAAGAAAGCTATGAATGGACCATAAATAATTAGTGGAAAGCCGAAGCATTGGGATTGCCCCAAGGGCAGTGAATCCTGTAACTGGGCATTGCCCTTGTTAGGATCCTGAAAGCCTTACACATGATAGTGTCAGAGGAGCTATTGATTCTTATTTGAGACATGGGGCTGCCAAGCCAAGAAGGTCTCACCCTTTGTGGTCTACTTTTCTTGCACCTAGGTTATCATATGGGCCCACAAGAAAATTGCTGGAGGGTTGTGTGGTCTCCCAAGAGAACTCTCCGATGAAAAGCCCCTGATGACATACGTCCTTCCAACCTTCTAGGTGAAGCCAGTGCCAAGTACTGTCTCTTTGGGTCTTACAAGTCTAATTGATTGGTTGAGCCTAAGAAAACTCAGACAGGGTTTCTGCAGGAGGTAATAACAATAATCACTTCAAGGAGCTGTGAAGAATAATAAATGAAATAATATAAATAGAGCTGCTGGCACAGGGTCAGGTACCTTCTCTACATCCCAGAAAGGATAACAGTGATTAGGTTCTTCTCCTCATCTTTTCCTTGGTAAAGACCTGCCTCTGGCTTCCAGTGTGAATCGTCAAATTCTTTTTCTCTCTTTTTTGCTTTTCCTTTTTCCTCTCCTTTCTCCCTTTGGGGGAGTCCCCAAGGGTCCTGCAGCCACTTCCAGCTTTTGATGAGGACTTGGGCCAAGGATATAACTTCTTGTTGGAACAGTGTTCCTGGAGCCAATAACAGATACTCCAACCCTGCTGGTACTTATACATGGTACCTGCATTAGCAATTTAAAGACATTCCTTAAAATAAAACCCCAAATATAAATGGCAAAAATTCCCATTTAAATGGTTCTGTGCCGAAACTTTTATTTGGCTACCATATAAAGTTCTATTTCAAATGCAAGGGAGATCCAAAGAACACCTTTTGTGAATACTATGGTCATCTCTCAAGATACTCTTTCTAAAAAATCAGATTTGTGTGTCTTGTTTGACTCAGTGGAGTTTTCTGTATGAACACAACCATTAGACTGATGATCCAGAAAGTGCTTGAAGTGTTAATCACTTTGGTAATTTAACCACTGAATGGTCATTAATTCTCAACTTTACCTGCACAGAAAATAAATGATTCCAACTTTGGGATCCAATCTCACATTAGCCAAGTCATACATATGAACCTGGATAAATAGAAGTAAGGGCAAATGAGTGGAAAGAGAACTATCTACTGTGATAGATAGTTCTATCCACAATGAGGATGGATAGATTAATATTAGATACAGAGATAAGAATATAGATATAGATTCAAACAGGTAGATAATAGTAGATTCAACTGGCCTATTTAAAGCATTGCCTGTTTATTTATCAACATGAAGAATGTGACTGCCAAACGGATCACATTCTTTCTTCAGTTGTTTAGTGTATTTTCTTTCTGAAGTTAGGCTACCTTGGAAGCCGCACTCAAATTACAAAGATTCTTTGTGAGTATGGAATCATGGGAGGAGAGACTATCTTCATTCACATCTTTACAGAGAATTGCTTGAGGTAATCACACAGATGGTTAAGCACATCCATTGGTTTGGGTTTTTCTATTTTGACTTCCAGAGCTCAACCTAAATTCCATTATATCCAGGCTTTTGGAGGTGAGGTTCAATGTCATCCCTTTGTAACAGTAGCACTAGCTTGATGAGCATATTCTTTATCAAACAGGAGGAGCCAGTTGCAAAAACTAGAGGTCATCTTGGTCTGATCAGGTTTCCATTATAAGGGAATTATGGCAATGTTACTTTTCACCATTTTTTAAAAAGATCTGCAATAATGTCACCATGAAGATGCTGAATAACTAAGACTTTGTTTCACTTCTAACATGAGTTGTATGTGTTTTCGTGTATTTTTCTCTTAACTCTCCTCTTCTTTCACATCTCTTGTCTTAAATTACAAGAACATTTTTGCTAAATTGAATTTTTAAATAGATGTTCTTTGTTTAATACTCTAATTCATAAAAACTTGAAAACTCAATGTTTATTTCTCTTCAACATTAAGGTCATACTTTGTCTTTCACCTTTTTATGTCTTTTAGAAATATTGTCTTCTGCAGCTCTCAGTATCATTATGATATGTAATTTCCTTAATGGCAAAATTTCACAGACTTTAATTTTCAGTATAAGCCAAATATCAGAAAAATTGTTAATTCTTGTGTCTTTTTATTTCTTGATTTCTTTATACACAGTCTGTCTTTTTAATTTACATTTTACTCATTTAAAATTGTTGGGCTAGATTATACTCAACAATAATATTTTTCTTATTTATCCTATAAGATGTCAGTATAGCAAATTCATAATATGAAAAATAATATTAATTGCAGTGACCACGTTTTTAATGTTAACTACATACTCTGGCATTGCGCTAAATACTACATATATAATATTTATAAATGTATATATTTAATATTTACAAAAAGCAGTGAGATAGATGAGGTTATAACCAATATTTAGATAAGGAAACCCAGATTAAGCATAGACTAAGTAAGTATTTATCTTGAATTACAAAATCAATATACTGCAAAAACTGGCCTGTGTGATATTTATGGCAGGCTCTAAATCATTAGGGCATGCTAACTCCATTCACAGGTCTTAGTGACCAATAAATAGGCCCCTTTAAAATGTACATTGATATAAGAATATATAGTATAGTAGCTTGAAATCATTTATTCAGAAACACCAAAATTCTGAGAGCTAATTTTGCCTCAGTATCATATAACCCAATATTACATTGCTATAATATGCTCCTCTATCCAAAAGAAATGCAATATTTTAAACTTTCCACTATTTTTCATCATTTGAATCTTCTTCTGTGTTAAGACAAAAAGGAAGGGCAAATTTATTTTTGGTGACATGAATAGAATTCATATTTGCAGTGTACAGAGAGCAAAGACAATGAGTTTTATTTAGAATGTAAGCAATCAAAGAGACATCAAATTGATACTTGGCCTTCGAGTGTTCACATCACATCAACTATGCCAAATAGAACTGCTACTTAAAACTTTTTGAGGGAATTGTAGAAAAAGGGAACTATCCTGGATATTCTTAAAGTAAATTCAAATCATAAAGAAATGAAGCTTACTTTATGGAGGCAGTAGAGTGAGTCAATATTGTGTAGCCTTTAAAAATGTGCATTGGGGGATCATAACATCTTGCCTTATATATAGAAATAATTAAACTTATAGTGGTGCTTTTGACCCTTCTGTTGCATTCCTCTTTCTACTTTGTAAGTGGACCAATGAGAAGTCTTTGCTAGTGACGTGGAGTTAAGGCAGCTACAGGAGAAAGGAAAAACAATGGACAAAGGAAATGGAAGAATGTACACACTACAGGGTGGGGGGTAGAAACAGAAAAGAAATAAGTAGAAAAGAAGAACTAGAGAAGAACGTCAACTGAGAAAAAAAAATGTCAGCAATCACATGTATAAGTGCCAACACTATCTCCTCTTGCTCTGATGATGCTTGTTTTCCTTCTGGTTGAGCCTAAATATGGCGTCAGAAACTAAATATGGTGTGCAGTACTCCAGATAGCCCCCTTAATTACTCAAATTAGATAAATCTTATTTATCACTCCCAGTTTAAAGGCTTTTTCCCCCTCTTTTAAAAAATTAATGTCTTGCTAAGTGCTTCTCTTTGTATGTCAAAATAACATTTGGAACTTTTCAGGAATTGCTGATCAAATGACTTTTTTTAACTTTCTTTCAAAAACAGATACAATGTCATGGGTACTCATTCCCAGTCTTGTGGTAACCTTCCTCTTCTTCTACTATCCCTGTGAATATACAGAGTTACATTTTCCAAATCATTTCCGTCAGATGAAGAGGATTTGGCACTTATTAAAGGAGATTATAAGTCAGCCCAACACAGTCAACAATATCACATTCTTAGGCAGGACTTCTTTCCTATTGGTGTCTCTTCATGGAAAGTTAGCCTTAAAAATTACTTTCCTGTAGGTCTAAGGAAGTCCCTGGAGATCATTATCTTTTGTTAGTTTGTTTAATTCCTTTGTCCAGTTACATCTCTATTACATTCTAAGAATTCCTTATCAATTCCTTCTCCAAACTTTTGTGGTCACATATGTTTCAGAATGCAGATTGGTTTTGGATTTTAACATAAATAAGTAGCCTGTATATCACAGATGTATCAAGATCCAGGGCTAAAGTCTGTAATCAAATTTCTCCTATTACTGAAAACATGAATCGTTACACCTTGTGGAATTACTAATAGGATATTGAGAGATGTATTATTAAAAAGGAGATTTAAACTTTATTAGACTCCCTCTTTTCTTACCATTTAAAGTGATGTTTGATCATTCAAACTTAAGTAAACATTCTCTGTAATCCAAATATACAGGCAATTTAAATTCCTTTATACATTTAAAAAATATATAGAATCTAGACAAAGGTGTCAGGTTATTTTTTCTCATCCACACTGAATATAATGGGTCAAAGTTTACCATGTTTATATATTTTTTCCCTTAGTATAGTGTCTCTGAAATAGATTTTTTCGTAAATTACATGTAAAGTGATGCAATCCAACAAGACCATCTAAGTATTTTGTGGTATGTTGAATTATATCCTGGATTTTTAAAAAATGTATATTCAACAAATAAATATATTGCCAAGAAGAAAGGTGATATTGAACTAAAGAACCAATATTTTGGCAAAGCATCGTTACCCATAGGAGTCTCATTAATGCTTTGGCACAAAAATTGGGTAAACAACATGTGGTTTAGCAAATCTATTTAGCCCCCAGGGGAGGACTTTAGTGTAGAGAGAACAGTATGGAACATCAGCTTTTACAGTGTTTCCCAAATGGTCATTGCTATTTTATGGAGATGAGGACACAGGTAATATTACAAAGTTTCCAAAGTAATATATTTTCAAGTGTTCAGGCATTTCAATATTGGACGCTTTACATCACCACAACTAATATCCCCCCCACACACCAAAGCAGAGAAGCCCACACATGAAACAGTGGCTTATAAAGAATTTTTTACATTTAAAAATGTATTTTGTATATTTTCTTTTTATGAATTTACTCTGAACATACCTTCTTAATTAAGATGTAATATTTTCTTTGCTGGTGGCAATGCAGTATGCTAATGTGCAGAGGCACTGCTGGCACGTACTTGTTTTTGTTAGAATTGCATAAAATCGCCTCTCTGGATAGAAGGAATTAGGAGATGGCTCCACACTAGAGCACAAGCAAAATTTCAGCCATCACTTGCCCCCTTGGCTGAAAACTGCTGTGGGAGCTGTGTAAAAGTGATTCTTCTAAGTAAAATCTGTCTCTCTGTCTCTCTCTCTCTTTCTTTCTCTCCCTCTCTCATATATATATATATCAGTATGCATACTTGGGTGTCATGTGTACAGAATGAATGAGTCAATTGATGTATTTTTGCTCACAAATGACTTCTGCAAACCACTAATTTCAAACTATCTTGAAATAAGATGATAATGCCATTACTACAATATTTTGTTGTTTCTCTTAATCTACAGTTGTTGTTTTATTCCCTACCCCAAAGTACCTTAATGTTGAAATAAATGCAGACCTCCCAAAGGAGATCAAACAGGCTATTTACTGAGTCTTCTATGGCGAAAAGTCAGCTGTGATCCTTTGAGTTTGTCCGAGATTCAAAGGCAGGCAGGGGGTGGGAAAGCTTTACAGGGGAAGATAAGGACAGAGTTCTGCTTATGCTCTGAATGAAAGGTATTGTCACACAGAAGTTGGAAAGGGGCTAACGAGAAGCGGGGGCATCTTTTGTGGTAGGTTTGGGAGGCATATTTGACTTTTTGTTGTCGGTCCGAAGTTGAAAGTGGGGCAAAAACACGAAAAGGGAGGAGGGAAGCTGGCAGACACTGACCGTGTCCTGACAAATTTGGACGGGTGGCTTCCGAGGCTGTGGTTTGGCTTCCTGGGCTGGTTGCTGCAGAGACTGTGGGTCAGAGTTCTCCTGTCATAGATGGTCTGGTCACTGCCCACTTGTATATTCAGGCTCTCATTAAGTATTTAATACGCAGCAGTGGCTGCCTATGGCAAAAATTCCCAAAGGCACCTCGGGTTTCAGGAGTACAGCCTCCATCTCCATCCCGACCAGCTTTAAGAATCACTGTTTTCAGTCTTTCGTGCTGTTTTAAACTCCAGGAAATAATAGAATAAAAATCTTTTTTTTTTAATGTTTGTGTTTAGAGAGCTTGTAATACTCTAGATTTGGTTTTTGTTTTTCATCTTTTCCTCCAAGAAGCCAAGAATGCCAGAAGAAGGTCTCTTCGCCAAAGATCAATGTTTTCCAAAAAAGGACGGCTTTTTTTTTTTTAAACATCTTTCTATCTAGGCATAGGTACTAAGACTGCTTGAACTAAGGGACCAACTCATCTGCAAGTTTTTCTCCATTGTGATTAACATTTTCTAGCCCAAGAATCTGAGGAACGGAACATAGACATAGTTTGCTTAAAGCCAAATAATTTGTAATTTTAAAATTTAACTACCTCTGGGGTTCCCTGGTGGTGCAGTAGTTGAGAGTCCGCCTGCCGATGCAGGGGACACGGGTTCGTGCCCTGGTCCGGGAAGATCCCATATGCCGTGGAGCGGCTGGGCCCGTGAGCCATGGCTGTTGAGCCTGCGCGTCCGGAGCCTGTGCTCCGCAGCGGGAGAGGCCACAGCAGTGAGAGGCCCGCGTACCGCAAAAAAAAAAAAAAAAATTAACTACCTCAAACTCTTTAACAATGGAAATATCATTCTATCTTTTACCGTAGCCGTGGTAGATGAGCACAACAACCGAAAGTCTTGAAGAGTATTCACACAAACCAATTTTAGTTAAAGCATTACAAACTTAATGTTATGCTTGGAAAAGCAATGACATTTTATTTTTAACTTAGATGTTAACCAACTATATTGAAGTAAATGGGAAATGAAGTTCTATGAAATCCTGGGCTGGGCTGTACCCTGTTATTTACTATCATTTCTATACCATATGGAATATTTTGCATCATGAATGTTCAATAAATATATGGTGAAGAAATGGACATTTGAAAACCACTGTTTTACTGACACCAAGGATTCTTAACCAACTCCCTCCTTCCAAGGCAGGAACACGCATGCACATAGATACTCACAATGTCCTGCACACATTATTCAGGGCTATTGTAATCTGCTGGTAAGCTTGATTTTAATAAGAGAAAGCACATAGTTTCTATGTTAAAAAGAAAACACTGATTTTGTGTGGGGAGGGGGAATTCTAACAACCTTGCCTTTCTGAATTTTATTCTTTCAGAATAAAGTTCATTCCTTCTGAATTTTATTTTTCTTGGTTATCTGTTTTCTCTGTTTAATCTTCAAGGTACTAAATCCGTAATGTGTTGAGTTTATTATTTCTGTATCAGAAGTTTTTTGGGTTTTGTTTTTGTTTTGTTTTGTTCTTGCATTTTCCCTTTCATTCAACATTTTGACAACTTAGCTTGTGTCAGACCCTATGTTGGGTAACATAAGTATAAAGAATGACTCCAACCTTTAACCTCATAGAGGTCTGCCATTTTCATGTTGCAATTTCTTTCAGGACAGAATTAAAAAAACAAACTTCTCATATACCCACAGAATTCCATGATTTCTTATATCTCTTGGCATAAGTTGTGTCCTACCTGGAGCACTCAAACTTGTGGCTGTTTTAGTTTACTGTTGTTATTTTTGTCTATTTATCAGCATTGTAAACTTGAAGTAACAAAAATATGCTTAACAATTACAATCGTCACTTGCCTTTAGAAAATTTGGATTGCAAGTGGTTCAGTCACACAAATATATTTTGAGATGAAGAGCATGAGGTACAAATCGAGAGTCTCCTAAAATATCTCACCAAAAATACTTCTTAATTACTCTGGTGATTTTAACATATGTTCACAAATTCTTTGCTACTCTTCCCTCAGGAGATAGGTTTAATTGTCCCCCCTTTGAGTGTAAGTTGGACTTATTAAATTCCTTGTAATGAACGATAGAGGCAAAATAATTTTTAAAATATAATTTTACAATAGAAAAACCTGGCAGACACCACTGTAAAACAAATGGTCTAAGTTAATATCACAGATGATATTCAATATCATCTACCTCCTGATAGACTGCAATTAGAAGGGCACCTCACCTCTCTGGCATTGTCTCCAATATTCATAACATTATCTAACCATGAAAAAATATCAGACAAACCCAAATTGAAAGACATTCAAGAAAATATTGGGCTAGTTCCTTCAAAATTTCAAGAATATGAAAAGCAAGGAAACACTCAGAAATCACAGATACGAGGTTTCTAAGGACACTGTGACAACTAAATGCAACACAATATTCTGGACTAAACTTAGAAGAGAAAAAAAAGGATATTAGTGTAAAAACTGGAGAAATATGAATAAGTCTGTAGTTTAGTTAATCCTATTGTATTAAAGTTAATTTCTTAGTTTTGACAAATGTGCCACAGTGAGGTAAGATGTTAACTTTAGGGGAAGCAGGATGAGGGATATACAGGAACTCCGTAAACTCTTTATAACTCTTCCGCAAACGTAAACCTATTTCAAATAAGAGTTTTAATAATAATAGTCTCTGTCACTTTACTGAACACTGACCAATTTCATAAAGATACTTTTTTGTTTTCTTAAATCAACCGTTCTTCAAATTGCCCCTTTGCTCCCATGTTAATGCCAACTTGTGGTTTTAAATTTTCTTATTTCTGTTTCAGGTAAAATGTAAACATTAGGAAATATAACAAGCACACTACCATCTGACAAAAACAAGAATCTCTGGAATTTGTGATAAGCTGATACTTTCCATCTTGCCTTTCTCTAGGTGAAAGAGCAATGATCTAGGTGTCTGAAGACTGGGAATCTGGACCCAGATAGACTGCTTACAAGCATGTGATGCTACAATTGCCCAACCTTTTCAGAATTCAAATTTCTTATCTGAACATGCAGTTATGCTTATTTAAACTTAAGAGATAACAATTCCACCAAAGATAGTTTGAGAAATTAGCTGTATTACTTAAAAAAAAAAAAAAGAATAAGAGTTTATCAAAGTTACTAGGTAAAAATGAATACTGAAAACAAATTACATCTATATACAAAAGCATAAAAGTATTTAAAATATATTTTTAAATATTATTTATAATAACAACAAAAAGGGTATGTAGAAAAAAAGTAAAGTCTCCATGAATTGGGTGATAAATTACATGCAAATCCTAAATAAATAAATAAACCAACATTTTCCATGAAATTTAACAGTCTGATTCTAAAAGTTACATAGAGTAAAAGCAAAGAGTTTCTCAAAATGTTCTGAATGAAGAACTAGGTGAGTGAATTTGCCCTGTCAGGTGTCCAGAATTATTATAAATTTACAGTAATTAAGAAGTTTTTTTATAATAACACACAAAATAATATGTAGGCCAAGTGTACAGAGTAAAGGCCATAAAAGAAACCTGTTTATAAAAACATTGATACATGATAGATGTTGCACTTAGGTTAAGTATAGAATAGTGGATTCTATAGAAATAAGACAGAAAACTGATTATCCACATACACAAATGTAATTGATTGTTACCACACATCACAGACAAAAGTTAATACCAGAAAAATTAAAGGCATAATAGGAAAAGAAAAATTACAAAACTTAGAAAAACACGACAATATTTTCATCACCTTAATTAAGCCAGTATTAAAAATATAATATATGAAAGCTCCAAACATACAGGAAAATATTGAAATAGTCAACCATTCTAAAGTTAATATTTTTTGATCAAATAATATAATAAATGGAATGAAAGCATATGCCACAAAATAGAAGACACTTGCTGAACATATAATCAAGAGAAAGCTGGCATTCAGAATATGTGAAGAATCTTATAAATGTATAAGAAAAAAATCCAATAGAAAAATGAGCCAATTACATAAATGAGTATTTTTAAAAATTATTTAGGTCTTTAGTTGTGGCATGCAGGATCTTTAGTTGTGGCATATGAACTCTTAGTTGCAGCATGTGGGATCTAGTTTCCAGACCAGGGATCAAACCAGGGTTCCCTGCATTGGGAGCACGAGTCTTAGCCACTGGACCACCAAGAAAGTCCTATAAATGAGTATTTCATAGAAGTATCATATTGGTCCAATTAAACATTTGATGAATTGAACATACAAAGACATGTCCAATCTCTTTGTAATGAAGAAAATGAAAACTAAAATCATACTGAGATTCTATTTTACATACCCTGCATTAAAACATCTAGCAATCCCATTAATGGTGAGTATTTGGAGCAAATGGGGGACACATACACAACCGGTATGGAGATGAATTGCCATAACCCTGAGGACATTCAGGCACTATGTTGTAGTGTTGAACATTCCCATGCCCCACAACCCTGTGTACTGTTCCCAGATGTACACAAGGACCAGCAGACCTTATAAGGCAGTTTACAGCAACATTGTTCAGAATAGCAAGAGGATAATGTGAAGCAGGGTGAGGGTATGAATTTTAGCTACAACATTACTGTAGGTGGATACTAGAAAATAGTATTGAGGAGAAAAGAAATAAAGCACAGAAAAGCACATTTAGCATAATACTTGCACATGTGAGGAGAGGCCATGATGATAAATTTGTCCTGAAACAAAAATCACTTAACAAAACAAAGGTTTATTTCTTCTTGTACAGAGTCCTATGTGAGTCAAGCAATGCATTAGAGCATCTCTTCTCCATGCAGTGACTCAGAAATCTCAGCTGTTTCTAATTTATGGATTTACTACTCAAAATGTGGTATTCATTATTGCCACAAAAAGGGCAAATGCACATAGATAGCTTACTCTTCTATGCTCTGGTCTGGGACACATGACATCCAGCCATTGGTCAGAAATAGTCAGGGGTATGGGGAAATGTGGGTGAACATCTGGCTATTTGGGAAATACATGGATCTATCTCAACAGTATTTTTTAACAAGATCGATAGCAACAACAATAACGATCTACTGTTTAGGAATAACTAAATATGTGATATTATCATGAGAATCAAAGAAGAATAAAAAATAAAAATAGTGGCTACATTAAGAAACAACAACAGAACAACAGGTATCAGAGTTTTAATAATGTTTTATATTAGAATTCATGTTATTGGGTCAGAATATCATTTTGTTATAAATAATTTAACGTAACTTACATTTAGATTTTACGATCTCTCCTATATGGATAAAAAGTTTTATAATAAAAGTAAAGAATATCCATAATGTGGATAATTTTAATTTTTTAAGAAATGGGCTTTTCTTCATTAGAAAAAATATACACGGAACGCACTCAGGACACATTAAGGCATGAAATGACTCTTGAGTGGAAACCTATAAATTCCTTTTGTGTTGTAAATTTTTAATATCTTTTTCTTGACTGTGTCCCTCCCTTCTCCTGAGTTATTAAACATATTAAATAGCATAAAATTAAACTTTATGTTACCCCTAAGTAATGGCAAATCAGTTCTAAGATTGATTTTGATAATCCACAAAAGTGGAGATTTGAAATATTTTATTCATGCCCTAAAGATTAGCTGGACTAAAGCTACATACATAAAAGTGTCCAGAAATTCACAGCTGCACCCAAATCTGGCCTTCGGGAGAATCCAAAGAAAATTGCATTCTCACAGGTCTCCCCAACTAAACCATTATTTCAGAGCCCCAAAGCACAAAACGTGGCCTCATGATTTATCAATAACTTCCTATGAAGCAATTCACTTCCTTTCTTCTTATCCTATAAGCTATTTACGGATAATACTTTGGTGAAAGTCAATCTGTCTTGACCTTCTGCTCCTTGGGGAAGATGAGTGTTAGTTTGCTGTGATATACTACAGACAAATGCTACACAGCCAATATAATCTCTTAGAGTTTTCCTGAGGTTTTGGAACTCACTGGGACCTGATTTGCACAGTAACTAGCCTGCAAAATGGAGGGAGTCACAGGAAACTACTTCATATTAGAACTCTTGTCAGAACAAAACACTTAAGATACAAATGGAGAGAAAGTTTCTGTGAGGTTTTATCTAACAGAAGAGTTTTCTCAGTTTCTGACACTCATCCAAGTGACAACACCTTTGTGAGGAGTGGAAATAACCAGTTCAGGGAAAACAAAGAGATGTGCCTCAGAGAGGGTTCTATTTTCTGTCCTCTGAAATTCAGGGATCTGTAGATTTTTGAAGGGGTCGATGGAAATTCCTGAACTCCCCAAAGGCATTGCCCTTCTTGGTACCTGAGAAACCATTGAAACACTTTGCCACAACAAAAATGAAAGAATTGTTGCAGGGTATTCCTCCAAGAGGTAAAAGATAAAACTGGACAATTCATTTTAAGAAAGGCATAATGATTAGAGAGTTGCTTCTATCATTCACCCTCCTATTAAGTAATTGACCTTGCATTACCTATTTCTGTACAAATAGCCATATCTCAAGATTCTGGTCATGACTGACATTAAAATAAGTGATTATTGCAGATATTCATGACAAATATAAGGCTTAAAATCATAGATTTTAAGATTAAACAGTAAATATTCTTTTTTTCTGTTGATTGGGGAAGATACTTCACAGTTTCACTAAAAAATAATCGGCTCCTCACAATTAATACAAAAACTTGTGGTTTTCAGTGAGACACATTATTCTTGCAGTATTACCTCAATTTATTTATTGATAGAGCACTTGGCATATTTTAAAACCCTGTGGCTACTGGGCCTCTAATCAACAGTTCTTTAAGAGAATATGTACTAAAAAAAAAAAAAGCATCAATCAATTTGTAAATGAAAGAAGAATCAATGTCAGAAGAGAACTAACTACAGATAAAACATTCAATACTCCCATTAGGTTTTGTAGTGTTTTACGGATTGTATTTTTCTTCATTCATAGGAATGAATTAAATAGAATAAAATTTTATTTTAGTTTTAATATTAAAACATAGAAAGTAATTTAAATTCTGAGGTGACATATATAGTTTTTCTTTTAATATTAATAAGAATTGAATGAAATAATTTCACTTCTCTTACAAAATAATTGTTTACATTTTGATAAAACTAAGCTTATATTTTTTTATTATTTCTAATAAACATTCAATTTTATTATCCACAGAGTATTTGTAATATTAAGAATAACTGCTGCTAATGGTAGATATGTTTGTATGAGTTCAAGTAAAAATTTAATAAGAAGCTAGAAGTAATTTCTAACTTCTCTACCCATGAATACATCATTTTTTTTTTCTAACATCTTTATTGGAGTATAACTGCTTTACAATGGTGTTTTAGTTTCTGCTTTATAACAAAGTGAATCACCTATACATATACCCCCATATCTCCTCCCTCTTGCGTTTCCCTCCCACGCTCCCTATCGCACCACTCTAGGTGGTCACAGAGCACCAAGCTGATCTCCCTCTGCTATGTGGCTGCTTCCCACTAGCTAGCTATTTTACATTTTGTAGTGTATATATGTCCATGCCACTCTTTCACTTCATCCCAGCTTACCCTTCCCCCTCCCGTGTCCTCAAGTCTATTCTCTACATCTGTGTCTTTATTCCTGTCCTGCCCCTAGGTGCTTCAAAACCATTTTTTTTTATTCCATATATATGTGTTAGGATACGGTATTTGTTTTTCTCTTTCTGACTTACTACACTCTGTATGACAGACTCTAGGTCCACCCACCTCATTACAAATAATTCAATTTCGTTTTTTTTATGGCTGAGTAATATTCCATTGTATATATGTGCCACATCTTCTTTATTCATTCATCTGTTGATGGACACTTAGGTTGCTTCCATGTCCTGACTATTGGAAATAGAGCTGCAATGAACATTGTGGTACATGACTCTTTTTGAATTATGGTTTTCTCAGGTTATATGCCCAATAGTGGGATTCCTGGGATGTAGGTTACGTCTATTTTTACTTTTTTAAGGAACCTCTATACTCTACTCCATAGTGGCTGTATCAATTTACATTCCCACCAAAAGTGTAAGAGGGTTCCCTTTTCTCCACACCCTCTCCATCATTTATTGTTTGTAGATTTTTTTCATGATGGCCATTCTGACTGGTGTGAGGCGATACCTCATTGTAGTTTTGATTTACATTTCTCTAATGATTAGTGATGTTGAGCATTCTTTCATGTGTTTGTGGGCAATCTGTATATTTCTTTGGAGAAATGTTTATTTAGGTCTTCTGCCCATTTTTGGATTGGGTTGTTTGTTTTTTTGATACTGAGCTGCATGAGCTGCTTGTAAATTTTGGATATTAATCCTTTGTCATTGCTTCATTAGCAAATATTTTCTTCCATTCTGAGAATTGTCTTCTCATCTAGTTTATGGTTTCCTTTGCTGTGCAAAAGCTTTTATGTTAAATTAGGTCCCATTTGTTTATTTTTGTTTTTATTTCCATTTCTCTAGGAAGTGGGTCAAAAAGGATCTTGCTGTGATTTATGTCATAGAGTGTTCTGCTTATGCTTACCCTAAGAGTTTTATAGTGCATGGCCTTACATTTAGGTTTTTAATCCATTTTGAGTTTATTTTTGTGTATGGTTTTAGGGAGTGTTCTAATTTCCTTCTTTTACATGTAGCTGTCCAGTTTTCCCAGCACCACTGATTGAAGAGGCTCTCTTTTCACCATTGTATATTCTTGCCTCCTTTAACAAAAATAAGGTGATCATATGTTTGTGAGTTTACCTCTGGGCTTTCTATCCTGTTCCATTGATCTATATTTCTGTTTTTGTGACAGCACCATACTGTCTTGATTACTGTAGCTTTGAAGTATAGTCTGAAGTCAGGGAGTCTGATTCCTCCAGCTCCATTTTTCGTTCTCAGGATTGCTTTGGCTATTCGGGGTCTTTTATGTTTCCACACAAATTGTGAAAATTTTTGTTCTAGTTCTTTGAAAAATGTAATTGGTAATTTGAAAGGGACTGCATTGAATCTGTAGATTGCTTTGGGTAGTACAGTCATGTTCACAATGTTGATTCTTCCAATCCAAGAACATGGTATATCTCTCCATCTGTTTGTATCATCTTTAATTTGTTTCATCAGTGTCTCATAGTTTTCTGCATATAGGTCTTTTGTCTCCTTAGGTAGGTTTATTCCAAGGTATTTTATTCTTTTTGTTTCAATGGTAAATGGGAGTGTTTTCTTAATTTCTCTTTCAGATTTTTCACCATTAGTGTATAGGAATGCCAGAGATTTCGGTGCATTAATTTTGTATCCTGCTACTTTACCAAATTCATTGATTAGCTCTAGTAGTTTTCTGGTAGCATCTTTAGGATTCTCAATATATAGTATCATGTCATCTGCAAAGAGTGACAGCTTTATTACTTCTTTTCCGATTTGGATTCCTTTTATTTCTTGTTCTTCTCTGATTGCTTTGGCTAAAACTTCCAAAACTATGTTGAATAATAGTGGTGAGAGTGGGCAACCTTCTCTTGTTCCTGATCTTAGTGGAAATGGTTTCAGTTTTTCACCATTGAGAACAATGTTGCCTGTGGGTTTGTCATATATGGCCTTTATTATGTTGAGGTAAGTTCCCTCTATGACTGCTTTCTGGAGGGTTTTTATCATAATTCGGTGTTGAGTTTTGTCAAAAGCTTTGTCTGCATCTATCGAGGTTATCATATGGTTTTTATCCTTCAGTTAGTTAATATGGTGTATCACATTGATTCATTTGCATTTATTGAAGAATCTTTGCATTCCTGGGATAAACCCCACTTGATCATTGTGTAGGATCCTTTTACTGTGCTGTTGGATTCTGTTTGTTAGTATTTTTTGAGGATTTTTGCACCTATGTTCATCAGTGATATTAGCCTGCAGTTTTCTTTCTTTGTGACATTTTTCTGGTTTTGGTATCAGGGTGATGGTGGCCTCGTAGAATAAGTTTAGGAGTGTTCGTCCCTCTGTTATACTTAGGAAGAGTTTAAGAAGGATACGTGTTAGCTCTTCTCTAAATGTTTGATAGAATTTGCCTGTGAAGCCATCTGGTCCTGAGCTTTTGTTTGTTGGAAGAATTTAATCACTGTTTCAATTTCAGTGCTTGTGACTGGTCTGTTTATATGTTCTATTTCTTTCTGGTTCAGCCTCGGAAGGTTGTGATTTTCTAAGAATTTGTCCATTCTACCAGGTTTTCCATTGTATTGGCATATAGTTGCCTGTAGTAATCTCTCATGACCCTTTGTATTTCTGCAGTGTCAGTTGTTACTTCTCCTTTTTCATTTCTAATTCTATTGATTTGAGTCTTCTCCCATTTTTTCTTGATGAGTCTGACTAATGGTTTATCAGTTTTGTTTATCTTCTCAAAGAACCAGGTTTTAATTTTATTGATCTTTGCTATCGTTTCATTCATTTCTTTTTCAATTATTTCTGATCTGATCTTTATGATTTCTTTCCTTCTGCTAACTTTGGGGTTTTTTTTATTCTTATTTCTCTAATTGCTTTAGGTATAAGGTTAGGTTGTTTATTTGAGATGTTTCTTGTGTCTTGAGGTAGGATTGTATTGCTATAAACTTCCCTCTTAGAACTGCCTTTCCTGCATCCCATAGGTTTTGGGTCATCGTGATTTCATTGTCATTTGTTTCTAGGTTTTTTTTTAATTTCCTCTTTGATTTCTTCAGTGATCTGTTGGTTATTAAGTAGTGTATTGTTTAGCCTCCATGTGTTTGTATTTTTTACAGATTTTTTCCAGTAATTGATATCTAGTCTCATAGCGTTGTGGTCGGAAAAGATACTTGATACGATTTCAATTTCCTTAAATTTATCACAGCTTGATTTGTGACACAAGATATGATCTTTCCTGGAGAATTTTCCATGAGCCCTTGAGAAGAAAGTGTATTCTGTTGTTTTTAGATAGAATGCCCTATAAATATCAATTAAGTCCATCTTGTTTAATGTATCATTTAAAGCTTGTATTTCCTTATTTATTTTAATTTTGGATGATCTGTCCATTGGTGAAGTGGGGTTTTAAAGTCCCCTACTATGATTGTGTTACTGTCGATTTCCCCTTTTATGGCTGTTAGCATTTGCCTTATGTATTAAGGTGCTCCAATGTTGGGTGCATAAATATTTATAATTGTTATATTTTCTTCTTGGATTGATCCCTTGATCATTATGTAGTGTCCTTCTTTGTCTCTTGGAATAGTCTTTATTTTAAAATCTATTTTGTCTGATATGAGATTTTCTACTCCAGTTTTCTTTTGATTTCAATTTGCATGGAATATCTTTTTCATCCCCTCACTTTCAGTCTGTATGTGTCCCTAGGCCTGAAGTGGGTCTCTTGTACACAGCATATGTACGGCTCTTGTTTTTGTATCCATTCAGCCAGTCTATGTCTTTTGGTTGGAGCATTTAATCCATTTACATTTAAGGCAATTATCAATATGTATGTTCCTATTACCATTCTCTTAATTGCTTTGGGTTTGTTATCGTAGGTCTTTTCCTTCTCTGTGTTTCCTTCCTAGAGATGTTCCTTTAGCAGTTGTTGTAAAGCTGGTTTGGTGGTGCTGAATTCTCTTAGCTTTTGCTTGTCTGTAAAGGTTTTAATTTCTCTGTCAGATATGAATGAGATCCTTGCTTGGTAGAGTAATCTTGGTCGTAGGTTTTTCCCTTTCATCACTGTAAATTTGTCCTGCCACTCCCTTCTGGCTTGCAGAGTTTCTGCTGACAGGTCAGCTCTTAACCTTATGGGGATTTCCTTGTATGTTATTTGTTGTTTCCCCTTGCTGCTTTTAATATTTTTTCTTTGCATTTATTTTTTAATAGTTTGATTAATATGTGTGTTGGCAAGCTTCTCCTTGGATTTATCCTGTATGGGACTCTCTGTGCTTCCTGGACTTGACTAACTATTTCCTTTCCCATATTAGGGAGGTTTTCAACTCTAATCTCTTCAAATATTTTCTCAGTCCCTTTCTTTTTCTCGTCTTCTTTTGGGACCCCTATAATTCAAATGTTGGTGCATTTAATGTTGTCTCAGAGGTCTCTTGAGACTGTCCTCATTTCATTCTTTTTTTTTTATTCTGCTCTGTGGTAGTAATTTCCACTCTTTTATCTTCCAAGTCACCTATCCGTTCTTCTGCCTCAGTTATTCTGCTATTGATTCCTTCTAGATAATTTTTAATTTCATTTTTTGTGTTGTTCATCATTCTTTGCTTGCTCTTTAGTTCTTCTAGGTCCTTATTAAATGTTTCTTGTATTTTCTGCATTCTATTTCCAAGATTTTGGATAATCTTTACTATCATTTCTCTGAATTCTTTTTCAGGTAAACTACTTATTTTCTCTTCATTTCTTTGGTCTGATGGGTTTTTAATTTGCTCCTTCATCTGCTGTGTTTCTCTGTCTTCTCATTTTGCTTAACTTACTGTGTTTGGGGTCTCCTTTTTACAAGCTGCAGGTTTGTAGTTCCCGTTGTTTTTGCCCTCTGCCCCCAGTAGCTAAGGTAGGTTCATTGGGTTGTGTGGGCTTCCTGGTAAAGGGGACTAGTGCCTGTGTTCTGGTGGATGAGGCTGGATCCTGTCTTTCTTGTGAGCAGGACCACATCTGGCTGTGTGTTTGTGGGTGTCTGTGACCTTAGTATGATTTTAGGCAGCCTCTCTGCTAATGGGTGGGGTTGTGTTCCTGTCTTGCTAGTTGTTTGTCATAGGGTGTCCAGCACTGTGGCTTGCTGGTCGTTGAGTAGATCTGGGTCTTATCATTGAGATGGAGATCTCTGGGAGAGCTCTCACCAATTGATATTACATGGAGCCAGGTCTCTGGTGGACCAATGTCCTGAACTTGGCTCTCCCACCTCAGAGGCACAGGCCTGACACCCGGCCAGAGCACCAAGACCCTGTCAGCCACAGAGCTCACACTATCCACAGGAAAATGTTCCAATGGATTAAAGTCCAAGCCCCCACTTCCAACTGGACCTGGTGCTAGTGCTTTTACCACTGCTGAGTCCATGAAGCAAAACTGGTCTAGAGGCATCGCTCTCACTTGCATTTTGCAGCTGGGAAAACTGAGTCTGCAGACGAACTAAAGTGCTGGATATGTCAAGGTAGTCAGTCGTGGAGGAAGCAAGGTTTCAAACACGAGAACTTCTGATATTTTCACCTCGTCATTGTGTGAATACTTTACTTTTGACTTGAAATTGTAGGCCATTAAACTAATCTCAAATGGTTTAGGCTAGGATAATCTACCACAGTTGAGTAAATAAGCACATTTTCAAAAAAAAAATTTCTAACACTGGAAGGCCACTGGTAGTGGGTTTGTTCTCTAATATCATTGCACTTATACATATAAAACTATATATGCAGCCATGTAATTCTGAAACTATATCTTCCACAGGATTTACTGGATAGGAGCCTGACTACCTTCTGATCATGTCACAAATGCCTCTGGGAAGACACTGATTTCTAGTAATTATACATTTGATTACTGATTAGGATTTGTTAGCTGAAATGCTTCCAAAAAGCACTTTGAATTTTTTGATTAATAATTATTATACATGAATACTTTTGTCAGGCAGCACACTTACTAACTATTTTAGAATTTATTTTTGCTTTAAGTTTTATTAGTATCAAACTACATACCATTTCAGTCTTTGGATGTTTGCAAATATGTGATATTGAACTAAAGCTATAAAGTGTTTCACTTAAAGATACTTCACTAGAAAGGGGGTCTGGATATTTTTTGTAAGGGATCAGTTAGTAGTTTACTCACAGAGGTCCACATGTAGTCTCTGTAGAAATTAATTAACTCTGCCCTTGTGGACAAAAGCAGCTATCGACAATATATAAATGATGAGCATAGCTGTATTCCAATAAACATTTATTTTTAAAAAGAGACAGCTCACTGTGTTTGGCCCACAGGCCTTATTTCTCCAAACTCTGCATTAAAATTTGTTTGGCAGAGGTAAAGAATGCTTTATTAAGCTTTTTAATAAGACCTTTGGAGCAAATATTTTCATGCACTCATATCTTCCTTCCACACGTTTAACACAAGTGTATATTTTATTAATTTGATCCTCCAATGATCATTTTTCTCTTGTTATATGAAAATCAAGAAGATTGAAAGTCATTTCATTCTGAGGCTTTAGAAACAAGCTTTGCTTTATGTATTTATACATTGGCCATTATTCCAAGAAAATATTTTATTAGTATTACTATATTTTAATTATCTTGAAGTAACAGAGTGATAATGAAACATACAATATGATGAAATGTGTACCAGAGTTACCTTGATTATTTAAAATCAATAGCAACTTACTATTCCATTCATTGGGAAAAGACTGGAGGCTCATTGTTGGGGAAAGAGAGCCATGGAATAAAATACTGGAAGCAAAGGAATTAAGTATGCACACGCAAATTGGATGCTGATTCCAATAGCTTTCTTCTGCCACCTAGAGACTTCTAGAAAATTCTGCTTTAAAAATTTTAACCCAGAAAAAGAAAAACATGAAATCATACTTTAAGCATGTTCTAAAACATGGACCCAGCCAGATTTTCTTACAATGAAACTTACAGTCAACAAGCCACATCAATGTACTTAAAGTTTCCAAACAATATTTTAGTCTCTGTGATGACTAAATAGGAAAATATAACCAAAAATAAGCTGAAATTTTAGTAATCTAAACTAAAATAAATTAAAACAAACAAAAAACAAAAGCATCTGGGATGTGACAAAATCAATACAGAAAGAAGAAAATTAAAAACGATAATATCACTGATATAGTAGAAGATTTTGTAACAGTAAAGCAAGATTCAGATGCTGTTATAAAATTTGAAAATATAGAGAATAAAAAATTTCTCAAAATTAAAGTTATCAGAATAAAAATGCAATAGAATTTTTACAAAATAGTAATAGAGGAAAGGAAAATAAAATTGAGAAAAGAAAAGTAGATAAAGAACAGGAAATAACATCTAAGAAAATCAGAAGGCCTGTACAAAAAGTCTAACATGTAGCATATCAAGTTCCAGAAACAAAACTAAAAAAGTTGCGAGGAATAAAGTTTTGGAGAAAATTGAAAAAGAAGTAGATTCCCAGATATGAAATGGTTTTCTAGGGTAAAAAGCCCAATGAAGAATAAATTGATGGAATTAGGTCCAACAAAGGCACATTATTTTTTGGAGAAAGAGTTAAGTGAATGGAGTTTATTAGGAAAGCTTACAAGTCAAATGCCAGCACAGTCATGTGCATAGTTCTCCATTCTCTTATCCAACAAAAAGGCCAGGTCTGGGTATGCCCAGAGATACACTATGGATTTGTGCTCTGGACAGGGATATTATTCTTGTGTTGTTTACCTTCTTTACGGAAGGCATATTGTTTTGAAAGTTTAGAACACTATGGACAAGGAGAAAATCCCGCAAGTTTCTGGAGCAAGTGGACCATATTGAAAAGATCTAGAATTAGGATTGCTGCAGATTTTTCAGGGTAACATTGAAATCTAGAATCAGTTCAACAATGCATTAAATATCATTAAAATTATTTCCAATCTCTTATTCTACACCCAATCAAACCATCTAACAATTGTTAAATTTAGGATAAAATAAAGACATTTTTTTCCCCAATGCACATAGTCAGAAAACTTTTACACCAAAAATGATGGAATCAGAAATTTGAGGCAGGACATAGAACATTCACTGCAAAAGATAAAATTAATCTCCTGGAGTATGGAGAAAGAAGATCTCATTCTTAGAGATGGACGAGTCTACATTGACACAGATCATAAACTCTGGGAGCAATATCTCTAAGTAGAAAAATTAATAGAAGAGTTGAAATTTTCAATTGTCTTGAGAAGATAAATGGGCATGTTGGCATCAATGAGGTTGGAACAGTGACAAGTATAGAGCAAGCAAAGTGAACAAATAGACAAATATTTTATAGGGAAAAGAAAACTATGGAAACATGGCTGAATTAAATTTAGTCATAAAATTAAAAATGAATATTGATTTTAAATTTTGATGTAAATATGAGAGCATGAGAGAATCACAGGAGTGTCCACATGTGATGTGCATGGAGACGTAACAGAACCAAATATTCATTTTCATAATGGCAAGTCAATTCATAATGCATATATTTTAAAAATCAAAATGTTGTTTGAACTTGGTACTTGGAGGTATCATCATAAGTATACAAAGTATTAGCTAAACAAGTTGGAAATAATAGTCACTTTATAGGAGTGAATATGGGATTAGCAAAGGAAAGTTACATTTTCCCTTAAATAATTTGATTTATCAGTAATACAAAAGCAATTTAAAAAGTTAAGCAAAAAAATGGTAATGGACCAATAAATAAGAAATTCATGTTAAAGAGCTTTGCATGGTAAAACTTTGAATTTTTATTCTAAGGGACTATGGAACAAATCCAAGAGTTTCAAGTAGGAGAGTGAGATACTTTTTCTCAAACTGTCACAAAAAAACAGCAAAAAATCTTCAGTCTTTTTCTGACTTTTATATTATGTCATGCTTCTATATCCATTATGTTAAGAAGCTCTTGATGTTCACGTATCCTTTTGTTAAAACACAAACATGTATTTTGTATATGCTCTCATTTCACACACACACACACACACACACACACACACACACACACACACACACCCCTAGAAAATCTGGTGTATATAAATTGGTATAAATATAATTGTATAGACGGGTAGTTCTTACAGGTTTGGCTTCAGATTTCCTTTCCATGTTTAAAATTTTTTTAAAAAATTAGAGAAAAAGTTATTGGATAACCTAAGAAGCTTTTTTTAATGTGGCAATGTTTATTAATGTTTACTATTTTAGAAACTGAATCTGAGCAACTGTTAGAATATTTATTCAATAACTTGCTTGTGAAAACAATGGTAAATCATTGCATGTTAACATATTTTATGAAACTATGTTTAACAAAATTTAAAGCACTTTATGGAAAAAAGTGGTTTTATTTTACATTTTGGCAAATGACTTTAATATCTGGCTTCATAGAAGGCAGCTGGATTCCTGTATTTGTTTTTGTATTTAAGCTGTTTCAGTATGAAGCTTGAGTTGTCATAGATAAAGAAAATTGGGCCTCACACATTTTTTGTGAAGAAGTAGGAGTTTTAAAAGTGAAGAGGATTTTAATAGCTTTTCCATGTAACTATGGCTGTCGTTTTTTGATATTACACCAATACTTGTATGGTCAGGCCACTCAAGATAGCTGCTCTCTTGCTCTCTGTACATCTGCTGATCCACCAGTGCCTGCTTCACCTATACCTTAGGCACATGACTGACCTTCCTACATCCTGGCCCCAGGCCCCAGTTAGTGATTGTTCTTATCAAAGAGGCAGTGAGGGTCGTCCCTCTGCTAGTTTCCTTGGTAACTCATGAGCCAACTTGATGTCAATTCCCCTTATAACTGGCAATCTCCCCCCTCCGCCATCAGCTGCACACGGTGGGGGGGGTCACTCCGTGTAAGCTCCCCCATCCATTAAACCATTGATGTCTCTGTTGTTGATTCTGGGCTCCTTCTTTGGTCTTAAAGCTGGGCAAGTGCAGGACTTATAGGCCTGCGGGATGTAGCCCAACACTTGTCAAGGAAGGTTAGTTGTAATGTGGAATCTAGAAGCATATTGACCCTTTTATTTCACTTTGTTATATGAAAATCTCATGGCTTATCTTGTACTTTGAATGTATCTTTTACCACACAAGATTTTGTAATACCATGCATTGTTCATTTTGAAAATATTTGTCTATTGCATTGTGCAGATTTTCCAAAATTTAACACATTGTGTAAAATTTCTGTATATCATATCATATTTTTAATTTCAGCTCTGACTTCATTAGAAAGCCTGTAAGTGTCAGGAGGGTGTCAAGTTCATAGCTACAGGTACAAGTTTTCCAAATTTACCATTTTCTTTTCGGAACTTGAATTTCATCATTGGCATCAGATAGTGTGAATTGATTTCTTTGAAATGAAAGAAATTTCATGCTCATTGCATGCATTTTTAAGAAAATCTGCCAAACAATCAAGCCTGAATAACCATAAATTTTCTATTAGACAGCCTTTCAAATAAGAATGCTCTTCCTTGAAAAGAGTTGATAGTTGAGCTTGCAACTGACACAACTGGCTTCCTTGAGACAGCTGTGGTGCCTTATGGAAGCCTCCTCATTTCTTCATGCAAAATAGTGAAAAGTATGTGTATTCAAGTGTCAAGATTAAACAAAATTAGTAATTTTTAGGACTTTGTCAAGAGTAATTTGAAGTGAAATATATATATACATTCTTAACTGAGTGGGTAATGGTGAAGAATTCAATGGCTATGAGTCCAGTTTGGTACCACATTGAGAACTGCTAATACAAACTATACAGAAATGCTGAATTATCTTTCTAATTATTTTTAAAATTAATAGTGTACAGTTTTTGCCAGATGACTTTTAATAATCAGACATTCTAGAATGAATATAACATAGTACCTATTTTTGGAAATGCATGTATTTGTTTCTACCAACAGAACATATTTTACTCTAAAAAACCCAAAATACAAAATAATATTTTGTTCGTTTGGGGAAGAAATATTTTATGACCTTCATTAACAATCAGGATTCAAATGAAGGAAATATTCTAGTTTCTCTTGTAATATACATCAGAAAATATACATATAGTCATGGCAAATTGTGGACTGTTTTTATAAGGAGTTTCAGTAAAGGATTTTACTAAAAGGGTTATTTAAGATGATAAAAGGTAACTTTAAAATTTTATCTTTTGCCTAATATAGGAAATGTAAAAATATCAAATGCCTTGTTCGCTATGGTATTTTGAAATCTTTCAGTAGTTCTTTTTCTTTTATGGTGGATTAATGCCTAGTAACGAGTACTTAAGGGGCAAGTTGAAGGGGACATATATTTTTAAAATTTTGAATGACTAAGACTACTTGAAAGAACCCTTAGATGTTTTTGTGTGCTTTACTAATTTTTTTTTACAGGTATTGTCTTTAAAAGTAGCAGGTAAAATTTTAAACGAATTCTGGGTTAACATTTATTACATATATTAATCAGATTTCTAAATAACCTTTGATGGACAAAGGAATGTAGTCTATTTCAAACAGAAGGTATACTTAAAATTTCTTATCTAAACTCTAATTTAGGTGAAAGTTTTAAATGCTCTAGTTTTCATAACTAAAAATGTTTTTCAGTCTTTTTGCTATTTTCTAAATCCATTTGAGTCTTTGATAGAAAATCAAATGTCATAGCTTTAAAACGTTTCTTTTAAAGTTAATGCCAATAGTATTTACTTGAAATTTTCACAAATTAATATATCTTTATTGCAAATAGAAATATGAGAACTATTAATTTCCTTAAATTGTAGGGTTAAGTGTACAGAATCCTGTAAACATTTTAAAATGTAGAGTAACAGAAGATTTTTGCATTTCCTTAAAATTAGAAGTGACTGCTGTAATATCTTCCAGATGACAATCAAACTCTTGTGATGTAAACAACTTCCTGGACAGGAATGAAACTGTAACAGTTTCAATTTTCTCCCAGCTGGACAACAACTTGCATCAACAGCTGCTCCATCTTTGCCTAGGGGCCAAGGAAGACCTGGATTTCAAAAATGAGACAAACTAGCTAAGAGCAATGAATTGATGATGCAGTCATTTGAATTTGGACAGTTATTCATTTTCTTATTTAAACAAGCAGGTTTGGATTCATTTTTTTGTCATAGAAAGTTTATTTTTTTATTTCAAAAGCATTCATCTCATAAAAACAATATTGGGTAACTAGGAAATAATGCATTGAATATTTTTATATATAAATTATGAGCTAGCTTGGCTTTTTAAAAGGTCAAGCATCAGACACATTTTTAAGATGCTTCATCTTCTCTCGGGCACGTATCTTTCCCAAATGTTTGAATATTAACTTAATATCATATCAAACTTTTAGAACTTTGGCCTGGACCATGGTGCTGGTGAGGGCCAATGAGATGTGAAGAATTAGAATAAAGTTAGGGAGGCCCAACTGGAGTGATTGACAAGTGGTCTCTGTGAAATCTGAAAACAAAGCAAGGACCTTTGGATTTTAGTCTAACACACTCCCAACTGAGCTATTTCACAAGAGTGTAATATAATAAAAATACACACTTCCTTCCTCCCCCTTCCTCTCCCTGCCCATTCCTCCCTGATGAAGTCACAGGCCTAAGACAGTAACTATTTTTTTCTTCTTGTTAGTGCTTCTTAGAAAGAGTGCACTGAAACATTGAGTTGTGGTCAGAAGAACAGAGCTTCAGTTCCTACATCTGTAAAATGAGAATGTTCCAAATGAATTTATGGTGTTAGAAGTTGGTTACTTTTATGGCTGGGATTGGTCAGGTTCTGTTTCTTAATCTGAGTCTGATTACACATTTGCAACATTTTTGTAATTATAAGCCAATTTTAATAAAGAAAAGAAGCAATCTATTAAACCTGTATTATAAATCAAGTTATGCCTAGGTAGGTAGAAGAAATGGTTCCCTTCATTCAGAAGATATAAGAGAAGGGAGTCAGAAAATAAGTAAATGAATACAAATGAAAATGTTAAATCTTTAATTAAAATTAAATTGAAAAGTCCATTGTGACACTATGATTTAACCACAACCTCATTTTAGTGTATGTATAACTCCTTGGTTACCTGCATAATACACACTGGCATATAGACATAACAGGAAATGAGATAACGTAAGTGAAATAAGAGGGACACAGGTTTTGATTCAGAGGAAACCTTTGGATGAGGTGGGTGCATTTGTGAATTATGACTGTGAGTTATAAGTTCAGTGGTGCCTCAGAACACCTGAGAACCTGGACAGTTCTGCTGGCGTTTGTGGTTATGATGGCTTCCTCAGACAAATCACCCTTCAGCAGAGGCAAGAGGAGAAAGGAGATTAACGAAGCAGTGGAGCAAAGGAGTTTGGTCCATGGTAGAAGCCATACAGGGAGTGTAGATGAGAGTTTTTTTCCAGTGGAAATCACAAAGAATAAAGTTGCTTTTGTCTTGGGACCATATAAAAGTGACAGCTATTACTGCAGCATCTGTGGTTGGTGCTAACTGCTAATGTCGGCTGTGAATATTTCTTTTCAAAATGCTTGCATCTGAGTCCTTCCTTATGTTCTCCGTGATACTCAGAAACAAAGATTAATTGCCATGGAAACCATGGTGAAATGACATATTTTGATAGATAAATAGACTGGCAATGGATATTTGCATTTAGATATTTGGGAATGAATCCAAAAGGATTCTGAACAAAGGCTCTTATCTTGCATTTCCCAACACTTTAATTTGAAAGGAGGCTTAGATTTCTCCTAGGCTCATTAGTTGTTTTTTATTTTGGAGGAGGGAGGAGAAGCAATACTTTTCAGAAACTTCTGGTAAGTAAAAGAATTTTATAATGGGTCTGATTTGTTCACAGAGTACTGAATCACCCCATACTTCAGAGGAAACTGGACAGAATAGGACAATAGGGGTTCCCAGAGGCTGGTCCAACAACTTACACATAAGGGTATGTACATGTGGAAACAGCCTAGATTATTTCGGAAGAGGAGCTATGGTCATAGTTGAGAAGCATGCATAATGTGTGAGGACAATGACTCATGACTCAATAGCTCTCACACATACGTGATGAGTTTAGAAGGTGGGCATGTATTAGAAGGATCAGAAGTCTTCACAATGAGTCCAGAGAGGCCATGCATAGAGATTATGATAATGCTGAAGTTGCAATTGTGCATGTTCCCAGGATGGCAGGAGCTGCGGTTCAAAGGAATCATTTCAGACTCTACAACATAGCATTAAAAAATTGTTTTCAAAGGTCAGATTTATATAAAAGATAAAATTACAAGCCTGGATCTTGATCTTCTGTAAAGAAAAGTTTCCTTTAATGTATTGAGTGAATTCCTGAAATGAAGATCAGTTCTTCCAATCCAGTCTGCACCTTGAGTCAAGCTAGGTCTGGTGGAATCAGGAGGTGGAGAAGGGAATAAGTGTGTGTACTTCATAGAGTGGTGGGAAAAGGGAGGAAGGGAGAGTAATTTAACCTATTTTGCTGCTGTACCCCTCGCACTCATGAGAGCATTAAATAGGAGGATCAACTCATTTAAACCAGCTATTTTGGGAGTGAAAAGAAATGCTATTAATAATTAGGCTGGACAATGGGTGTAAATTGGGATGTATGGGCACACTATCATTAAGGCAATTTTTGCATGCATCAGCTGGAATGTTCAGGACATGGAGAACACAGTTCATCTATTTATTCAGGACTTGAGTTCTGTGTCCTTGGACCTTTCAGCACTGTCAGAGCTATGGGGAACAACTGCTTCCCTGGCATTCATCACTTCCTGAATTGTCTTCCTGGTTACATCTCCATAGGTCTCATTTTCAACACACTTGTGAATTTCTTGAAAGAGACTATGCTTAGTGCTCTATGTGACATAGAAATCCATATATTAAAGGTAAAATCAGAAGAAACATTAGAGAGAAGGGAAATAAAGATGATTCAATTTGTGAAATTGGAGTTAAATCTCAAATCTGACTTCTTTCACTCTTTCCATCTTGTTGTAATTGAAAGGAAATATAAGAATGAAACAACAAAACTACAGAAAAAATACCAGTTTAAATCACATAGTTTGCTAATTATTTTTTTTATTAGTAAATTGTTTACAAAATTCCTTTGTCAATATTTGGGCACTGATCACCACAATTAAATGGTTTTCATTTTACCTGTGTTTTCATCAGTTTAAAACATGAGAATTAGTAAACTATTAAAAGAGGTAAAGTAAAATATGCAAGGATGAATTTTTCACAAATATTTCAGTCACCCATTGCAAGCATTTATTTTTTTCCCAAACATAACAAAGAAATATATGCCAAAATACAGGAATGAAATTTACCAGATGTCTAGCAGCCTCAAGCCACACAGACATTGGTCAAAACTTGAAAATTCAAGATGTAAGACAGTCTGTTCTTCTGCTTCAAGCACTATTTTCATTCCAGTAAAGCCACTGAAGTGTATGACATCAGATAAATCTATTTATATTTTAATTTTATAATTTTGATTAAATGAAGACTTTCAATTTATAACACATAAGCATAATTTCACTAATTCTATTTATGCCATTTTATCCTTAGTCATATAAATGGAATAAAATATTTCATAGGCTAAGTAACATATAAATGTAGATATTCTCAGTTAAATAAAGTTTATTAATTCATTTCTTAAATCAGCTTTGTTTTATAAAATTACAACAAAACGCATTAATAAAATTTTAAAGTAGAATTTATTATTATTTTAAAATTGAATACCTACTCTGCAGCAGAAATGGTGCTAGTCATTGTGCCAGGAAAACAGAATCTCAGATATCCTCCCCCCTCTTTTTTTTTTCTTTTTTTACAAATAGACTATTAATATATTTTGCTTGTTGTATTAACACTTTAAAGGGAACACATAAAGGGTCAAGATGAACAGTAGGTGTGGGAAACAGGATATTGAAGGAAGCCATCTTACTGAAGAGATGCCCTTTAAACCAAGACCCAAGGAATGAGGTGCTGGTCATGTGAGGATTGGGGGAAGGAACAATACAGGTTGAGAAAACACCATGTGCAAAAGCCTTGAGGAAGGAAAGAATTTTTTTTGTTTATGAAGAACTGAGAATATCTTCTTTGGCTGTAGCAGAGTAATAAAGAGAGAGATCGGAGATAGTCAAAGGACTATGGCAGGGTTTAGAGTTTATTTTAGCAGCAGTGAAAAACCATTAGCATGCTTTAAGAAGCACCGAATGTGATTAAACATGCATTTTAAGGAGGATTATTATTCTGTAAGGGGTGAGAATAAATGCCTGAGAAGGAGTAAACCAGTTAATCTGGTTAGAAGGCTGTTATTAATAGAGGTGAGAGATGACTGCAGTTAAGACTGAGGTGTTATCATGAAAATGTCATGAGATGAAAAAAGAAGGAAAAGATTATGTTGCTGCACTTAGGAGATGGAATTGATAAGGCTTCTGAATAATAGGATGGTTATGAAGGGAATGGAAAAGTACAAATGATTTCTAGGTTTTGAGACTGAGTAACTAAGGAGACTGTGTTGTTCTTTACTGAGACATAGTAGGCTCAGGCAAAGGGAAAATTGGAGTGGGAGAGTAAGAGATACTTTTTGCACAAGTTAATTTTGAGAAAGCCATGAGGTATCGATATAGAAATGTCAGTGCAAAGTTGCATGTGTGGGTCTGGTTTTAGAGGAGCATTCTACTCTGGATCTATACTTTTGGGAGTCATTGTGCTAGGGCAATATTTAAATCCATAGGAATTGGTGATATCACTTGGGGAAAAAAATCTAGAAAGAGAAGAGGAGCAAAAATTAGCTGTGAAATACAGAATATTTATAGGTTGGATAGAGGAGAAAAACCAAGCATTTGAATTAAATCATATAACTAACATCAAAATTACAAAGAGAAGAAGAGAAAAAAAAATTATCAAACATTAGATATGAAATGTGTTGATAAATATTTAATTCTTCTAAAGTCTATTTATGTATGTTGTTGTACTTAACAGATTATAGTAGCTAAGAAAAACTAACATTTATATAGATCTCACTAGATTCAAAATATACTTCTAAGCATTAAGAAACTGGAAAAGAGAAGAACAAATATGACTCCATGTTAGATCTGTTCCTTTTATTTTGACTTTTGTGCTCTGTTTCCTGTGCTTAGTCATGCTGGCTCTGCGCCTTCTGTAAAAGAATGCTGTCTATAGCTTGAAATATACAGAATAGCTTATTCTCTGGGCTCCAACCTTTAAAAGTCCATTCATATAGAGATAAAAAGTTGCAGAACAGAGAATAACATTTGTCCTGTTGGAGCTTTATGGGAACATCGTGACCTGACCTACCTGGACAGCTGAAAGGACAAAGGATTCCTCTACCAAGAAGTTTGCAACAACTTTTGGGTGTGAGCCACCCGTCTCCTTGCATGGCCCTGCAAAAAACCTTTCTGTGCTCCAAACTCTAACGTTTTGCTTTCGGTTTGTTTGACCTCACAGTGCATTGGGCACGTCAACCTGCATTCGGTAAGAAGTCTAATGCATAAAGTAATTAAACAAAAACAACCTTTGGACCTTTGGCCTTAACCACAGTGGGATACAATCTTCCTATATGACAGCTTTGGTGAAAGAGAATTGCAGAAAAAACTTTCTTTCACAATGGGGTATTTCTAGAAGGAGAGTCTAAACTGTGGGACATTTCCTAGAATATTGGCACTTGATGGGATATCAGGGAAATAGACTCCTGATAGGGGGTTTCAGTGAGACCAGGAAACACCAGAGCAAAGAGGAACAAAATGACCAACTCTATCCATGAGTCTTTCTTCCTTTCTGTAATTATTGGACTAACTATGCTTTATACTAATTCTTTTAGTTGTGCTGTAGATCCCATCTCCTCTGACCTATTCAGTGACTTCACTCCAGTGATCATCCCCTTCATCTCTCAGATCACCAATTGGAAACATTCTTATAGCACCAAACTGTAATTTATCCATATTCAAAAGAAAAAGGAACAAAACTCCTTTGACCCACATCTCTTTCCAATTAAGTGTTTATCCATACTTTTTTTCATTTTGTCTTGAATATACTCCAAAAGTTTTTTGTTGTTGTTGTTTGCCTCTAATGCCATTTTTGCCAAAGTCAACAATAATTTCTACCTTGTTCTATTAAATGTTCAAGTCTCAGTTCTCGTGTAACCCATCAACAACATTTGGCACAGTTGATTACTACAGTATTTTGAAACAGTTCATTCAATTAGCATATCACCTGTTTCACTAACTACTCATTCTCCTCTCCTTTTCTATTTCCTCTTCATATTGCCAAGCAAGCTCAAGAAACCCCTTCTCTTCCATTCTACACTTACTTCTTAGGTGACCTTATCATGTTCTATAGTTTTAAATAATCCTTGTATCTCATGAGTTCCAAGTTTATATGTTGATCCTTTAAAATCCAGATGAATACAACTACTCAGAAAACACTTTCATGTGGGCATCTACTAGGCATTTCAAACTTATAATATGCTTCACTGCACTAAGGATCTTTCCATCTCAGTCTTCTTCTACTCCACCAAACCCAAGAACCCCATTCTTACTATTGATAAGGCTAAAACCAAAAACAAATCCTCAGATTGGTATTTGACTTATCATACATTTAAACCATCAGCAAATCCTGTAGGCCCCACCTTAAAAATACATCCAGTGTCTGTTTACATATGAATTAGGAAGACTTTGTAATAATGAAATACTATGTTATAAAAACTAAGCAATCATACAGTGAAACGTAATAGAAGTTTCACGATATATTTTATTGCTTCCAGGTGAGAAAAAAAGAGGTAGAGATGAAAATATAACAGTAAGCTTCCTATTGTTGCAAAAAAAAAAAAAATTACCACAAACACCATGACTTAAAACAGTACACATTTCTTATCTTACAGTTCTGGAAGTAAGAGGACCCAAATTGGTCTCACATGGCTAAAATAAATGTGCCAACAGGTTATTGACCCTCCAGGTTCTTTCTGGAAGCTCGAAGGGTGAATCTATATTCTTGTCTTTTTGAGTTTCTAGGGGCTGCCCATATTCCTTGGCCTGTGGCCCCTTTCCATCCTCCAAGCCAACAATCACATCACTCGGACCTCTCCTTCCATCATCATGTATCCCTCTCTGATCCTTCAGCTCCCCCCTTCACTTATAAGGACACTGTTGATTACATTGGCCACACCTGCATAATCCAGGGTATATCCCCATCTTAGGATCCTCAAATTAATCACATCTTCAAAGTCTCTCTTTTTTTTTTTTTCGCAGTACGTGGGCCTCTCACTGTTGTGGCCTCTCCTGTTGCGGAGCACAGGCTCCGGACGCACAGGCTCAGCGACCATGGCTCATGGGCCCAGCCGCTCCGCGGCATGTGGGATCTTCCCGGACCGGGGCACGAACCCACGTCCCCTGCATTGGCAGGCGGACTCTCAACCACTGCGCCACCAGGGAAGCCTCAAAGTCTCTTTTGACATGTAAGGTAACATATTCACAAATTCCTGGGATTAGGACATGGACATCCTTGGGATTCTACCATGATTTTCTGCCCCAATACAATAAGCCATCTCATTGAGTGAAAGATAGACACCAGGCAGAATTCCACAAAACTGTCACCTCTAACGGCTGGGTATAAGTACTAATGGTGTCCCTGATGCATGGTGAATGTGCTAAATCAAATAGTAATATTCATTTCAGAGAACTTTTTTCTAGTGATCAAATAGTACAAATTTTTCAAATAAAATAAACCTGGAAATTTCAATTGCTTCATATAATACAAATAACATAGGTAATGATATAATTACTACTAGAAGACTCTTTGGAGGAAAAAATAGTTTAAATCCTCCATTGTAATGCCCGGAAAGCAAAGATTCAGAAAAATAAGTGGCCTGTCTATGATTGCACAATTAATCAATGACACAATTGAAACAAGAACGATGGCTCATTTCTATCTTTAATGTCTGAGGTGGTGTCTTTTAATCTAGCTACTTAGTAGCCTCCAAAGAATAAATAGAAAATATCTCAATACCCTTAGCTCCTAACACTTTCCTTTTATCAATCTGTGTTACTGTGAATTTTCCTATAAGATTATCTTACGTCTGTACTTTCCTAAAAAGGAGATAAGAACTTTCAAGACATTTGCATGATCTTAACTATTTAATATAATGTGATAATAGAAATAATTGTATTTAAAACAACAGTTTCTCCCCCTTTGAAGGAACTAAATGGTTACTTGGTGTCAGATGTTTTCCATTTAAGAAGCTTATTTCAAATAATTATTTGGAAAGAGACAATTAATGGATTTGTTTTTGAATTGCTATTGGGAGACGATTATAATTTAAATGGATTCTAGCCTTCTATTCTTAAATAAGGCAGAGCCAAAAGATAAACAATTTGAGGTATATGAAATTGACTTGTGACATTTTAGATGGCAAGATACTTTTAAGTCCTATTTCATTCACGTTTATGATCTCTGAATATGTTTGAAGTTCTGCTTTTATTTCTGAAAAAATTACCAATTTAAATTGACAAAGACAAACTAATTGCATAATTTAGGTTGTTGTCGTTATTGGATTAATTCCTTCTCTATATGAAAGCATGACTCAAATAACTCTGTGATGGCAAAAATTTAGTACAGGAAGACAACCAGTTATTCTGTCACTTCATAATGGTAGCTTTTTAATCCTCTGACCCAAGGTCAATTGCATTGTCTTTGGTGAAAGATAGAAACTGTCACTAAAAAAGATTTTACTGGGCAGCAATTCTGAATCTATTTCCTCTGATGAAATGTCAATAGCTTTCTAGGACAAAGTGTAGTTTTTCTAGAAACAAAGGTGAAATTGGTTTGAAAATGTATTCCACAAATCAATCCCCTTCAATATAAAACATGAGACAGAAAAATTAACAAGTAATCCAATATGCTGTTATGTTTCCATTTTTTATTTTAATTCATCAAACATATTACATTTTCTCCAAAAAAACAATTTAGGTAAGCACTGATGTTCTTCTAAAGGTTTTAGAGTCATAAAACTTGTAGTAAAAAGTCAGCTGCTGTGAACCTGGAAATCCTTGAAAGCTAACAAGAGATAAAATCCTCTGAAAGGGCAGACTTGTAGGATAACGCATGTTATGTGGCATTATAGAAAAGAAACCAGAATATTAATAAAACTTGTTGATATATGTATTCAAAATAATACAACTTTAGAGATATTTTAGAATTATGGTAAAAAGTGTATTTATCATTTATAGTAATATGAAGTTCCACTTTCCCAAATTTTTTATCATTAAATTTTACAAATTTTCTCTTGTTGGTTTTTTAAAAATGCAATTCTTTTTTTGAATCAAAACAGTAAAAATATAATCCAACCAAAACAGAAGATATAAACCTTAATTTTCCTTATAAAAATGTTAAACCCTGTATAATTTTCCCATAAGTAGCCTTAGTAACTAGTCAACTTCCTGAAAACTGTTTGCAGTGTAGAGAGTCACATACAATAAGTGATTCTGGTATAAAACAGCAAGTTCCTACATGCATAGTTTTACTTACATGCGCATGTGAAAAGGGACTTCACACGGAAATATTGTGGGGAACAGAAGGAAGGGAGGCAAGTAAAGGAAAGGCAGAAAAAGGAAAAGCCACAAGTAAGGCTGGATTATCCCTGTTCAGGAGGACAGGTCGAAGGCAACAGAAATAGAATGATCTTGGTTTCTTTATCAGCACAGCGGTAAGGCTATTCTGGAGATGGGCAAGCAATTGAATAGTAAGCCACCTCCTACAGGACACGCAGTACCACCAAGATGATCCTCCTGAAATAGCAAGAGGGTTTTGGAGGATCATCTCAAGTTCCAACCACTGGTTAGAGCAATTCTGGACTTCCTGGGCTCTGGGATCCCTGAGTGTCAGAAGCCCCTTGAAGGTCCAACTACCTAGTACATTGTCCTACAAAAAGCTGCCCTGTGAAAATACTCAGATGTAGAGCTCCTGGTACACTATGGCCTGTTATGAGCTAAAGGACTGGATCCTACCCCTTAAACTGGGGCAGGAAGAACTTGAGTGTCTGTCCCACTTGCAGTGACAGTTGGATCTCCAGTAATGTCAACATAGACAAGGAGCAAATGGAGGATGCTTTGCTCAATACTTCTTCTAGAAGAAGAAATCAGATCTATACACAAAAGACATCTAACCCTTTCTGGAAGGAAGAACAATCATCAGAGCCACCACCAGAGAGAGTGATAATGTCTTCACGTGCTTACCAAACTGATGAGGATTGACCCACTGTTTCTGCTTCCATATAACTCAGCTACTTCAGGCTTACAGAACAGACTCCAGTGAAGGCCCAACTCAATAATCCTTTATTCACACCTGCTTCAGAAAGCCTTTAATTTTCCTCTTCCATCCTTCCTGCCAGAGTCAGCTGTGTTCCACTGTGCAACACATGATATGGCTTCATATTATCGTTTAGAGGCTCAGTTCCCTAACCTCTGTTCAAAGGATGAGTATCACAAAGAACTCTTGCAAAAGCCAAAACCATCATGAGCCTCATGTGGCTGATTCCAGTAACTCCACTGCCTGAAAACAGCTATGCCCGCCTTGTAGTAATAACTGGGTGTTGTACTTCTACCTTAAGCAGCTGAAGAACTCTGCTCCAATTCATCCATGCAGTGTTTACTTATTCCTCTAATTCTGGTCTGTGGAGTGACAGTCAAGATTATAGCTCTGCTAGGAAGCTGAAGTGGTATGGTACATCCTCAAAAACATCTCTGGCACCATCAAAGACAATATCTAAGGGCTTCCCTGGTGGCGCAGTGGTTGAGAGTCCGCCTGCCGATGCAGGGGACAGGGGATCGTGCCCCGGTCCAGGAAGATCCCACATGCCGTGGAGCGGCTGGGCCCGTGAGCCATGGCCGCTGAGCCTGCGTGTCCGGAGCCTGTGCTACGCAACGTGAGAGGCCACAACAGTGAGAGGCCCGCGTACCGCAAAAAAAAAAAAAAAAAAGATAATATCTAAGACTGACAATTTAGAGATTAGCGATCAATGCTCAAACCTGTTGCTGGATATGAGTTTCTGCCACAACCCATAACGACTGTTGTAATTATTCTGAGTAGAAATGTTCACCCCTATCTTTACCCAAACAATGCAGGTTGAGGAAGAGATGTCTTCCTTAGTGAGTAAAAGGAAAGATAGCGAAAGCTCAGCAACTATAATCATTCCATTGACAAAATGTGTTTTTTGTCTTTCAGAGGGACTGCCTATCGTCCCTCTGGCGATACCTATATGTCTCAATTCATCTGATCCAAGGGAACAAAAATTAATGATGTAAAAATGTAAGTCCATCAAATATGACAGAAAACCCATTTATAGAAGTAAGATTGATCCACTAACAAAATTTTTTGCTTTCTGTCCCCATTATGTTAAGCTTGACTGGTCTAGAGGTCTTTGTTCCAAAGGGAGGACTATTCCACCAGGGAACAGAAAAATGATTCCCTTGAACTACAAGTTGAAACTGTAGCCTCTTAGGGATTCTCTTAGGGATGCCATTGAATTAACAGCCAAAGAAGGGGGTTACTTACTGTACTTGTGGGGGAGATTGATTTTAGCTATGAAGGAGAAATTGGTTTGCTACACAGTGTAAGTATGAAGTACTATGTCTGAAAAGTAGATCCTTTAAGGTGTTGCTTAAATACTAGCATTATCTGAAAATTAAACGTTTATTTAAAAAAATGAATGTAACTTGTCAGGAACCTTTGAACTTGGTGATATCATAGGCCTATAGTTTGCTTTTGCTTGGTTAATATTATATAGCAGATTTTCATTCTCACAGTACAAAAGGAATTAAATTTCAAAAATGGTCATACTATATTTACTATCTGGCAATGACTATCTGAATTGGTCACATAGGATATGTTTCAAGGCATTTGGGGTTTTGATAGTTTATATCTGAGAAGACTCTATCTGATGAAGACATTCTATATAATAACTTGAACTTAACATTGACAATATTGTGATGGTAGGATAACACAAACTTTTTGATGTCTGGATATCAAAATGAGGACAGCACAACTTGTATCTTTTCATATCATACAAAGAAAGAATCTGAAAGAGCTGATAAAACACTCTACTTCAGTGTGTATACTCCATTTATGGGTCATTAAAGGCTACATATTTGTGACTTATGAAATAATGAGATAAGAATCAGCTGAAAAAGACCAGAGGATGTTGGTGATAGTTTCATATAAATCGAAAAATAAAGTAAAAGAGGCAGAGGCAAGCTATCCTTTTTAAACTCAGGGACATAATCACCAAAGTGGCTTTTTCTTTCATCATGGTGAAATGTCTATATATGGAATGATGAGTAATGATGACAAGTGTTCCATCGACTCCTAGGATCCTGCTAACTCAGTTCATTCAATGTATTCAGCTAATGAAGTTGAGGTCACAAGATCAAGCCCCCTGTGGTCTTTATATTTTCCTAACTGCCATCGCACAAAATCATTTAGAGAATTAGGTTGGAAATATATAGGCATTCAGTCTAGCCAGGCATCTTAATAAGGCCAATCCCCTGCCATCAGAAAGAAGCATCTCTTTGAAACCATTTTGTACAAAAGCTTTTCAAAAAACAATTTGTTTCATTATATACCATTTAAACAACTACTTTCTCCAGTTTATATTTTAATATGCTAATCTAACTACCAAATTATTCCATTAATAAGAGCTATAGGGTCACATGAAGTTGTAACTGAAGCAACAAATTTGTCCCATTTTCTTTTTTGCCTTTTGGTTAATTTTTTACTTGACCTTCAGATGGTGAACATAAAGTAGTCAAAACGATATTTAGGAGCTAATTTATGTAAATATCTTTCTCAATTATTGATATTTCTACTCTTGTGCAATACAAAGGGGTTAAGTGTTGTTATATGCTTAAAGACTACAGATGATGACAGATGATAGATATGTAGACATATATATATATGTAGATAACAATGTAGTAAAAGTATATTTTCAAACTCACGGATTTATGCTAATGAGCAACCAACTCATGTAACAGATACATGGGTTATTACTCGCAAACCAAAAGCCCAATCCAAGCTCATCCAAAAGAAAAAATTTCCATTTAAAAGTAATTATTTTGTTGATAATTACAAACAGGTATTGAGTTAATTTCAGTAAAATAATTCAATATAATCATGGTTTCAGAAGTGTAAAAAGTATTCATTTTCCCTCTGAAAAACAATTATAAGTTGAATGTGAAAGTTAAAATCATATTTGTATCATCTAGATTATAAAGTATAAGCTATAATTTAAAAATTTATGAGTTCAACATTCATGGTACGTATTATTGTTTCCTCAGTAAGATCATAGGAAAAAGAAATAGAAAAAATATTCATAGATTTACACTTTTCCTCCACTAGTTTGTGAAATATTAAGGTAAAGTTATTTATAGACTATTTCATCTTTATCTTACACATACAACACACACACACTTGTTTATGTCTCACTAAATTTTAGTAACAAAAATTCAAAACTAAAATATCTAAAATTTTGATACACATAGTGTGTTAATTTATAACTAAAACATTGGTGGGTGATTTAACATTTTTCATACTACATAGAAGTGCATAATAAGAAACAGGATAATGTAGGGATTAATATCATGTAATAATAGACAAAGAATGGCAGAATAAGTAGGGTTTAAGATCATGGTTACTGGAATTAGACTGCCTGGGTGTGTGTCCTGGTTCTATCATTTAACAGTTATGAGACCCTAGTTTTTCTTATGTTCCTGGTACTTCACCTCCCAGATGTCATTAGACTAGTACCTACCTCTAAGTTTTGTTGCGGTGTTTAAATGAATTAATATATGGGAAGTATATAGGGCAGTGTCTGGCACATGATAGCATCGTATATTTTGTGCATTTGCTTTCTATCATCACCATCATCATCATATTATAAAAATGGCTACAACCATTTTATAAGGAATGTGAACTGTATAGCTTGCTAAAGTTACTAACTCTAGCCACATAGATAAAGTTAGGAAGTCTATACGGTAAAAAAAAAAAAAAAGAGTCCCTTTATTTAACTATTTAATCACTTACAAACAATTTGCAGTTAACAACAAAGTATACAAGCAGGCTACTGGTTTTGGCCCAAATGGTGAATTAACCCAGGGATGCCAGCCAGCTTCTTGCTGGAAAGAACCTTAGTGATGTCAAAAAAGACCTTAAAGATGTCTGTTAAAACACCACATGATAAGCAGGGGGTATTTCAGAGACCTAAGGAAAGTTACAATATGCCAAGCTTGTATTTAGGGGACAATATAGATATTAATGAGTATTAGGGGATCCCTCTTCCATTTTATAACTTACCCTAGGAAAGAGCTAGTCTGCTAAAAATGTTTCTGATCAAAGAGTATCAACCTCTGCAGTTTTCCCATAAAGGTATCAGTTTTCTTTCTTAGATATCAGTTGCTAAAAACTCTAAAACAATGTGACTATGCAATAAGATAAAGCAGTAGAATGATGCTGACCAAATTAAGTGAGAGAAACATCAGAACATCAGGTACAAGTAACAAGCTAATTTAAGACTCAATTGTATATATATATATATATATATATATATATATATATATATATATACACACACACACACACACATACACACACCAACACACACATTTGCATACATACTTATTTCAAAAAAACTCACGCAAACATATATATGTATATTTAACACCATATATACAGGTATTCCATTGTAATTTAATCCTCTGACCTCAGTAGACCTTGTTCTTTTTAAACTAAACCCTCTCAATACTCTTTCCCCGTTGGTGGGCACCTGCTTTTTTTTTGAGCTTAAGGGATAGAGAGAATAATTTGGTTACAATAAACGGCTGAAATCCTAATTAACAACTAATTTAATTTACAAGATCCAGGATTGAAAGGATTTTCCTATTTCATGGAAGAAGGAAAATTAGCTTGCTAATAGAAGAAGAGGTGGCAAAGTAATTGAAATCTTTTAACACTGATATATTAACACAGACCCAAAAGAGAACAAGGTCTAACGTACCACTAGATGTTTTCATACATCCAATTTTGCTAAACACAGTCACCCTCCATCATTTGTTTCCCCTGCTGATTCACAATAACACCCCAGAGAGAATGTGCTACCCCAGAACAATTCTATAAACTTTCCATTTCTGTACTTAAATCAGGCTCTTAAACTCATCTCCCTTCATTACATTCCCACTGTAATATAGAGAATCTATGTGGGTAACAGCAACTGGGAAGTCTTTCCTGGATGATAAGTCTAAAGTTACCTGATTTTCTTCTCAGTGTGGTACAACCATCTTAAGTTTCCCTGGTGCAAATTTTTCAAAGTATCAAGCAATTACTTTCTATTATCTCTTATGTACACCAGTTAATGTCAAACTGACCCATCTGTTTATTGTTTTCACTGCCCTTAGGAACTTGGTTATGTTTTTAATTTTTTTAGTTTTATAAATAACTACGGATATATATATATATATATATATATATATATATATATATATGTATGTATTTTTATTTTATTTTTTTATTTTATTTTTTTTCTCGGTACGCGGGCCTCTCACTGTTGTGGCCTCTCCCGTTGCACAGCACAGGCTCCGGAAGCGCAGGCCCAGCGGCCATGGCTCACGGGCCCAGCCGCTCTGCGGCACGTGGGATCCTCCCAGGCCGGGGCACGAACCCGTGTCCCCTGCATCGGCAGGCGGACCCTCAACCACTGCGCCACCAGGGAAGCCCTGGTTATATATTTTTTAAAAATTGAACTTGAATACATTAGTATGTTTATGGTCCGTTTTACTCCTCACTTTAGTCCTAAAATCATCTACAGACTTTCCCTGAATAGATTTTAGCTCTACCACATGTGGCTACATTTCCAAGAGCTATTTACTTCACTTGCAAATGGATTTTCTCTTTATATTGTCAATGCATGGGTTGCAAACCCATTATCAGGGTAAATGGAAGTGATATCTGCACAGTGCAGCCTTTTATAGAACTTCAAGTCTACTTATTCAAATGCTGAATTTGTGGCCCACTCACATTTACGGTTATAAAAAAGGCAAAGAAGCCCACAATTGCATATATGTATATATCCACAGGATATTCCTGACTTCTATACTTTTACATAGCTTACTAGTTTTGCATTTAAAATTTTTTGAATATATATGTTCCATTCTTTTGACCAATATCTTACCATCAATAGTCTCCCACTGATTAATCTTGCTAATTTACCAAGCTTTGGACTAGGATATGGGAGATAAATTTTTAGTACTATGGGTCAACACCAAGTATCAATATAAAAGTTATAACATTCATATTGGCAGAGATGCTGAACAAAAGAAAATTGATCCGGTCAGTAGAAGAAAACAAAAGACAATATGGTAATTAGAAAACAAGCAGCAAGATGGTAGAAACAAATCCTAAATTATCAGTAATTACAATAAATGCAAAGGTTTAAAGTAATTGATTAAAAGTAGAGAAACTACAATTTGATTTAAAAATAATTCAATATATTATTTCCACAGGCACATTTAAAAATACAAGACATGGAAATCTTAACATAAAATTATAGAAAAAGTGGGTCAAATAAAGAAAAGAAAAAAACATGAAAGTGATGTTTTAATGTAATCAATATCCAAATATAACATACATGCAGAAGAATATACAAATCAAAAGTATACAGCTTGATACATTTCTATAAAAAGAAGAAATAGACCCACAAATCTCCCTCATGAGAACTTTCAGCCACCCTCTTTCCCCAAGGATATATTATTTGAGCTTCCAATGATATGAATTCACTTTGCCTGTTTTTGAACTGTTTATAAATGGAGTCACATAGTATGTACCATTTGTGTCTGGTTATATTGTTCCAATATTTGTTTTCAAAACTTACCCAATTTTTTTCATGTAATTGAGGCTTGTTCATTCTCATGGCTCTCTCATGTTTCACTGAATTAGTTATCTATTGCTATAAATTACCCCCAAATATCAAAGCTTAAAGAAACAAACATTTACTATATTACAGTTTCCGTGTGTCAGGAATCCAGACAGAATTTAGCTGAGTAATCCTGGCTCAGGGTCTGCCCTGAACCGGGAGGTAGGAGCCAGGGTGACAATCAACTCAAAGATTTAAAGAAGGAAAATCTGCTTCCAAGCTAACTCACATGGTCCCCTCTGCCTGTTGCATAGAGGTTTGGGTTTGGTGCCTTGTGAGCCCCTTCTTTGGGTAACTCATACCATGGCAGCTGGCTTCCCTCAATGTGAGTGAGAGAACACTTAAAACAGAAGCCTTAGTTTTTTTGTTCCTTAATCTCAAAAGAGAAATCCTATCACTTTTCATTTATTCTATTGGTTAGAAGTGAGTCATTAGTTCCAGTCCACACTGAAAGGGAAGTGATTATGCAGAATGTAAATACCAGGAGTCAGGAGTCATTGGTGGCCATCTTAGAGGCTGCCTACGGCATCCACTATACGAGTATATCACTGTTGGCTTATCCATCTTAAAGTAGAGGCGTAATTGAGTTTAGTTTTTAGCTATTATGAAACAAACTTCTAGGAACAATCTTGTACGCTGTTTTGGGGAAATATGTGCATGTTTTTCTTGAGTTTATACTTAAAAGTGGAATTGCTGGGCTTACCTCGTGGCGCGGTGGTTGAGGGTCCGCCTGCCGATGCAGGGCACACGGGTTCGTGCCCCGGTCCGGGAAGCTCCCACATGCCGCGGAGCGGCTGGGCCCGTGAGCCATGGCCGCTGAGCCTGCGCATCCGGAGCCTGTGCTCCGTAACGGGATAGGCCACAACAGTAAGAGGCCTGAGTACCACCAAAAAAAAAAAAAAAAAAAGTGGAATTGCTGATTTACAGGGTATGTATATATCCAGCTTCCTTAAAAACTTCCAGTCATCCTAAGTAGTTGCAAAAATTCAAATTCCAAAGAGCAATGTATAAAAAAGTTAATAGTTGTAATATACCTTAATATCACTACTATATCCTTTATCTTAGTGCCTGTGTGTCATTAAAAAAATATGTAAAGACCCCAAAGATATTCTCCTATGTTATTTTCTATGATGTTTATTATTTAAATTTCATGTAGGCTCTAGATTACATTTGAAATGTATTTTTGTGTATATTGTGAGTTATAAGTCAAGATATAAATATATATAGCATTACATATATATACATATATAAGTATATTCATATGTATATATCTATATACACACACAGATATATGTATATATCTTTTTTTTTTTTTCCATTTGGATAGTCAGTTGGTCCAGTGACATTCAGGAAACGACCATTGTCTCCACATTGCATGACAGTGCCACACGTACACAGATGGGACTATTCCTGGACTTCATTGTGTTCCATTTGTCTATTTTCCTGTCATTGTTCCAACAGCATATTGTTTTAGCTATTGTAACTTTTTAATAATTATAATGTCTAGAAATAGCTGTATTTTTTTCAGGATTGTTCTGTTTATTCTGTTGTTTTGCATTTCCACAAATATTAAAAATAACTTGTCAATTTTACCTCAAGTACCTCAAATTCTTCAATTAATTTTCCCGATTACCTCAGTGTCTCCGATGTTGCCTTTCTTTTACTGTCACTCTCTCTGCTGCAGTGTTTCGTTTTAGTGAGTTTTAGTCTATTTCTCAATCATACTGATCACAGGTGATTCTTTACATTTTCTCACTCTAATGGCACCTTTTGCTGTTGATCATGGTTGCTATCTTGATCATTTTCTATATACATATATATATATATATATATACACACACACACACACACATATATATGTATATATATTTGTCAACTATTTATTAGATTTATAGAGGAGCTAGTCATGAGTAGTTATTTCCTATCAGCCTTTAGAAAGGAGACAGCCTGGTAGTTTTAGCTCCGAGTTGGCATTGCTATGAACTGGTCTGGCACTCACAGCTAGGCTTTGGTATTCTCCTGTTGAACATAAGGGATTTCACACAACATCAACCTAAGCACTCTTACCTACTCATGTCTGAATACAGACTGAACCTGACCATTGCTAGTTCATGTCCCTAGAATAGAGTATTTTATAAGAAACTAGGAAAATGCAAATATTAAATGGCAAATAAAATGCAGTATTTTTATAAAGCTGCCTTTATGGGCACTATCTAATGTATGCATGCTCATACTAATATATTTTATTTTCTCAACACAGTTTTCATGGGATTTATGTGCATTATACTATTTACGAAGTTTAAGGTGATTCACCATAATAAAGGCATTTGCATTTCAACAGGATCCTTCAGTAGATTTTGTGCCAAGAAGCTTACATTGCCATGTAATTCATTTGCTTTTTAGCAGTCTCTGGACAGGATATTTAATGACCTGGCCTTATTACTCGGTGGTACTTAACTCTCTCAGACACTACACACTTGAAGAATGAAAAGCCAACTGTCTATATGATAGAAAGTATCTCTGCATTTCTCACTCTGCTGAATCATCATAGAAATTTATTTCATACTCTTTTATCATACAATGAACAGAAAACTCAGTCCTCACCACTCTCAAGTTAGCGTGACAATTGCCTCATAATTCTGTTGCATAGACAAAAATCTTAAAGATTGTTCTTTTATTTTTTTTATTATTTTATTTATTTATTTATTTATTTTTGCAGTACGCGGGCCTCTCACTGTTGTGGCCTCTCCCATTGTGGAGCACAGGCTCTGGACGCGCAGGCTCAGCGGCCATGACTCACGGGCCCAGCCGCTCCCACATTAATGCCAATCCCATTTAAAGATGGAGGTCTACTTGGCTTAATAAAATTCAGACTATCACACTCCCATAGGGCAGGGTTTGTTTAAAGGTCAGTGAATGAGTACAATTCTGCAAATCAGAACCAGTGAGTTTTCATCCTGGGAATATGGTTAAGATGTAGAGAAAGTAGAATTTTGTGAGTTTTGTTTTCTGCGGAGTGCTCTTCTATTCCTATTTTTATAGCACTTATTATTGTTGTACCACCTAAAAATCAGAGTAATGGTCTACAAAATAAAGGATAGATCACAGCACTCGGATGCGTAGGATTCTTTAGTGCCTTCCCAGTAGACTGAGAATAAAATATGAACACTTTACTTTGGCGAAAAATGATCATATGGGTTAGATTCAGAACAAGTCAGTAGAGAAGCCAGGTTAATGAACGTGTTTGGCTACAGAAAGAGTGACTTGTAAGCAATGAATATTCTTAAATGTATTAACATTAAAAATGTGATTATAAGAAATACTGTGGAAGGACAATGAGTAAGAAAACCAATAGAGTTAAGAAGGAAACACAAAAGGATATTTTTATGGAGAAGAATAAGGAGGTGGAACAGGAGAAAGAGATGGAGAAGGTGGCAGCAGCAACTGTATTTTAAGAAAGAAATGGTGGTTGGTGTAAAAATCCTTTGTGGCTTCTAGAACAAGATGACTGACTAAACAATTTATATTTTGTGTCAGTCAGCTCAGTCAGGCTGCCATAACAAGATACCATAGACTGGATGGCTTAAGTAACAAAGATTTATTTTTTCACTATTCTGGAGGCTGGAACACCATGATCATAGTGCCAGCATGGACAGGTTCTGGTGAGAACTTTCTTCCTGGCTTTTAGATAGCTGCGTGTCTCTGTGTGCTCACATGACCTGTCTTCTGTGTACACACAGAGAGGAAGAGAAAGTGAAAGAGAAGGAGGAAGACAGAGAGAGAGCATTCTAATATCTCTTTTTATAAGGGCACTCATCTCATCATGAATTCCCTATCCTCATGACTTCATCTAAACCTAAATGTAATTACCTCCTAAAAACCCCATCTCTAAATATCATCACATGGTTGGGGGGGTAGGGCTTCAACATATGAATTTTAGGGGCACACAAGCATTCAGTCCATGGCATCTTTCTTTCCCGACAAAATTCCATGGCAAGATAGAATAAGTAACAAACAAACAAATAATCCCATTGCAGCATAAATGAGTGAAAATCTGACAAGTGCTTTTTTGTTGTTTTCTTAGAAACACAGAAAAATATTGTCAAGATCAGAAATAGAAAGAGCTGTGGTTCAGGGTCAACTAGTAGGAAAACTGTTGAAATGATTAGCAGTAGGAATATAGAATAATGACCCATCCCTAGCTGGCAGCTGAATGGCTGCAGCATTTTTCTCTAAAATAATGTCCAATAGGAAGAAAGAAAAGCTTTATCAATAAAATTTGTGGGAACATTTTAGTGTAGGAAGACTCTACTCTGGGCATTTGGTTATGGAAAAAAAAAAAGAACAATGCCACATATAATATTATGTGATACTGAGACAGAGGTCTTCTAAAGCTGGAAGGTAACCATTCTACAAACAGAGAACAGACAGCTTGACTGTGAATCCCCAAACACTCATGGTGACCAGGACTCCTGTACTCATCTGTGTTCACTCTGGAGGAACTGTGATTTTACATGAGTGAAGGAACCAATCCAAGCAATGAATATTGAGTCACCTTGAACATATTTTCGAAATATAAACAAGTAGTCTAAAGTCATCAAAAATTTAAGAAAAATTACTATGTTAGATAGGCAACAAACTAGAACAAAATTCTCAAAACAAACACACAAACAAATAGGGGTAATACAAATGTAAATCAATTGAAGGATTAATGATATGGCTGAAGATTAGTTTGGTGACATGCAAAAGCAACTTAAGGAATTCCTCCACACACCCCAAATCTTAAATGTACACTGCTTACATTCCATTTTCAACCTAGCTTCCTCCTAGCTCATAATTTAGTCTCTGATATTCAGCCACAGTTCTGCCCTGTGTTGGTAAACAAATCTTTAATTTTGGTTTAGATATATTCTTTCTATTTTTACTTATAATTATTTCTGAGTGACTTGCTTATCTAAATCCAACTCATTAAAACAACACTAAAACGTATGCATTTGAATGTACTCTACAACAGTTAGAAATGCTTTCTAGAGAAAGATTCAGAGCTAGTCAACCTGTCGTCTGGAGATAGGTGGTCTCAGGATTGGCAGGTTATCAATATCAGCAACAATTTAACAACTTCCACTTGCTCTCTTGTCTTCGGTGTCTTGGCACTTTACCCTTTTGTTCATTGCTTGCGTTTGTTCACAAGATAGCTGCTACAGCCTCAGATCTACTGTTACATTCATGACAGGAGGACAGAAACACAGTGGCAAATGTGAACACTTCTCTCATGCATGTCCCTTTTATAAGGGGGGAAATTCTCTGTAAGCTTCCAGAAGAATTTCCCTAGTTTTTCATGGACAATGCTTGATACTGCAAAAGGAGCTAAGAACTTCTTGAAATCAAAGTGTCTTCACCCAGTACTTAAAAACATGTTATTTAGTATCCTATTAATAAGAAGGGGATGGGAGAATGTCTGTTGGTTTGATAAGCATGGTCAAAAGAGCATGACACAGGTCTCCTGGAAAGGAGAAATAAAACAACAACAAGAAAGGCATAAATAATATTTTTCAAAAATCTTGGCTGTGAAGTAGAGGAACGCAGTATTGTCACAATTGAAGAGGAGATGGCGTTAAGGGAGTGTGTGTATGAAGGTAACTGTTTTCATGTATACACACATATACACATACGCACTTTTTTCATTATATATTTTAGCAATATCACTTCACATAATCATTTTCAATCTAGTATGTACAATGCATAATTTAGCATCCCAGGAACAAATAACCTTTATTTAAGCAGCATTCTTTAAGTTCTTAATTTTATTTGATCTGAGAAACATAGTATTGGTTGTGAGCAAGTTTCATCCACTTTTGATAGCCAGAGGCATCCTTAAAAACTAGAAGTATTATTTAACACAGAGAACATGTAATAGTATTTATATAAATATTTTTTACTAAATTAACACATATTAAAATTTTTATTTTTAATTTTCTCCAATATGCCATTGTGGAAATAATTGATTATAGCTAAAATAAATGTCTACGGTGACATATTCGTGTTTCATTTTCTATCTTCCAGATTCTCTTGTATCCAAATCTGTGTGTTCAACTCTGGTCTGTGATGGGGTGCCCCTTTTCTGTTTTCAACCCCTTGTTTTTATAATTTTAGGTTTGTGGTCAGAATTTGACTCATTCCTTAAATCTTCTTAAGGCTTCTACAATATAGAAAGTATTATTTTAAAAATCTGTAACTACTCTTCGACAATGAGATCTGGGAGGGCAATTGATATGTCATATTTATCTGGGTTTTCCCAATACACATCTTTGTATCTGGCATTGAAGTTACTTCTATTTCAACATATTTTTAAAAAATGGATGTATAGTTCACTTTTTTCCATGTTTTAGCCAACCATCTTATATCAGTCACTTTCAGCTCTCTTTAGTAGATATTTACCTTTAAGTGAAAATTTTAAAGCTTTATTAACCCTAAAAATAGTGATTTTCTACAAATAATGCAAATTCAATATTTGCAAGTCACACTTTATGTTTAACATAGCTCTTGGCTCACATGTTCAGAAGTGACACACTTATTAGACATAATGATATTATTTATTCTTACTTTGGCTCAGAGATATCAGATACTAAGTAGCATGGATGGATTATCTTCCCAAAATGTGTGAGGGCCTTTCCACCTCTCACCAGCTAGTAAAATTATTATTAACAATAATATAATAATATATAAGATTCATCTGTAAATCATATCTTCCCACAAACCAAGAATAAATTCACACCAATTTTCTAAAAAGTTAATTTTTTAAGGGTTTTAGAAAATAAAAGACTTATGTCAATGGAAAATAAATAGTTAACCATACATTTGTTTCAGAATTCATATATATACATATACCTTATGCATATACATGAGAAAAAATAAAATGAGTCTTTCCATTTTAAGATCTTAATCTATTTTCTTTAACTCAATCACAAACATGGATAAAGCCTAATTGATTTGGTTTCTTTATATTTTTACCTAACACATTTGATTTTTATCCCAATCATTTGAGACTGCTATAATACACAACAAAAATTGCTCAGTTGATAGCTAAAGAATAGGTTTGAAGCAAAAATATATGCATAAATATAACTGAAAATGGAAGGAATCAGTATTCAAAAACAGGATCTGTCAAACAATTCTCTGTAACGATTCCAATCACGTGCAGTTCCTTAAATATTCCACTCAAAGTATACTTCGTTATTATAAAACACTCAACACTCGCAAAAAATAAGAAATAGAATTCCAAGTACAGTTCACGACATTTTTTATTCATGATAATTCTACCATTTCTTCATTCTATTTCAAATGCTATTACCATAATCCCTTAAATATTTTTTGCCTTTAGCTTCTTATAATATCTTGGTATACCAAGTGAAGAACATTTCAAACAAAAGGACGTTTTCCACTTTATGATTAGATGAGAAATTGAGTTTCAAATAGATTCTCCTGATGTATTCATATATTTTTTCTAGTTTTAAATTATATAATGTATTAAACTTTCCTCTCTTTTAAATGCGAATTTTGGATGACAATATTGTTATCATAGCTCAACATGAATTCTCTTCTAAACTAGCTGACATTATTATTCCTTTATTTCAAACTTTGATTTCCCACTCTTTTATGTGTTAAATGGCCTTTATATGCGTTGATCCTTTTTTGCCTATAACATGAAGAACTTAGACTTTTAATTTATCATCTTTCACCTAAATCCTCCACTTCATTATTATTCTATTTCCTCTAATCTCTTTATCTCTAAATAAGCTCTGTTTTTCCCCTCTTATGTTTTTAAAATGACATAAAAGCACACATTTTTGTGGTAATACCTAGAGAAAGATTTTAGTTAATATAAACTCTTTGGATGAAATTCCTACTATCATTAAAAATATTTAGCAGCCCTGAATAACTAGCCAGTCATTTCAATTTAAACCAGATCCAAGAAAAGCATAATTTATTCTTTTCTTTATTTACTGAGAGATTATTTTCCACTGATTTTACTTGAATTGTGCATAAAAATTGATGAGTTTTTGCTTGCTGTATAATGTATGTAAAACATACACACACAGAGAATGAGAGATAGATAAATGGATATGTATATATTATATATACTAAACTAGATTCCACTAATATGTATTATACGTAAAATGGTATCATCTGCAATAGGCTTAGGCATTTAAGTATTAAAATAGTTAAACAGAATTCAAGTTTTTCCTTAAAAGTTAATATCAATATTGCCAGAGTCTCTATGTTTTAATATATTTATAAAATAGATATCATAATTTATGCAGATTAGTTTTTATATTTGTGGCAATTTTTACTTATTTATAAATTTTGAAGAATGATAGATAATCATATTGGAGTAATCAGCTACCCTACAGGTGAAATTATTAAATATATGAGAAGTAATAAAAAAGAAATAGGAAAATGTCAAACTTTATTACTAAAACCAAGAATTATTTCTTTGAAAATACCAACAATGCAATGAACATTTGACAAGTATAGTGAAGCCTCAAATAAGGAACACACAAGTAAACTCATTAGAAATTAAAATAATAACTGCATACACTGGGTAGGTTTATGTACACACAAACACAGAGTTCATTTGAAATACAATATAAGCTTGATAATTTGAATGAAATATAATTTGATAAAATTAACTCAAGAAGTGACTAAAAATTTGAATTGTCCATAATGTCACTGTAAGAATTAAAATATATTGAGATCTATGTCTCTTTTAAAATTTACTGAATTTCATCTGTTATCATATACATTGTTTTGAAGTACAGTGAAAGATAAGATAATCCCCAAACACTTAAAAAATTAATATGACTAAAAAGAAGAAAAAAGCAAAGGAAAGTAAAAGACGTTACTGAAATCTTTCATCTCCCTTATTAATAAAGGTGGAGAAATCTATTCAAAGTGCCTGAAAAATCATACCCAACTAAGTACTTGGTTTGTTAAGGCTATTCATTATTTCAACTCCATATATTATTCTCAGTTGATGACAAAAAGTTGATTAAATTTCAAAATCTATTCCTGAATAAAGACTTAGAAACCTAAAAATAGAAGATGAATTTCATAGATTTGCATTCCTAGGAACAGAATAAATCTACAGAAATATTACAGAGATAAAACCTTCCATTAATGTCAAAAAGATGAACAAGGCCTCACTGTGCACTATGCCTGTTATTGAACAGCTTGCTGACAGTTGTAAACTGTGTTGTAAGTGAAAAATAAATAAAAGCATAATGCTGAAGAGAGCAACACTTAGCAGGATTTTTCTGAATATCAGTACACAACCTGAACATACAAGACAATAGATTGCAAAATATTACACCTAATGTTAGAGTACATTATATTAATACATGTCCAATATAAAATGTAACTCTTCTATCTAACAGCATAGCATTATCTAAATCGAAGATTCAGGTGAAAAGGAAGCAAATCCTGTTCCCTCCCAAGAAGGCCACTAGGAGAAATGTATATGCTTCATATATCAAAATCTTATAATCAGTGAAGCACTATTTTTAAAATGAAAGATTTTTAAAAATGAAACAACTGGTTCTCATTTTTTTAACAAAAAAGGACAAGAATAATGAAAAATGTATGAAATAAGAAATTACAGAATTGAATAAAGGGCTAGAATCTACTTCCACTATGACCCAACTCTTCTTCCCTAAGCGATTAGTACATATTCTTCATGATGAATTTTGTTACAGGTTCCAAAAATCATATATAGAGAATAGTATAATAGTAAAGTACCTTATCTCCCAGAGAAAGGTAAACTTTCTAGTTTATTGAATTTTCTAGTTTACTGAATAGTTTTTGAATTTTGTATCACAACTTTTTTAGTTAATTAAAATAAAAGAGCATTAAAGATAAATTTGGAGTGTCTTTTGCTATCCTCCAGCCTCAAACTGTCCTCCCTATCCTGGATTGGTCGATGGACAGACAGATATATGGACAGACAGATGGATGGACAGACATCCCTTGCTCTTTAATTTTTTGTTTTCCTAAAAAAACAAACAAACAAACAAACAAAAGATTAGGAAAGAGGGATTATATTAGGGAGTATTTTCACAATTCAATTCATATATTTTAAAAAATTACTGCACCAAAATATGTTATGGTGGTGAGATACCTAAGAAAGTTTCCCTTTTGAAAGTATTGTCAGCAGTAAAAGATACTAGTTTGGGGAAGCAGATCTGCAAATTATTCCTTTATCAAACAGAAGAAAAGCTTTATGCTAAAATATTCTTACTTTTAAAGTAGGGTTTGTAATCTAAATATTCAAGCTCTAAATATTGTGTTTCATTCTCTAGATTTTCCATGTCAGAAATTCAGTGGAACAAGATATACTTTCTGTCTTAGTGCTGCTTTTACAATAATTTGTTATCTTTTTGTATCATAGTTGAACATTAGAATCACTTGGGTGAATTTTGAAAGTAATATAGATATTGAAAAAAACTGCCAGATTTTGCTCTAATTCATCTGGGGGTAGATCTAGGCATTTGTGCTATATTAAAAACTCATTAGATAATTCAAGTGTACAGACAAGTTTGAGAACTGCCTAGAATTAAAATCAAATGGCCAGGTTTGGTATTTGAAATTAACATTTACTAGATAATAAGATTTTCTATCCATTACCCCAATACAAGGGAGATCTATTTGTGAACTGGAATTTCAGTGAGATTATTAAAAAGAGAAGATGTGAGTTAAGGTCTCTTCAAAACTCCCAGTTTCTATATAATTATTGAAACACAAAAGAACATCACGTAAGAGAGCTACTCAGTAAAAATGAAACTAATCACTTTGTTAAAACATCATTATGAGGGATGTTTAAAAATCTTTGTCAAGTAGTTCAACATCTGTATTTATCTCAGACTTGGCATCACTTGCTTTTTAGTTGTGATTTTTTCTGGTTCTAGGTATAAGGAGTGATTTTTGATTGTTATTGCTTTGGATATTGTATTAGGATCCTATTTAAATCTTCTATTTCATCAAGCATTTGCCCTACTGAGGTTTAGCATGTAGGTTCTGCCCTAAATTTGTAAACTGTGGTTCCACTGACATCTTATCTCGCTCAGCCCTTGTAGTGCTGGTCTGGTCTTTGTTCTTCTGGCTCCAGGAAAGCTCACTCTCTACCCTTGCCAGTGCTGCCCATGTTGCTATGTAGGTGGTGAGGAAGCTGGGTGGAGAATGTTTCCTCTGGACTGTTCACCACATACCTGGTGCCATAAGCTTCTAGTTTATCTTTGCTAGTGCTATTGGGGTAAGGAAATATCTGTCTGGTTAGCCTTCTGTCACTTGATGAAAATCAGGAAATCCTGCGACTAGTTCAGTTTTCTGCTTTTGTGTGGAGAAACCACAAAACACCTGACTTTTTGGAGCTTGGATATGGGCAAATCAGTTCTGCGGCTGCCAGAGGTGTTGGGTGATGGATGAGTCCATCTGCTTGACTCACTGGGTGCTGTCATTGCCACTGGGTGTGAGTCAGTTGATGAATCTCCCTACCAGGGCTCTACTGAGCTCACCCTTTCTAGTCTTTTGGTCAGGGAGCAGGTTTTTTTCTCTGTGTGTGTTTCCAATGCCTGCTGGGAGTTCTGGGTAAAACTAAAACTCAGGGAACTCACCAAAGTATTTCTTCAAGACTTAAGGACCCTAGCCAGTCTGTCTTCTTTCCACCTTTCAAAGTACTTTTATGATTGTTAAATTATTCCTAAAGCATTTTGCTGTATTTAGAGGATAGAAAAAGAGACGAGTGAATCTATGTCATCTTTCTGGGACCAGAAGTATAGAAATTAGAAACTAGTTTATAACTGGACTTGCTGTCAAAATTAGTTCTTTTAATAATTATAATAGCTAGAGAGAAGAAAAAATCTGTACTAATAATAAAATCTATACTCTCTTGCAATTGTCTCTATACTTTGTTGTCAGTAAAATAGTAGAAATCCATAGCCTCAAGCAATTTGGACCTGAATTTCTCCTTTTCTATTTTCACAATTCTGGATCAAGTATCAAGTGCATATTTCAAAGTTCTCTGGCTTTCCATAGATTATGTTAATTCAACCCCAAAGATACCTTTCTCTTTCTCTTTTCCTCCTAATATGCTCTAGTTCCCTCTTACCAGATTTATTTTTATTTAATAAAATTAATGGCTTCCATTCTATAGTTTATTTCTCAAACCTAATGAATTATAATGCCTCCTATTATAATGTTAATTACTTAAAACTACAAATATTCTATAATTGATTCAAACTTAAAAGATAAACAATCAACTGTTATCATATACTCAAATCAACTAATTCAAAATTAGTTAATAATCAAAATACTGAGAAAATAATTACTAAAATAAATAACTCAGGACATCTTTTACTTTTAAATATGACCTGCAATAGTAACTATAATTAGGGTAGCCATAGAACATAAAAGTAAACCCAAGTCCATATCCAGCTAATTGACATGATCCAGTAGAAGTATCCACCATAAGGGCAAATGTATTTGAATTCATTAGCTAAACTTCTTCGACAAGTTTTCTATTTTGTTAGGATTTAAGAAACTTCGTGAAATATGAAGTAACTAATGATAAATTATTTAACAGAACACAGAGTAAGGAAATATAAAATGTAGGACAACTTGTTCAAGCATTTAAAATTTTAAAATATTTTTTCTACAACCCACATAGCGAGAGAAAATTTTAGAATATATTTTAAGTTATTTTATGGTTATGCAAAAAATCACTACATAACAGTAAAGTTTAGAGAATGTGCATGACCAAACAATTTTATTTTTCTTTCAGAGACATATGGTATATAAATTAAAAATGTAACATATGTGTGGTGACTACTGTTTATTGCTACACAGAATGAGGGACAAATCATATTATCCTAAGAATTTTAAAGTATGGCTAAATTTAAACTCATCTATCATGAACTACTAAATAAGAAAGCTCTAATCTGTAATGTATTTCCTTATATCTCTATATATCTCTTATAAATAAATGCCTCAGCTACTTAAGGATTTCTAGGACCCAGAAGTAGTGATAGTCCTTAAAGATCAGATAATATATATTAGTTCTTTAGACATATTGTAGATTAATCTCAATTCTTAAAAAGTGCTTTTCTATACAATAATTATGTAGTTTAAATACAATTAATTTAGGGATTTACATTTTTCATAATATATTTTAGATAATCCATGCATGCTGTAGGGAAAATTGATAATTATACTTATATTAAAATTAAAGAAATTAAAGTTTTTAAGAGAATTAGAAGGAAACAGTAAACTGTGAACTGTATCTCTTTGTGATGAACTAAAATTAATTATTGTGTTATGTTGTCAGAAATTTGATTATTTAAATAGACACCTGATACATTCCTGTCACTGCATGGAATAGAAAAAAATTTGCTAATAAAAATAAAAGATTGAAGTGTATATTAATTGTACTATACTTGGTATTTTAAGTTACTCTGAAACCAAGCTGTATTTGACATTTCATCAAGTTTTTCATTCTGCAAAAACAATGATACTAGTGCTAAGAATAGATAACAGATGACAAGTTTTGAATAGAAACTTGAACTTACTAGAAATATCATAGTACTAAAATAAATGTCCATTGGATAAAAATACATGGTTTAAAAATAAAAAGCAACATTTACCTTATTAAAATGTATATGAGATATTAATTTTCATTTTACAAATGAAAATGATCTTATTTATTATAGTAATTATTATTTTACTTTGTTTCAAAAGTTTCTCTGTATAATAATAGACTACCACGATGGATTCATGGGTATCAAACTATCCTCCTGATTGAGAATAAATTTAAAATCATAGAAAATATATGAAGCAACTGTTTTCAAGATTTGGACAACAGCAGCCCTAGTCTGTGATTGTTGGAGTAAGTTACACATAAAAGGTGTACTCCACAGAGGTCCAGATGCTGCACAAAGAGGGGAGACAATCAATCAGCCAGAATGAAGTCACCTCACTGAACACTCAAGGAATTCAGTTCATACACAAGAATGGCTCTGCCTTACTTGCACGGCTACTCTATCCGTATGGTAAGAGTTACTCTAGACAGGCCTACAAAAGACAAATCCAAGCATCTAATAGATCAAGCTGATCTGCCAGTAAATTAACTGACCCCTAGAGCTAAAATCAACACTAAATCTATACACTAAGCAATGTAACGTTGACAATTTCCAGTATATGATAAAAAGTACTAGATACATAAAAACACAGGAAGATGTGTTCCATAACCAAAGGGGAAAATTCATAGATGATGAAGATGTTACATAATTATAAAATGAAAAAGTTTTAAAACAAATATTTAACAAAGGGGATGAATGTGATGAATGGAAGGACTGAGAATCTGAGCATAAAAATGAAAATTATTAAGAAAAAAAGAATAAAATGGAAATTCTGTAACTGAGATAGAGGTTCTCAGGAGAGGTTCAGTGTGTTGTGGGATTTGCCAAAGCACATACAGACACACACGCATACTAACAGCTACCTCTTGAAAGGTTTTTTTTTAATTCTGACATTTAAGGCAAGAAAGTGAAGAATATTTTAAAAGAAGGATTTGAGGAGATGGGGATTTCTCTAGTTACAGAACTTGAATTTCAGAGATCACATTGGGTGGTCTTGAGGGTGGAATGTCAGGGAGGGATGAGAATTAGTTAGTGTCAGAATAAGGGATGTGCAAAGTCACTTGATGCGAAAGTCCTGTGAGATGGAGACTACTTCAATGATTAAGAAAAACACATTTGGGCTTCCCTGTTGGCGCAGTGGTTAGGAATCTGCCTGCCAATGCAGGAGACATGGGTTCGAGCCCTGGTCCGGGAAGATCCCACATGCCGCGGAGCAACTAAGCCTGTGCACCACAACTACTGAGCCTGCGCTCTAGAGCCTGCGAGCCACAACTACTGAGCCCACATGCCACAACTACTGAAGCCCACGCGCCTAGAGCCTGTGCTCCGCAACATGAGAAGCCACCGCGATAAGAAGCCTGTGCACTGCAATGAAGAGTAGCCCCTGCTCGCCACAACTAGAGAAAGCCCGCGCACAGCAATGCCCAAAGGCAGCCAAAAATAAATAAATAAATTAATTAATAAAAAAAAAAAAAAGAAAAACACATCTGTAGGATGTAATGAGATTTCTCCTGATAGTGTTTTTGAAAATTCTGATAATTGGTCTTATTCTGGAGACAACTTTTGGTCAATGGTAATAGTGAAAGAAGGAGATTTTGGAGGGGGGAGTGCAAGAGAGTCTTGTGAGAAGCACAAATTCCGGGTTGGGGTTATTTTATATCTTGCAGAGAGTAGTTTTTAAGCTGGGCTCTGAAGAGCCTACTGTAGCCATTTTATTTTCACCAGTGTTTGTTTCAAAAACTAGGAATGTGTTTTATATACTACTTTGAGTCTTACTTTTTCTTCTTTAATTGGTTTCCCAATGGACATTCTCCCAATTCAAATGGCATAGATTAACCTCAATTTTAAATTATATTAATGTACCCTTAGTTCAAAACTTAGGTAACATGAATATTCACTCTTAAAATTTTATTTTGTTTTGATTTGACCTCTTGATGCTAGAGACAGCTCTGTATTTGCCACTATACCTGATGTTTTTCCTTTCGAGATGGATTCCTGAGTGTGGGATTGGTGAGAATCCTGGGTCAAGGTTACATTCCTGTTTATGTTAAACAACAACGTGCTGTTTTCTAAGAAGTTGAAAGAATTACCATCTGAAAAATAAATAACTGAGAGTACAAACTTTCTTCCAATCCCAGTTGATTATGGATATTACCATAAATACTATTTTCTTATTCCCCAGTTTGCTGGGTAAGAAATGATGTTTAATAATTAATTTGATGTACGTGAGTCCTAGAAAGGTTCATCCTCTTTTCATTTTTTTATTTGCCACCTAGATTTGCTTTTCTGAGATTTCTCTTTTCAAATAACTGGCATTAACCATATTTCATTGTAAATTTTGTTACCAATTTAAATGAATATTCATTGATTCTAGATAGACAATATGCCATGTGATTGTTTCCTATTAATATAGCAGTAGTATTGTCCATAGGCCAAGTTTTCCAATAGTGCAGTTGTTGGCCAGATGTGGTTTCCTAGCCACAGTGACAATTGAAGTGTTCAAAATGTGGCTATTAGCTATTATATTGGGCAGTTCAGATATAGTTCATCATTTCAAAAAGACTATCTGTGCCATTTTTCCAACAGCATTGGCTCACTTTGTTTCTCTGTGTCACAGTTTGGTAACTTGCAATATTTCAAATTTTTTCATTATTATTATATTGTTCTGGTGATCTGTGATCAGTGAAGTTTGATGCTACTGTTGCAAAAAGATTATGACTCTCTGAAGACTCAGATGGTGTTTAGCAATTTTTAACGTTAAAGTGTTTTTAAACTAAGATATGTGCATTTTTTAGCCATAATGCTATTGAACATGTAATAGACTACAGTATAATGTAGACTTTTATATGAATTGAGAAACCAAAAAATGCATGTGACTCACTTTTTTATGATATTTGCTTTACTGCAATGGTCTAGAACCAAACCTGCAATATCCCCGAAGTATGCCTGTATGCATAATCTTCTATATCCTTTGCTAAGTGTTATATTGTTTCATGGTTTTTTTTTTTTTTTTTTTCGGTACGCGGGCCTCTCACTGTTGTGGCCTCTCCCATTGCGGAGCACAAGCTCCGGACGCGCAGGCTCAGCGTCCATGGCTCACGGGCCGTTGCTCCGCAGCACGCGGGATCTTCCCAGACCGGGGCACGAACCCGTGTACCCTGCATCGGCAGGCGGACTATCAACCACTGCGCCACCAGGGAAGCCCTGTTTTATGTTTTACATTCTGAATTTTAATCTCCTGGAATTTATAAAGTGAATTAAAGGTATAATCACATTTTAACTTTTTTCCCAAATGGAGAAAAAAATAAAACACTTATGGTCATATAACCAGGCCCTATAAAGTAGTGTATGTTTTTGAGTATTTTATTATTTTCCATTGATCTGTTTGTCTGTTTCTGAGTTATTACTGAAATCTTGTTATTGGAATTGTCTTACAAGATTTTTTTCAATATCTGTTTTAGAATAGGCCTTGTTATTGTTTTCAAGATATTTAAAAATTACTCTCAGATAATTTCATATGGACATTAAAATCATTGTATTCAGTCCCTCAAATAAACTTTATTGGAATTCCATTTAAATTATATTGCCTTAATATATTTAATTTTGGAAAATTGATTTTTAAAAATCATATTATGTCTTCCCTTTTGGAACTTTGTTCCAATCTTGTTTTATACCCCAATTCTGCTCTTCATTGGTTTTATTTAATTCTTAATTCTATTTTTTAAATTTATTTTTTCTTTTCTATCTTTCTTTTCTTTTCACCTTGATGCAATTTCAACTCACCCTGTTACTGTTTTATAGAGTCACATTCTTTGATAAGAATGCTAAATCTTTTGTAGATCATTTGTATTTTACTCAAGAATATATTACATTGATCTGACTCTTCTAAATATTCATCCTTTTGTTTGGTTCTAAAGTTATTTTTTAAAGACCACATGAAAATGTATCTTTATTATTCTGGAATTATGATAGGACTATTCACACAGTGTTTTCATGAGTGAGGCTAAGTTATTTGAGCAGCTGGATCCTGCTGTCTCCCTTTTTTTTTCTTTTTTTTTTTGTAATAATCCTCATATTTTTAACTCTGCAATGGGACAGTGGGATGATGCTTAGTTCTCAATTTGATTACAGTTCCCAAACTGCAGATGGACTTTACCATAGACTGAGTGGATTAAACAACTTAAATTTGTTTTCTCACCGTTCTGAAGACTGAAAATTCCAAGTCCAAGGTCTCTCAGAGTTTCATTTCTGTTGGGGGCTCTCATCCTGGCTTTCAGAGGGCCACATTCTCACCATGTTCTTACATGGGAGAGAGAGACAAAGAGACAGGGAGAGAGAAATTTCCCTCTCTTTTACTCTCTCTTTCTTTTCCTCTTCTTATAAGGCCATGCTTCTGTAAGAGTAGGGCCCCACCTTTATTAACTCATTTAACCTTAATTATCTCTTAAAGAGCCTATCTCTAGCTATTGTGACCTTGGGGGTGAAAGCTTCAACGTGTGAACTTTGGGGGGATGGGGCGGTGGCACAATCTAGTCTATAGCAGGGTCTCAGGATCAAAAAGTGATGGAGGCCAGAGCTGTATGTCATATGAATCAGGAAGCCCTTTACTATGTATTGCACAGTCTCTGAAAACCAGCATTATCTCAGAGAAGGGCTCAGTAGATGAAGGGCAGGTATAAATTGGAGAGACTATTACTTAAAGAACTATTTAAATCATCAGACCCAGTTTTGAAGTTGATAGGTATAAAGTCAGTTTCTTTTCCATTACCCACTGGGCAGACGCTTATGATAATAAATTATAAAAAAGGAAAAAGATATTCCCTTTGCTTATTCTGAGTATGTTGTGAATGTATTTACAACCCAGATATATAGTCCCTCACATGCCAAAGATGATGTTAGGGGAAAAAAATATAGAAATAAAGAACACTTAAACAAATTGAAAAACATTGAGGTCATAACAAAGATATAAAAAATTAGAAAAGTTAATGTGATTGTGATTGTAAGAGTGACAATCTTGGATAGCTCAGGAGACTTCTGATTTATGTCTCTTCTCCTGACTTAATTACTAATAATGTAAATTTTAATATTAAAATGTTCCAGACTGCTTAGATCCCTACAAATATTCTAGAAGAAAGCAAAGAAATTATCAAAGACTACCAGATTTGTTTATAAAGGACTCAGGAGTCAGTTTGAAGAAGTTCTAACAGGTCAACAATGGGACATTTTGAGAATCAATAAGAGTAATAATGCAAATGATTGAAATGCATAGATACTTTAGATCAATAAGCCTATCCTTATGGTATTATTTCAGCTCATAAATTAAAAAAATTAGAATTAGAATATCATCATTGTGCAATCACTAAAAAGATAAAAGAACTAAAGTATGATAATCAATAGCTTCTGATATCACAAATAAAAGAAAAATAAACTATATGTGCCTCCTGAGAAAAAAAGAATATCTATGAAATATTGTTGCTGAAAGAGAGAGAGAGAGAGAGAGAGAGAGAGAAAATCCAACGAGTTCTCTAAATACAATTGCCAATTTAGAAGTAATATGATGACAAGGGCAATTGTTTAACAATTCTACAGGGATGCAATCAGAAGAAATCCAGAATGTGGGTAATGCTGTACATAGTTTATTCAATAAATAAATTGTGATGGATATAAATAATGAGGGTGGATTTTGATAATATTAGGAAGTTATCCTTTTTGTTTTAGGTTTATTAATAGTGTTTAGGTATGTATTTCATGAGTCCTTGTTTTTACAGATATATACTAACATGTTTATAAATGAAATTATATGATTCTGGAATTTGCTTCAAAATAATCCATCAGGATGTTAGAAGAAATATGTGGAGTATAAATAAAACAAAATTGATCATGAGTTGATAATTGCAGAAAACAGTAAATTGCTACATATGTACTGACTATATGTAGCCCTTACTTTTAAAATATCTTTAAGGATCCTTAAAGATATTTTAAAATATCTTTACTTTTAAAATATCTTTAAGATCCTCAAAGATATTTTAAAATATCTTTAAGATCCTCAAAGATATTTTAAAATATCTTTACTTTTAAAATTCTCCTTACTTTTAAAATATCTTTAAGATCTGCTGTAATAAAAGTTAAAAAAAATCCTGTTCTGTTTCCTTCCAACCAGTTCTAGTATTTGGGATTTGCAGAGGTAATTATTTTGATTAAGTAGAGGTAATGGTTGGCTAAGTGGAAATTCATTGCTTAAAGGCAGCAGTTGATGTCAGAATTAATATCGTGGTGTTTTGTCATCAATTCTAAGAATCTCATTGACTTTTGATATATGAAATGTGGCAGGAGATTTTTATTATATAGCCTGAGTTTCAAATAAGGAAAGTAGGCAAATCTTTTATTAGCCCCCTGATTTTTATTTGAGAATTTGTTTAATATGGTATTTATTTAAACATATACTAATAAATGAAAGACATTAAGATTCATGTTTGTCACTGAAGAAGAAAGAAAAAATCTTAAGAAAAATATAGTTGAGAATAAATCATTTGCAATTGAACTTAAGATGAGTGATCTCAGTCTTACACTGTTTCCTTTTGGATGTTGTCATCCTATGTGCTCCAGTTCAATGTTCCAAAAACCGAATATCCATCGGATGGCACTCAGTGAATCTTTGCTTCATACTATTATAAGTATTGTGGTAATTTTCAAAATTTGCTATGACTTCACATGTTGTACCTTTGAGAAAAATATCAATGAAAAAGTATCAATTTCATGGGAGAAGGATGGAATTAATGTAGTAATGTTCTACTGATATTAAATTTTGTTTATAGAAAAGGGGCAATTATGTGCAAACTCAAATGGTGATATCACTAGACAAGAACTTTTTCAGAAGAGCTTTACCACAAAAGCACAAGAGATACATATGACTAACACAATATATCAAAATGAGTTTAAGGATACATAAGCAAGTAGATAATGAAAGGAAGCAAGCTAGGTAATGAAGAGGAAGACAGAAGGAATCCACAGGGCTAGGATGCCTTAATCCGAATTTAGCAAATGTTTCTTTGTGGAAATTTAAACAAGCTGTTCTCTGGGTACCAGATAATTTAAAATAATTGGATGCAACTTATATTTAAATCCCTTTTTGCTCTACAGTAAAATAAAAATTCAAATATAAGAGGCAAGTTATACTTTTTCTTCTAATGAATATTTAAGTGTGAATGCTGCAGTCATAGTGAATGTATTTTCAAGAAGACTGTGGTCAGTTTCTTAGGTGTTTTTTAAATTAGAAAATAATATATAATGTCTATTATCATGTTAGAGTTTTGACATAAATATATACTGGAATTATTTATGCTAGTATAAATCTTTTAAGACTACATTTTTAAAAAATAAATTTATTTATTTATGGCTGCACTGGTCTCTGCTGCTGTATGCGGGCTTTCTCTAGTTGTGGCATGCGGTCCTCTCACTGCAGTGCCTTCTCTTGTGAAACATGGGCTCTAGGTGTGCGGGCTTCAGTATTTGTGGCTCAAGGGCTCTAGAGCATAGGCTCAGTAGTTGTGGCGCAAGGACTTAGTTGCTCCGCGGCACATGGGATCTTCCTGGACCAGGGATCGAACTCGTGTCCCCTGCAATGGCAGGAACCACTTCCCCACCAGGGAAGTCCCAAAACTACATTCTTAAATACTTCCAGTGCTTTGCATGGTGAAGTCTTCCTACTATGGATATGTAGTATGTCTAAAACCTGTTCCATTTTCATTTATTCACTGCTCTGCTAGTAATTGTCAAAGAGATTTAATTTTCAAAATGTCTATTAAAGGGAGGTCTTATTGTGATTAATGTTGCTCAAAACTTTCTAAATTTCTCTTTGAGTTAATTCATTTTCTGCCAAAATCAATGCATTTGTAGTTATCTTAGATTATTTCGGTGTTGTTTTAATATGAATTTATGTTATTCCAAGTGTGAATATATAGATATGTATATATGTATAACAATTTATTTTTCTATGAAATGTTTGTTCATAGCTGCAGCATATTTTTTGATTTTATTTTCTAGCTTTAAGAATCTCTTACATATTTAGAATATGCTTTGCAAATACTTTCCCAGTGGGCGGTTTGCGTTTTTACTCAGTTATAATTTTTTTTAACATACAGTTTTTTAAATTATATATGATTAAATGTATCCATATTTTCTTTTTAATCACCTAGAAGTTTGAGTAATAGCATATATTCCCCACTTGGTGTGGGATTCCCTCACAGTTTCTTCCATCATTTGTCGGGCTTTATTTTCAAATTAAAATCTTTGATCCACTTGAACTACATATCTTGATGTATGTTACAAGGAACAGATCCAATTTTAAGTTTCTCTACATGATTCTGTAGTTATTCCAGAACCACTTATGTAAAATACCACCCTTTCCATTACTAATTTGAGCCTGCAGCTTTATCATATATGAAATTTACATATGCAAATTAGTTTTTTCATTTTCAAAAGTGATTTCTTAAGTAGATATTGCTGAGTAAATGTCTATAAAAATGTCAATTGGATTGCCTATTCTGGTACAATTAGACTTAGTTTTTTTCCAGGAAGGCAATATTTGGCATAGCAACAAAAAACAAATGAGAAAAAGCTTCCATTTGTTTTTCCAATGATCTCTCTGATGTGTCTTCCAACAGTCAAAATAGCACTGGCTTTAAGTACTTTTTAAAAAAGTAATTCTGCTTAGAAGTCCAGTGATGAAAGGTATTTACCTTTAATTCCAAATATTGAATCCTTGGTTTGTTATCTGCTACCATCCTAGGATAACCAGATGGCATTCTAGGCAATGATACAATCTACGATTTAACTATTTGGGTTATGCCCTCAAACTACTATATTTTTATTCCTAATAAACAGGCTAGACCACTGTGATTACAAACACTCATCTGGTGGCCTAGATGTAAGACTGAGCCTAAACAGGCCCAGAGTCCTCCTAGGGTGTGCTACCCAGTCCACATTACAACCTCAGTTATTATAATATTAGCTATAAGACAAGGAGATTCATCCTCAAAGTTAGGCACATTGAGGGAAAATGAACATTTCTTTGTACTAGAGATATTAACCTAAGTTTTCCTTCAGTGCATTCATTTTCCCTGTCTTATCCCTGATTTGTTTTCTAGGGTGGGAGGGAAGTGCACAACTTTACAATTAGTTAAAAGCCTGGGCTATTCTTTTTTCCTTCTAGCTACAAGGTACGAATATATATCTATCAACATAGCAAACCTAAAAGAGAACACATCAATCTCCATTTTCATAATGTTTAACATACTCTTCTTTCACCCATCTAACTGGAGCTACTCCTTTTTTAAAATAAGGACACAAATGAGGTCCATTTATAAGATTAGGAATAAAATGAGTAGGGAGTACTATGCATGAATTCACCAACTCCTTTCCTCCAGACTCTTCTTGATGTTTGTTTTTCAAAATGTTTCCCCGTTCTTACTTCTGGAATTAAGTCAGTGTTTCTATAATATTGACAGACCTAGGGCACCACTGGCAAAAGCTTAGACAGCTCAAGGATGGCAGAGAGTTACAGGCTGACATTAATCAGGGTGTGAGGAATGATTCCAGGAGACTCCTACCAACACAAAATAGGGATAAGCTGTACATGTATGTGGTTTGTGTATTCAAAGGTAATTATGGACATACTCAGCTATCAGGATGGTAGATGTCACAGAGGTCTAACAGGAAGCTGTGAATGTGGTGGAGAGGGTGTCTAGCTACAGTCTTGTCTGACATTGGCTATCAGGAAAAATGGAGACAAGGATATTATCAATATTACATAGGTGGGTGAAGAAGGGCAAAAGAGTTTGTAAATGTGTGTGTTTGTGTGAGAGAGAGATATCTAGTTTAATAATAGGATGGCCAATGTCTAATTCTAGAATGTTCAGTTGGTTCTCTGCAGTTTTATTCCCAGAAGTTCTGGGATAACCAGAAGGTAAACAAGGGGCACATGCCCAAAGCAGGAAACCAGAAAAATCTTATTAATATAAAAGCAAGCTCTTGAATCTGAGGAAAAACATTAGCCTTAGCATCTGAAATTTGCTGTGGTTTCTATATTTATATATTTTCCTTGTGTACGGAAAGGGTTGTTGCCAGTGCTCAGGGTAGGATAACTGAGGTATTTCACCAAGATGCCAACATGCATACACCTAAGGTTAGATTCTGAATGAAAATCTGAGTTGTCAAGCATTAACTCCACCCCAAAATAATTTTATGCTGTGATGTGCAGGCTCAGACACCCTAGCTAGAGTTATCATATGTTCATGCAAATGTATTCTTGATTAGAACACAGGAGTATTAATAATATTCTAACAATTGTTATAAAGAACCACCACCAACATGTTTGCCTATACCTGATAAATGACCTTCCTTGAGCTCACTTTTTCTTCTGGGTTCAATTTATTTCTACTTGAAATAGATGCTGTAGTACTTATTTCAAAAAGTTTTACTGCTACCTGCCCCCCACCCCCTAAGAAAATTGTCCTGGTCTTGGTTTGTTTGCTTCCTTTAAACTAAAAAAAAAAATAATGTCTGAAATCTTTTCCCTTTTTCTAGCTCTATAAAAATGGTTGAAATGTTTGGAACTCAAAGGTCTTGTGATTTTATCACCTCTGAAAAATTTTAGCCTTACTTTTTAGATTATTACACCTCACCTTATTCTGTCTTTTAGAACTCATATTAGACATATGTTGCAACTTCTCATTTGATCCTCCAAGTCTCATCACCTGTTTTATATTTTGTATCTCTTTTTCTCTGCATGGTGCATTGTGGGTACTTTTCTTAAATTGATGTTCCAGTTCATTAAACTTCTCAAAGTTTAATTTAGAACATTTAAAATGTAACATTTACTTTAAAAATTAAATGAACTATATGTATCATTTATAGGAGTTCTTACTGGTTCTTTTTGATGCTTTCTTGACTATTTTAATAGTGTCCTAGGTAACCATATTTTAAACAGAATTTTCCTAGAAGGTCTATGTAATAGTTTTATTATGTAAAGATGCAAAAGAATTGAATCTCACTTTTTTTTTGGTAGATGTTGACTCTCATTTATTATGTAATAATTACTATCATATTTTTAGTTCTGAATTGTGAGCTCATTTTTTGAGAAGCTTTATATGTGGGTTTTAAAAATTTTGACTCAAATTTGCATCTTTCCTGAAAGGATTTTGCATTTGTTTCTGCCTGGAAAACACAGGTAATGCTTTCCTAAGATAATATTTTATTTATTTCATTTTTTACCTCACTGGCATAAGTGTATTTGAACCCAAGGTAGTGGATGGAAAGATCCAAAATTAAGAATTCTGAGAAGCCACTGATTTTCCCTCTTATTATTAATAGATTAAATATTTGTCTACTCAATTTACCAATGGAAAGATTTTTTTCCAGTCTAACTCATCTGAAAAAAATGCACAGACATTTTCATTTGAAGTTTCAAACATTAACCAGGCATCTCAGTTCCAAATAAAAATATAACATGAACCAAAGAATTGATCTCTGACTTCAATATAAATTCAAGACACTAGTTATCCATATCTAAAATCCTTAAGAATTCTGGTTTATCACATGGTTTTTAATTATCTTTTTTTTCTGTCCTTCATTTATTTACCTTATTTTTTTCAAGACCGCATCTGTACTTGTAGAAGTATGTAATTTTATTTAATGTAGAGTTTGTATCGGCAAATAAATCAGTCTTGCTGAGGGAGAAAGATAGAGAGGGGGAAGAGAAACAGAAAGAGAGAGAGAGTTAGAGAATCATGGAAAATTTATGGCTGTGGGATCATCACTACAGGTGACTTCTTGCTTAGTTTTACCAGAATTACTTTTCAACTGTTATTTATCAAGTGATGATGATTATTAACAGAACTGTTATCCAAGATGATAGCAGCCTATATCCACACGACAGAATGTATGCAGAGTTTCATGAGTAGTAATAGACATAGCTTGTTCCCTCATGAAACTCTAGAATTATATACAAATAATGCAGAAGACAGGTTACAGTAACACATTAAGGTTTTCAATATAAGGTGATACATTGCATCAACAGAAAGCTGCTCTAACTTAAAATTAAAGATTTACTGCTCAGTCAGCAAGGTTGTAAATAGTAACTTTGATAAAAACAACACTATGTTTAAATGAAAGGGCAAGCATCTGTGAAAATAGATAAAAGATGCTTTTTTTGGTAGTACAGCTAATGGTCTGAGAAGTTTCAAGATTATTTTTAAAATCCTTTTTCACATAAAATGACTAGACTATGTATACTTTGAGGTTTTATTAAAATAATTAATTGCTTTATCTTTATTCAGTCCAAAGCTAAATTATTACATCTTCCAAGTAAATACAGTATGTGAAATTAAAGTATTAAAAATTAACTTTCCATAATTACTCTTTATTGAAATGAATTATTTAGGATTAATATGTAATAATTCTAATACTAATTTTCCTTTTGGATCTTTTGTAAATTAGTTAATCTCTTTAAATAGTCTGAAGATTCTACATGGGAAATAATTTGCCTTGGAACGGGAATGGGCTACATCAATATAGAAAACACTGAGTAGAGGAAGGGTTATAACTTAGTGGAAATGTGATAGATGATGAATCATTATTTAAAAATCTGTTTAACAGGTTCTTTCCTACTCAAAGGATCCTATTCATCTCTCCATGCTTTATCTTTATTTCTGAAAAGTATTAGAAGGTATTACTTTAAAAAATATGTTGTTTTGCATCAGTTTTTATCAGCTGAAGACAGTCTGGTTTTTTTGGTTTTTTTCCTTGAGACTCGTTAAGCCAGAGTTTAAAATAGAAATACAATAAAACTTTCTTTTCCTATTCCAAAGAATGGTCTAGGACAGACCATGCTTATTTGACTACATTTCAGAATAAAAGTGCGTTACATCTTCCTTCGCAGATGTAACTAACCTATGCAATTCATGCTATCATTTGATTTACCTCATCATAGCTGGTCATAGCTCTCTTTAGAGAATCACACAATTTAAAATTATTATTGATGAGAAAAGACAGTTTCCTAGCTGTAGTGACAAATGTTAAATGATTTTAAACCTATAGCTGAGTAAAATATTTGGATTAAAAAAAAAAATGCCCGCAGAGGAAGAAAGCATTGTAAATATACAACATTAATTTGAAACTTTCTACTATTCAGTTTTACAACGTTGGGTTTGAAGAAATTGAAAGTCATCAATTGGTAGTTTGTACCAATTAAGTATTTTATTCACATCTGAACTAATACCAAAGGGAGAGATTCCATGAGGATGCCTTCTATGACTCTTCTAAAGATATCCTATATTTTTTCCCCTCATTGTTACTGAGGTAAAATGATAGGTAAAAATGTATGTATTTAAGGTGTGCAAGTATCAAATGTGATGTTTTCATATACATTATATTGTGAAATAATCATCCCTCTCAACCTAAAAAACATATCCATCACTAAAGCCATGAATAAGCCTACAGAGACTGCATTTCATTTAATTTTGCTTACTCTCTCTACAGGTGTAATTCACCATATTATCAACTTACAAAAATCTAGCTGTCTGCATAGCAATAAACCAGTTATAAATTGAGGTAATCTACGTGCCTTAAGATGAAAAATAATTGTACAACTTTTCTGTCTCATTGTAAAGCTAAAAGATCAAGTAAATATGAATGAAGTTAAATCATTATTAACTTTAAGTCCCAGACACAACAAAGCTCTAAATTAGTTCTCCGAAATTAATATATCTTTAGCTATGTTTTTTTTTTAGCATATGTTTTTCTAAAATAGAATTATACAGCTAACTATAACTGAGGCAAAATAATATATAATCCTGAAAACTCTAATATACTTTTTACCCCTACAGAGAGAAAAATAATGGGCTTTCTAATGTATCAGAAAAGGTAAGCTAAAAAATCATGTATTAGTCTTTGTGTCTCAAATAAGGTTTCTTTGATACCTTACACCCACAAGTTTGTCCTTTCGGCAACAGATTTTCTCCCTGACATAGAGAAGGGAAATTCACCAAATGTATATAAGTCAATGGAAATTTGCCTTAAGATAAATCACATTTGTTTCTTCTTCCCAATGAATACTAAAATATCTTCTTACTTATTCTACTTTTGGGGATCATAAATTTACTACCTCTCGATTCTAGTGATCAGATGATACTTGTAACATATTGTAAGTGGACAAATTGCCATTCTGACTTATCAGCCAGTCTCAAATTAATTTCACTGGTGTATTTCCTCTTTTATAGAGATTGATAATTCTGGCTAAACAGATAAAGCTGAGTTTCTGATATTGTAAAGCCAACAACTAGCTCTTAAGACACTACGGTAAGTGTAATATGATAATTACAACTACATCATATCAATAAAATAACACACATTAATGAGACAAAATAGCAATTAGTTTAATATAAAAAATTTTAATAAAAACATTCAAAAGAGCTTTATATATATACATATATATCTTATAAATAGGATATTAGGTAAAAAACATGAAATTTTAAGAAAGTTATTTTGTAAGATATATGTCATATAAAATATTTATTTACCTCTTTAGAGTCCTTGAGAAAAATTTATACTTTTTAAAATCTAATACATGGAAATGCACTGTAAAAAGTAGTGCCATTGTAAATATCTATTACTGCAGATAATAGAATTTTGACTCAATTTTATTAGTATATATAAAGGAGATATTTAAAAAGTCAAAATCAGTGTTTAAAAGATCATAAAAATAGAACTGTGTTTTTGCTCTTTAAAAGTTCTCATTTCACCCAAGTGGATTAGAAACAATTATTTATGGGTACATGTGTGGAGGAAAATCCTTACCATTCATTTCTTGGTTTGCTATTATTGTAAAGTCCCCAGCAGCTGAACTGTCATTCAGAACTTAAAATACTAGTAACCGAACAATACATTGCTGCCTCAAATTCTTTTTAGAATGAGGCAGGTATAATAAACAAGGGAAAAAATTAAAGTGAGCAATTTAAAGTTTCTGCCATATAGATTTTGAATTATCTGCACGACCTACATAAGCAATTCCTGGGTACTTTAAATACTTCAGAGGATTAGGGTTAAAATAAGTACTGCTTGAATTTGCAATCATGTCTTTGATTATATCAGCAAACTAGTACATAGAGAACCTGCCCAAGAATAACTTGTCTAGTTAAGTTTTCATTTCTTTAAGTTAAGGATATTCACTCCTCTTGAATTGTTTAAAGGTTTCCAGCTGTGGTGTGTGAAACATAATTTATGTGTTTTGTGAGTCCAACAGTAAGTCTCCATATCTTTTCTTGCTTCTCTGCCTTCAGAGACTCTGAATTAACTCTAAAGCTGAGTCTACAAGGTAGTTAACGCAGACACATCTGCAACGTAAGGATAAACATCAGTATTGGTCAAGATCTGTGGAATGATTATTTTGCTTAAGATTCAGTAGTGAGACTTTCTAAGAATCATAGCCGCTCTGTGTTCGCCTCCACCAATACAGGCACACTGCCCCTTTGCTGACTGCCTGACAAAATGAAGACAGTCACCTTTCTAGCCCACTGAATATGGGGGTTACCTGTGTCCAATCTAGTTTTCCAGAAAAATAAAGAGGACTCAGGGAGTCAGGTTGTTGAAGACTAATAAAGATGAATCATATTCCTCTCAGGTACATCCTCCCATTTGACTGAATCCATATTTACAATCCGTGGAATCCTGACAATCTCTTTACATCTTTGATATCTTCTGTCCAAAATAAAGTTTCTTGTTTCTTTTTCTTTTTTTAGAGAATACTTACTACATATCTAGTTTATCATTTTTAACTTCTGACTCTATCTAATGTTGTCAGAAAAAAAAAAGTAACATCCCCTCCCTCTCTCTGTTACTTTTCCATAAAGGACCCCGTTCATACTATCCACAACTGGTATTTTCAGTCTGAGTTGATTTTAAGTTCTGCTTTATATTCTTTAATATATAGTGAATTTATTGAATTATTTCTATTTTGTTTAATATCTGTTTAGATAATATATAACTTTTAAAACTTTATGTCTTTTTGTTACTGGCTTATTTGCCATCCTTTGTCTATACTTCTTTTTCCTCCTTTCATTTTATTGAGATGATTGAACCTTGCAGGTATTTTTTTTCTTTTTGTTTATTTATTTATAGCTACTGTTTATAGTTTGTACATAATATGTCTAGTAATAAAGGCAGACTTTTGTCATGTTTATTTAAATTAACAAAGCTAAACCCCTCTCCTTAGTTATAAAAATGTTGGAATATTTTAACTATGATCATATTTATCCAAATACCTTAGTATTTTCAGCCAGTGTTTGAGTTATTCTACCTTCATAAAAATATTGAGTGTTCTTGTTAATATTGTTATTAATATTGTTATTATTTTGTTACAGACACTAGGCTTTATCCAGAGGATTTACAAAAAGTTTCTAAATGTATTTGTGTATCAATTTTTCTTTCATATCATGTCAATTTTTCTTTCTTCCTGATATTTTTTCTCTAGATATTTCCTTATTAGATTTTCTAGCAGGAAACTCCTGTTTATCACTATACATTGCTATTTAAATCTTGAAATATAATATTATTTAGGGCATTAAGGTAGAAACAGAATGCATACTCAAATAGAATAATACAGAACAGACTATGTACCAAGGAGTGAGAAGGGTAATGAAAATCAGCTAGGGATAATGAAGCATTCTGGGGCTAGCAACAGCAGGAAGAAATTCCCACTCCAAGGCCTGAAGAGTTAGATAAGGCAGTGATACTGGAACTAGTAAGAGCTATAGCTGTAAAAAAGAACCAATGCAAATGATTTGAGGACTTTGAAAGAGGAACTCCCACCAACCTATGGACCTGTAAGGAGAAAAGTTATGGAATAATTATCTCAAATTCTGTTCTTTCATCCTCTGATCTCTAGCTGATGATTCCCCGTGGCTAAAACAAAGGAGAGGTCATAATTCAAGAGAGCTCGTTTGTATGGTTATATTTTTTCCCTTCCTCCCTCCATCTCCCCCTTCCCCCCTTCCTTCATTCCTTCCTTCCTTGTCACCTTGAATACCTCCTTCCTTCCAGAAGCAACTTTTAGAGCAAAGTATGCATTGTGTGTACAATTCTATACACTGGAGTTTTATTGGACCACATGACTTGATTTCTTGTTTCATGGAGTTTAAACTCAAGATATGGATAGTTTTGATTTCTCCTTTACTCCTGAAGGATAATTTTGCTAGCTAAAGAATTCTAGGGTTTTGTTGTTGTTTTCTTTTAATGCTGAAAGCTTGGCCTCTCTGCACTGGTGCCGCATCAAACCTCGGAGACAGAGTTTTGGGTGAAGTAGAAAAGGATAGCTTTATTGCTTTGCCAGGCAAAGGGGGACACAGCGGGCTCCTGCCCTCGAAAACTATGTGTCCCCACCCAGGAGGATTTGATGAGATTTATAGTTCAAGGGTGCGGTTGCTGACAAGATTAGGGTGTTTGCAGGGCCTGCACTCCTTTAATCTAGTCTCAGGTGGTTGGTTTCCTAATCTTGATGAGCTTCTTCTGGTCCCTTTAATCTCGCCTCAGGGGGTTTCTTGGATGCTCCTCCCTTGATTAGCAACTTTTGAATCTGACCTTTGGAACCCAGGGAAGGTCATGGAGGCTGGAGTCTTGCTACAAGAAACGGGGGACAAAAAGGCTTCCATGCTGAGGAGCCCCATAGGGTCCTTATCGGTTTCACTTTCAATACTTTCAATATTTTATTCTACTCTATTTTTATTTGCATGGTTTCTGTCGAGAAATCCATCGTGGCCCTTATTCTTGATTCTCTATATGTTAGAAGCCCTCACACATAAATCTCTCATTCTATATTTCTATCAATGTTTGGATTGATTGATTGATTGATGCTACACTAAAGGTTTGAGTTCTGGGTACTTGACTCTATTTATTCATGAGTTTGTATTAGATGTTGGATTGTTTTCACCTTAAGTTCATAAATAAAACAATTGAAATTTTTGACATTTCATAAACCTTAAATGTGGTCAGAAAATTCAGTTTTATTATTTATACATAAATCTAATGGTTTGCATCACATCTGTATTTATAACGACAATCTGTTAAAACAAAACTTTCACCAAAAAAACTATTTGAAGGCATCTTACACATTTCCAGATATACAAAACAGATTTGACATCTTGTCAGTTACATTATTTTGAGTGCTATAATCTATTTACTTACAGATTTGCATGTTATACTTGACAACACAGTGAATATGTGGGTTCATGGAGTAGTCATTATGTGATCAACTACAGCTCTCATAGTCTAAAAAACTCTTTTGATTGCAAAGATAACTATAATAGAGCATCAGGGTGCCTGAAAAATGAGTTTTTAGAAATTTGCAGTATACATAAAACAGGAAGTGATTATGTAAGTATAATCAGAGGTTTAATATATGTCTTTAAAAGAAACTTTTTTTCTTTTAATATCCCTAATTACCCTCAATTGCCTAAAAATTAAATAATTTGTTTTTTTTTTTTTTTGTTTTTGGGGTTTTGTTTTGCAGTACGCGGGCCTCTCACTGCTGTGACCTCTCCCACCGTGGAGCACAGGCTTCGCACGCGCAGGCCCAGCAGCCATGGCTCACAGGCCCAAACGCTCCGCGGCACGCGGGATCCTCCCAGACCGGGGCATGAACCCGCGTCCCCCATATCGGCAGGCGGACTCTTAACCACTGCGCCACCAGGGAAGCCCAAATAATTTGTTTTAATGTCCAACCGTGATGGCATTTGTACAACATATATAAAAACATCCTTTCAAGTAATTATATGTTCATGGTATATATTGCAGCATAAACTATCGTGTTTGCATGATATCCCAAAGCATTTCAGAATCGATACTTAAATTTACAAAATAATTAAATAGAAATTTTTAAGATAAATATAAATCCGGGGGATGTATATTTCTAATTTCATTCCAACCCCACAGAAATTGTAAGAGACAATATTTAGCAAACAGCTAAGCCTGATTTCAGATACTTTTATAAAACTTAAATATACTAACACTAGTTAAAATTACTTATTATAAAGTTACTTTTTAAGAGAAAATATTTCTGTAATTTTTGAAGTCCTACAAATGAAGTAGTAGAGCAAATCACTTTTAAAAATTATTCAATAGGTAAAATTTGTATTTAGATTGAAGGAGAACCTGTGTATTTATTCAGTTACCTAAATTTTTATTTAATTAACAAAGGATATATTGAGTATAACTATAGGCCAGGCACTGCATTACAAGGAAAGGTTAAAACTAAAAAAATGAAATGAAATAAAATAAAATAAAAACCACCAACAAGAAGACTATTCTCTAGCTTCTCACTGATCATTAGGCATAGATAGACACTTAAATAGAGAGGGTAATGTACCATCACTAGTGCCTTGAGAAAAATACATATGAAGTACAGAAAATGTACATAGACTGAGTGGTTACTTCTCCTTGAAGTTTCACTACCTATTTATTTTTCCACCACATAAGTTCCTGAATCTCATTCCTGATGAGCTGAGTCCATTAATTTTATTCTCCAATTGCTCAAGAGAAGTGGCACCCCTGTCATGACTACTAAGACTGCCCTGTGAGTAACTTCACCCTGGTGACCTGTGAGCTATCATGTGCATTTTGTCATAGATGGGAGTGAAATATACATACTCTCAGAACCCTCCCAGGGAAGAAAGAGTGGAGAAACATGAAAAGGAGCACAATGGTACTGTGTCAAAACCTGGATATTTCCCTCTTATCTATACAGGTACCCTTGGTATGAAAACACAAAAGCATATAGACAACTCCAAATATAGCCTCTTGCTTTGAAATTAAAATAGTGTACAAATGATCTTCAAATACAGATTCTTACAAAAATCTAATTAAATCAATTATAACTCCTTCCAACTCATTCATTATACATTCTGATTATACCTGATACATTAAACATTTTAATTCTTATGTACTATCTTAAGAGCGTATGACATTTCCAAATTTAAAAAAAATCTTGCATTTAATTTAACTTTACATTTAAATATACAATGAACTTTTGGTTATAGTTTGTCATTTTAATCTGTTCAGAATATCTAAGTAGTGAACTAAACTTTGTGAGAATTCGATAAGTTCCAAATGATACACTTAGAGGTATTTGAACCAATATTCAAATATGGGTACTGCATGATGGCCTATTTTTAATGCTATAAGTAAAAATTGGAAATATTGCTCCATTTTATGTTTCTCAGTCAAGCTTAATATATACTCATAAATAAGCTAAATCTAAGAAATCAAATAGGTAACAAAGGGAAAACTAGGTATATTTATTTTCCTTTTGCTTATACAATGTCACTTAATAGAATATTTAGAAAAACTATCAACATATATCTACCTGGCTCTAACTGTATACATCTATGCTCAATATTTAAATTTAAGCTCAAGTTTTTGTACATTTAGAAAGAATAATAAACACTAAATGAAATAGTAAATATTTTAGATAATAATTTATAAATTGCCCTAGGAGTCATTTAAGTAGCAGTATTTTTTTCTTAATTTAATTTGTTTAATCATTTGTTTTAAAGTTAATAAGAAAAGAGATTGTTGGGTGGTGTCAAGATGACGGTGTGGAAAGACGTGGAGTTTGCGTCTCCCCACAACTAAGGTGCCCTCAGGGAAGCAGCAAGGGAAAAACAAAAAATAACACACAAAGGAAATCCCATAAGGTTATCAGCTGACTTTTCAGCAGAAACTCTGCAGGCCAGAAGGGAGTGGAAGGATATACTTAAAGTGATGAAAGAGAAAACACTACAACCAAGATTACTCTACCCAGCAAGGATCTCATTCAGATTCAATGGAGAAATCAGACAAGGAAAAGTGAAGAGAATTCAGCACCACCAAACCAGCTTTACAACAAATGCTAAAGAAACTTCTCTATGCAGGAAACACAAGAGAAGTAAAAGACCCACAAAACAAACCCAAAACAATTAAGAAAATGGTAATAGGAATATACATATCGATAAAAACCTTGAATGTAAATGGATTCAAAGCCCCAACCAAAAGACACAGACTGGCTGAATGGATACGAAAACAAGACCCATATATATGCTGTCTACAAGAGACCCACTTCAGACCTAGGGACATATATAGACTGAAAGTGAAGGGATGGAAAAAGATATTCCAAGCAAATGGAAATCAAAAGAAAGCTGGAGTAGCAACACTCGTATCAGATAAAATAGACTTTAAAATAAAGAGTGTTACAAGAGATAAGTAAGGATACTACATAATGATCAAGGGATCAATCCAAGAAGAAGATATAACAATTATAAATGTTTATGCACCCAACATAGAAGCACCTCAGTACATAAGGCCAATTGTAACAACCATGAAAGGGGAAATTGACAGTAACACAATAATAGTAGGGGACTTTAACATCCCACTTACACCAATGGACAGAACCTCAAGGCAGAAAATAAATAAGGAAACACAAGTTTCCTTATAAATGACACAATAGACCAGATAGATTTAATTGATACTTATAGGACATTCCACCCTAAAGTGGCAGAATACAATCTCTTCTCAAGTGCACATGGAACATTCTCCAGGATAGATCACATCTTGGGTCACAAATCAAGCCTCAGAAAATTTAAGAAAATTGAGATTGTATCAAGAATCTTTTCTGAACACAATGCTATGGGACTGGAAATCAGTTACAGGAAAAATACTGTAAAAAAACACAAATACAAAGAAGCTAAACAGTGTGCTACTAAATAACTTAGAGATCACTGAAGAAATTAAAGAAGAATTAAAAAATACTTAGAAACAAATGACAATGAAAATACGATAACCCAAAACCTATGGGATGCAGTAAAATCAGTTCTAAGAGGGCAGTTTATAGCAATTCAATCTCACATCAAGAAACAAGAAAAATCTCAAATAAACAATCTAACCCTACCTAAAGCAACTAGAGAAAGAAGAATGAAGAAAACTACAAGTCAGTAGAAGGAAAGAAATCATAAAGATCAGAGCAGAAACAAATGAAACAGAAATGAAGAAAACAATAGCAAAGATCAATAAAAATAAAAGGTAGTTCTTTGAGAAGATAACAAAATTGATTAACCCTTAGCCAGCCTCATCAAGAAAAAAGGGAGAGGATGCAAATCAATAAAATTAGAAATGAAAAAGGAGAAATCACAAATGACACTGCAGAAATACAAAGGATTATAAAGGACTACTACAGACAACTATATCCAAAAAAATGGACAACCAGAAAGAAATGGACAAATTCTTGAAAAGGTACAATTTTCCAAGACTGAACCAAGAAGAATTAGAAAATATAAACAGACCTATCACAAGTAATGAAATCGAAACTGTGATTAAAAATTTTCCAACAAACAAGAGTCCAGGACCAGATGGCTTCACAGGCAAATTCTATCAAACATTTAGAGAAGAGCTAACACTGATCCTTCTCAAACTCTTCCAAAAAATTGCAGAGGGAAGAACATTCCCAAGTTCATTCTACGAAACCACAATCACCCTGATACCAAAACCAGAAAAAGATATCACAGGAAAAGAAAATTATAGACCAACATCACTGATGAACATAGATGCAAAATTCCTGAACAAAATATAGCAAACAGAATCCAACAACACATTAAAAGGATCATACACGATGATCAAGTGGGATTTAACCCAGTATGCAAGGATGCTTCAATATTCGCAAATCAATCAATGTGATACACCATATTTACAAGTTAAGGAATAAAAATCATATAATCATCTCAACAGATGCAGAAAAAGCTTTTGACAAAATTCAACACTCATTTATGATAAAAACTCTCCAGAAAATGGGCTCTATGGGAAACTACCTCTACAAAATGAAGGCAATATATGACAAACCCACAAAAAGCATCATACTCAATGGTGAAAAACAGAACAAGCATTTCCACTAAGATCAGGAACAAGACAAGGATGTCCACTCTTGCCATTCTTATCCAACATAGTTTTGGAAATCCTAGCCATGGCAATCAGAGAAGAAAAAGAAATAAAAGGAATATAAATTGGGAAAGAAGAAGTAAAATTGTCACTGTTTGCAGATGACATGTTATTATACATAGAATACCCTAAAGATGCCACCAGGAAACTACTAGAACTAATCAATGAATTTGGTAAGGTTGCAGGATACAAAATTAATGCACAGAAATCTCTGGCACTCCTATACACTAACAATGAAAAATTAGAAAGAGAAATTGAGGAAGCAATCCTATTTACCATCGCAACAAAAAGAATAAAATACTTAGGAATAAACCTACCTAAGGGGGCGAAAGACTTGTACTCGGAAAACTATAAAATACTAATGAAAGAAATCAAAGATGACATAAACAGATGGAGAAATATACCATGTTCTTGGATTGGAAGAAGCAATATTGTGAAAATGACTGTATTACCCAAAGCAATCTACAGATTCAATACAATCCCTAACAAATTACCAATGGCATTCTTCACAGAATTAGAACAAAAAATTTTACAATTCGTATGGAGACACAAAAGACCACGAATAGCCAAAGCAATTTTGAGAAAGAAAAACAGAGCTGGAGGAATCAGGCTCCTTGACTTCAAATTATACTACAAAGCTACAGTAATCAAGACAGCATGGTACTGCCACAAAAACAGAAATATAGATCAATGGTACAGGACAGAAAGTCCCGAGATAAACCCACACACACGGCCACCTAATTTATGACAAAGGAGGCAAGAACATACAACGGAGAAAAGACAGCCTCTTCAATAAGTGGTGCTGGGAAAACTGGACAGCTACGTGTAAAAGAAAGAAACTAGAACACTCCCTAACACCATACACAAAAATAAACACAAATGGATTAAAAGAACTAAACGTAAGACCAGACACTACAAAACTCTTAGAGGAAAACATAGGAAGTACACTCTTTGGCATAAACCAGGAAAATCTTTTATGACCCACCTCTTAGAGTAATGAAAATGAAAACAAATAAACAAATGGGACCTAATTAAACTTAAATGTTTTTGCACAGCAAAGGAAACCATAAACAATATGAAAAGACAACCCTCAGAATGGGAGAAAATATTTCCAAATGAAACCACAGACAAAGGATTAAAGTCCAAAATATAGAAACATTTCATGGAGCTCAATATCAGAAGAACAAACAATCCAATTAAAAAATGGACAGAAGACCTATATAGACATTTCTCCAAAGAAGACATACAGATGGCCAAGATGCACATAAAAAGATGCTCAACATTGCTAATTATTAGAGAAATGCAAATCAAAACTACAATAAGGTATCACCTCATACTGGTCAGAATGGCCACCATCAGAAAATCTAGAAACAATAAACGCTGGAAAGGGTGTGGTGAAAAGGGAACCCTCTGCACTGTTGGTGGGAATGTAAATTGATACAGCCACTACGGAGGATAGTATGGAGTTTCTTTAAAAAACTAAAAAATAGAATTACCATATGACTCAGCAACCCCACTACTGAGCATATACCCTGAGAAAACCACAATTCAAAAGGAGTTATGTACCACAGTACTCATTGCAGCACTATTTACAATAGCCAGGACATGGACGCAACCTAAATGTCCACAGACAGATGAATGGATAAAGAAGATGTGGCACATATATACAATGGAATATTACTCAGCTATAAAAATAAATGAAATTGAGTTATTTGTAGTGAGGTGGATGGACCTAGAGTCTGTCATACAGAGTGAAGTAAGTCAGAAAGAGAAAAACAAATACCATATGCTAATGCATATATATGGAATCTAAAAAAAAAAAAAATGGTATTGATGAACCTAGTGGCAGGGCAGGAATAAAGAGGTAGACATAGAGAATGGACTTGAGGACACGGAGGTGATGGGGAAGCTGGGGAAAAGTGAGAGTAGCATGGACATATATACACTACCAAAGGTAAAATAGTTAGCTTGTGGGAAGCAGCAGCATAGCACAGGGAGATGAGCTTGGTGCTTTGCAGTGACATAGAGGGGTAGGACAGGGAGGGTGGGAGAGAGGTTCAAGAGGGAAGGGATATGTGGATGTATGTATGCATGTGGCTGATTCACTCTTTTGTGGGACAGAGGCTAGCACAGTATTGTGAAGCAGTTATACTCCAATAAAGATATATTAAAAAAAAAGTTAATAAGAACAAAGTGTTATAAGTAAAGAATTTTAATGGGTATTATGTTTGACTAAATCAATTTCAAATTACACAAAACCTTTTCTGAAACAAATTTTCAGTACAAAATTAAGATTATCTTGTAAAGGAAAATTTCCCATTATAGGAGCACTTGTCCAAGGAATATGAAAACTTTACTGTATTGTTTTATCAAAACTGGCCTTAACCAGCTGAAATATGAAAGGAGCCATCAACTTTGAGTGCCCTGGGATGCCACGCCCTTACTACAACTAATTTAACTCACTTTCTTTATTTTTTTTGTGGTACACGGGCCTCTCACTGTTGTGGCCTCTCCCGTTGTGGAGCACAGGCTCCGGACACGCAGGCTCACTAGCCATGGCTCACGAGCCCAGCCACTCTACGGCATGTGGGATCTTCCCGGACCGGGGCACGAACCCGTGTCCCCTGCATCAGGAGGCGGACTCTCAACCACTGTGCCACCAGGTGAGCCCCTTAACTCACTTTCTTCATCTACAAACAACAAATGCTGGAGAGGGTGTGGGGAAAAGGGAACCCTCTTGCAGTGGTGGTGGGAATGTAAATTGATACAGCCACTATGGAGAACAGTATGGAGGTTCCTTAAAAACCTAAAAATAGAATTACCATATGATCCAGCAATCCCACTGGCATATACCCAGAGAAAACCATAATTAAAAAAGACACATGCACCTCAATGTACACTGCAGCACTATTTACAATAGCCAGGTCATGGAAACAACCTAAATGCCCATTGACAGACAAATGGATAAAGAAGATGTGGTACATATATACAATGGAATATTATTCAGCCATAAAAAGGAACGAAATTGGGTCATTTGTTGAGATGGATCTAGAGACTGTCATACAGAGTGAAGTAAGTCAGAAAGAGAAAAACAAATATCGTAAATTAACGCTTATATGTGGAACATAGAAAAATTTTACAGATGAACCTGTTTGCAGGACAGAAGTTGAAACACAGATGTAGAGAACAAATGTGTGGACACCAAGGGGGGAAAGTGGTGGGGGGTTGGTTGTGGTGGGGTGATGAATTGGGTGATTGGGATTGACATGTATACACTGATGTGTATAAAATTGATGACTAATAAGAACCTGCTGTATAGAAATAAATAAATTAAATTAAATTTAAAAATTAAAAAAAATTAACTCACTTTCTTGACCAATGGACAATGGAACTTTGTTTTTATAAATTGCATACAGATCTGTGAACTTTTTCTTTTTTCTTGAATAAATATCTAGAAATAGTTGCTGGGTCACAAGGTATGTATATGTGTAACTCACAAGAAAGTACCAAATTGTTTTCCAAAGTGCCTATACTATTTTACATTTCTAGGAACTGTTTGCGACCAATATTTTGCCAACATTTGGTATTGTTGCTCTTTTTAAATTTTAGCCATTGTAGTGAATGTGTAGTGGTATCTAGTGGTTTTAAAATGTATTTTTTAAATAACTATTTTACGTATCTTTTTTCTATAACTACTGGCTTTCTGTCTTCTTTGTGAATTATTTATTGAAATATTTTGCTCTTTTTAATTTAGTTGGGCTGTCTTCTCATTATTGAGTTGCAAGTCTCCTTTATGTATTTTTGAGATGGAGTTTTTATAAAATATATGTGTTACAATTATTTTCTCCCAGTATTTAGTTGCCTTTTTCTTTATCAATGGTGCTTTTTAACAAGCAGCATGTTTGACTAACTACACTAAAGTCACTTTAAAAATTTTTAATAGTTTGCCTAAGAGTTGTGACATCTAAGAATTCTTTGCTTATCCCAAGTTACTGAAGAATTTTTTCCCATGTTTTCTTTTTGAAATATAGATTTAGCATTTACATTTAGATCTTGGTCTTTCTTAGCATGTGCTGCCAAAACTTCAAATCCACAGATAAGCCAGTCAGAAAGGAAGACTGCTGTTAAGTTCAGGAGAGCAAGGAAAACCTGGAACCCACAGTATAAGCTGAAGTTTGTGAGTATGGACTGAAATTCATGTCAATTCTTGTTGCCTCTGGCCTATGTGGCATGTGCATCCTACAGAATCCAGAGAACTACAATATGGAGATAAACACATACACCTGGTTGAAGATTTGGAGAAACTGAAGGTGTATCCTGGGGAGATGGATAGTTGCAGCCCTGGCCACTGCTTCATGCCAGTGAGGGTGAGCCAGCAGACAAATGACAACATGCTTTCATGTGCTACAAAAAAGGCTGCTGTTTCACTTCCACACTCCAAATCTCACAAAGCAATTTTTTCATGGTAGCCCACTCTAACCAGAAACATACATGGATGAGAAATCTGGGAAACCTAGCCCAGCCTTGCAAGCAAACATATTGCAAAGATACTATGTCCCACCCCTTGCCAACAGCACCCATAAACATCTCAAACTATACTTAATAACCAAATAAGGACAATAACAATGTCATGCTTTCACCTAACATGATACACAAATCCCATATACAAACAAAAATTATAAACTATTCTTTTTTGTTCCCAAAGGAGAATACAAATCCCTTTTAATCTTTGGGTGATTTTCTTTGTTATCAGCTGATTCATTTTGATTTCCTGTAATATAAATATCATGATACAAAGTTAACTACTAAGCATATTATATAATAAGATGAAGGAGAAGGAAAGAACACACACATACATTCAAATCAAAATTTTAAAAAGTGCTTATAACTATTATAGTCTTGGTTTCTAGAACTGGTTACATAATTCACATTATAACTAATGTCCATCCTATTCCTTTCATAGTTCTTACACACTTAGCAATTCCTCAGTTGGCTGTGATTTATTGCCTGGTAAGGTTACTGAAACATTCGTTCCTAAAGGCCATTATTTGTCCTGCCTTGATTGTTGGGTTGTTGTACTTTTCTCTTGACTCTAGTCATAAGCCATGAGAGTATTAAGAGGTATTCTAGGGAATTTCCTTATAATTAAGAGGCTTACTCTATTTTTGATATTTTACCATGAATAGCTTTCAAATCCCCTGCATGTTCCACATCTGGGCAATACAGGAAAGAAGCCCTACACATGTCCTTTGCTTTTGCTCATCTGTGGAGATTTCAACTAATTGCAAACTCCAAACTGTTTGTGGGAACTCCCCCAGCCAGGTGCTTCTTGTTCTCCTTTTTAATCTGCCCCCTGCATGAGCCCTTCACCTACAGGGAGTTTCCAGTTTGTCAGTACTAAATATACTTTATTCATATTCATGGATGAGTGGGTTGTGTCATCTCTCTTGACATCCAAATAAATTCCTGGGAGGGCAACCATGCTTGCTGCTGGGTATAAAAATGAAACACTCCTTCTCCTCATGCTTTACTATTACTTCATTTGGGATTTATTTATTTATTTGCTCATTCATTCATTCATTCATTCATGACATATTGGACCACTGGTTTTAGATATTTCCCAGTTTGTTAAATAGTGATGTTAGATTTTTTTCCTTAGTTTTCTCTTATTTTGGTAATTTCTGGAGAAAAGAGTGTTTGATCATCAAGATTTTAAATCCAAAGGTTTATCTGAAACATATCCCAGAATATGGAGTTCTGGTGATGTTTGTCCAATCTATTCATTAAAATGTTCAGCTCAACCTTTCACCAAATGATATGGCAAATGTTGATGACCGTTGCCTGGTTCCATTAATTTTTATCAAGGGTTGTAAAATATTACCTTTCTAATCAATTTTCCTAAATTTATAATTCATGATTCTTCTTTTAAATATAAAGCAACTATCTCTTATCAAATGTTTTGTTCCCTTAGATACAGTCAGTAAAGACATGATACATACCTAATTATTTCTCTTATTCATACTTATCTATTTGCAGAAAATGGTTCCCTAGTAGCCTTCAAATATTTTTTATATCATCATGAAGTTATGAATTTTTATTTTCATGCTTATCAACCCACTGAAATTATTATTTTGCTATTTATATTGTCCCTTTTAAACTAGTGGAGATCCTCTTCCAAAACAAAACCAATGAGAACAAGATTCTTCTAAAAAGTTAAAATCCAAAGGGTTTTTTCCTCATCATATCAAGAAAGTATACCTACATTCATAAGGAGTTAGTATAAGATAAAATTTTTTCTCAAATTATTTTTAAGACTACATTTTAGACAATTTATCAAGTACAAGTAAAAAGATACTTCAAAAAAATTTGCTAATTTCAATGTTTAATAATTAGACTATAGACTACTTTGTTATTCCCTGTAACTTAAATTCTTATATATTCAAAGTTCCAATCATAGATGACAAATGTGCCAAGTTCCAATGAATGTTATTGTTTCTGAGAGCTTGAAAGTTTCATATTTTCCCTAGTGGTTCAAAAGTAGCATAAATTTCTTCTTGCTTAGGTATCCAGCTAAGAAGATATTCCTTTGATAAGCAACAAAGCATGGAGAAGAAAAAGGCTATGATTATAATCCAAATCTTCAGAAAGCAGTGCACACATTTTAATATTTCACAGATTATTTTTCACATGTAACCTCTATATCTAGATCAAGGATTTCTTATAGGCTGCTCAATAGGCTAAATGTTTATAAGTAAATGATTCAGTATACTTTAGAGTCAGGTAAGATCTTTTTAATACAATTATTTATTGGCAACTATAATAAACCTAGTATTTATGTATCCTTGTTGGTGCAAATGATAATCCATTTTACTAACTCAGCTCACTTGCATAAGCAATTTTAGAACAGTTTCTTCAGAGAGAAATCTTGAGAAAACCTTCAAGTTTTAAGAAACACTATTTGCCCTTCCTAAGTATCTTTAGCCCAATGTCCCTCATAGATAAGTTATTAGGAGCAAGCTCCTTCACTGCAGTTTATAAAAGTTTAATCATTTGTTCTTTTTAAAAATAGATAGTTTATATTCTCAGGTAGGTCACCAATTAAGGGTTTGACCTTAGAAAAAGAAGATATTCAGAAATGTCTTTCCAATTTCCATGCAATACATTTTAGACAGTGCTCAGAAGAAGAATTTTTGAATCAGATAAAGTTGATCCATCTAGAGAGCTGCCAATTATTAAAGTTATGGTCTTGGGCAAATCACAGGATTCAACCATTTTTCTTATCTTAATATAAAGATAGTATAGGGCCTCATTCAATTCTGTGAGAATTAAACATGTTTTTAACATGTATACACACACACAGGCATATGTATGTATTGCTTACCATCATATCTGGTACATGTACTAATAATGAACATCATAATAATTGATACTATAGTTATTGTCATTACTAGTAGTAATAGACTCTCAATATCTTATATTTATCCTTAAGGATAATGTGCAAGAAACAAACAAAAAAAAATGGAGTGTATATTCAATTAATTTAAAATCTCTTTATAAGGTACTTTATTTCAGTCAGAGTATTTTTTTTTTCTGGTTATGAGTCACTTCCCGTCAGAAAGGTTAATGGTTTAAGAGATAGCTTAATTCTCTCAAGCATAAAGATAACATTTCTGCACTTACACAATTATTTTTAATGATGTCCTCTTAACTCAAATATTTGAAAACAACTTGTAAATATATTTATATATTTTCAAGGAGTACCTCATATACTGGAAGGATGTGAGTAATATTTCTTTTGTTCAATCTTAGTATTTTTGGAAACCAAAGTGAACCTTCAACAGAGTCAATTAAGTTATGATTACAAAAGAGTGTACACTGCTTAGAGACCTCTAAGTACTGAAGCATAAGGAGGAACTTTGGTGATGGTGGAGAAATTCCCTCATTTATCAATTTACTCCACTAGTCACTCTAATCATTTGGATGTACTCATTTAAAGTATAGTGAAAATAATTTATAACATCGAATGTAGTGGCAATATGATTTCACTCTCTACTAAGCAGTCTGTCATAATAAATCTGCTATTCTGTTGCTATAGAATGTAATATTTCAAATTGTTCCTGATTCTGTATAACTATTATTTTGAGTTATTAACCTACTAATATATACAGACAGAGAAGGTTTATTAAAGACAGCAACGTGGGTGTTTAATAAATGTCTCAGTACACCTAATTGTGATTGAACATTCCCTCCAGTTACACTGATCTCATGACTGTTCCTGACCCCAGATACGTGATGGTTCAATCCTTCACTTCCTTGAGGTTCCTGATCACAAGTCACTATATCTGAGATGTCTTCCCTGATCATTTTGCATAAAATAACAACCCCAATTGGACAGTTTATGTCGCCTATCATTTTTACTTTTAACCACAACATGGTATCTGATGTTCATCACAGCACTTACATCATTCATTTCATCTGTCTCAAACCATGGATAGGGGTGTACAGAGTTATCCATGAAGAGAATTTTTATACACAGTCAATGACTCTTTGATGAATAGATGAATGTGTCTTAGGTTCTATTTTTCAATTTAATTTTAAAGGAGTAGTTATAGTATTGTAATTTTCTACTTAGATATATATGTTTAAATGTTACACAAATTAGCTATTGACTACTTTCAATTTCTTGCTTAAAAATGTCTAAGGTGCAAAACATAATGCAGAAGGCAGTATTAAAAAGTCAATAATGCCTAAAGTCATCGTGGATATTAAAATGTCTTGTAAATTCAAAGGGAAGTTTAAATTAATCAACCATGGTTTGGTTTTAAAATTCAGGTCAAAAAACAGCTAATGCCTCTTAATATTTTTTTACCCAAAGCATGCATGACCCAGATGTTATCATGATTATATTCTAGATCTGAGACATATGAAGCAAGCAATTTTATAAGTAAAGTGTCAGAAAAAATGTATATGAAAGAAGTATCAGATAAGAAATTAATATGAAGGAATGAAAAATGCTTAACAGAATATTGTTCAGATTTATTTGGTTTGGGGAGGATAAGAGGAGCAGGAGGTCAGTCAGAGATCTAGTTTTGAGTGAAATGGGACACACTTAGAGGTTCTTAAACCAACAGATAAAAATCAATGGAAAGAAGCACAATAGCTGCTGAGTGTAGTAGAATCTGTGGGAGCTTGTAGATCATTTAAAAGGCACAGAAATAATTCAAGAGAGTAATCATGGTGTGCTGAACTAGAGAGGTATTGATGGGGATGCTGAGAAGTTGAATATTTCTACATATGTTTTGCATTTGCTAATTACAGATGTGGGATTGAGAGAAAGACAAGTGACAAGCATGATACCACCTTTTTTAGAAACAGAAAGAGTTCTAAAACTTGAGATTGAGTGGATTTAATAATGAACAGACTGAAGGGTGATGTGGTGCTTTCTTTGATGAATCAATTGAGCTGGACTACAGGAATCTAGGTGTTGCTGTGAGGGTAATTTGAAGATGTGATTACAGTCCATAATCAGTTGACTTTAAAGAAGTGACAATATCCTGGATAATTTGGGTGAGTCTGATTCAATTCATTGAAAGCCCTTAAAAGCAGAGCTAAGTCTTCCCTGATGAAGAAACTCTACTTCTGGACAGCAACTTCAGCTTGAGTTCTGGAATTTTAGCCTGCCCCTACAGCTTGCACTACAATTTGGAAATTGTCCTAGCTAGCTTATATAAGCCAATTATATAAGCCAATTCCTTGCAGTATGTCTCTTCATGTATATCTTCTGGTTTGCTTCTCTGGTTGATCCCTGACTGATAAAGCTACACAGTGGGTTTTTTTTTGTTTGTTTGTTTGCTTGCTTTTTATCTTGAGATACCTATGAATCTCACAAATGAAGATATCAGCCAAATATCAGAAAACAAAATCAAAATATCATGGAAGATGTGTAGGCTGGAGAACTATATGTTGGAGTTATTAGTCTACATATCACTGAGTTAGGCTAAAATATGATCCTGCAAAAAATATCCACTGGAACCTGTGAATAATAACTTATTTGGAAAAAAGAAGGTCTTTACAGATGGACTTAAGTTACAAATCTTAAGATACAGAGAGTATCATTGATTATCAAAATGAGCCAAAAATCTAATGACAAGTGTCCTTATAAGAGACACACAGAGAATAGACATGCAGAGAGAGGTGAAATGACTCCAGAGGCAGGGAGTGGAGTCATGCAGCCATAAGTCACAGAATGGTGACAACGGCCAGAAGCTAGAAGAGATGAAGTATAACCATGCCAACATCCTAATTTCAGACCTCTGGCCTTCAGAACTGTGAGAGAATACATTTATATTGCTTTAAGCCACCCATTTGGGGGTAATTTGTTGAAAAGTTATACAATTATATTTAAAGCCATGAGACTGAAGAAGGCACATTTGAAGATGACTATAGATAGAAACAAGAATTGTAAGAACTGACTCCTGGAGTACTCCAAAAATCAAGAAATTGGTAACAGAAGAGAAATTAACAGAGTTATGTGAGAGGGAAAACCTAAAAGGTATTAGGAGAACCAAAAGAGAGTGTTCTTTCAGATCCAGGAAAAATAAGTATTGTAAGGAAGAGTGGGCATCTCCACCAAATTCAGACAGGTTGAGGGAGATGAATACTGAGAATTGACATTTATATGTGGTACACTGAAGTTATTGATAGTAATTGATTAAAAAATTTGTAATAAAAGGTTCAGTCTTGTGTGGCAGTTAAGGGCTAATTTCAGTGTTCAACAGAGAATGAAAGTAAATACATTGAGTAATGACATCTCTTGTGACATTTTTGTTTTAAAGGGAAGCAGAAGGAAGTGGTAGATAGCCAGAATAGTGAGGTCAAGGATGTGTGTATGTTTGTGTGTGTGTCTGTGTGTGTGTTTCATGGGAGACAATACATTATATTGGCTTACTGGTGAGCTGCCACCCTTACAGAGGAAGTTAAAAAATAATAAGAAGCAACAAAAGCAAAAACAACGAAAACCTGCGCTGAAGGTGTTATTAGAAGATCCTGGGGAAAGAAAAAGCCCCTATTTCAGAGATAACTGGCAAGAGGACATTAAAAACTGGGGTTCTGGAAATTCTCTGACTCAGTACATTATGAAACAGCTCTTCTTTCTGAGAAGAGTAAATGAATTTGCTACTTTAATCGTGTAATCAGACAAGCTAAGAGTTATTTGCCTCTGTTTTCTGTTTCAAATGCCCAATTTGTCAAGTTCCAGCAAAGGTATGTTGTTTGCAGATTAGCTGTGGGTTACTGACAAATAAATGAGGTGGTACCAATATTAGCAGACTAGTAATGTCTGCTTTGTTTCTATAATGGAAACTTTTCCAAGTCAACATCTATTTGGGTGTTTTTTTGGTCGTTGAACTGGCTGGACATGTATTTCTCTGTCTCATATTATTTGCTATTGATTTTAGCATATTTCATAAAGGGAATTAACTCTGTTCTTTGAACTAGGTTGAATTTATTACAAAAAGGGCAATGAGGTAAATTTTAGGACACCAAAAAAGAGACTGGTAACAAACCTTTTCTAGTGTCCCTTTAATCTTTATTTAAAATAATCTTTCATGTTTTAAACTTGTTTCTGTACTCTGCTAATGAGATTTTTAGATTTTTTTCATCCTATTTCTTTCTTCCTTCCTTCTTTCATATCTTTCTCCCTCTTCTCATTTCTGTCTTTCTTCTTTTATTCCTTTATCTCCGCAGTTGTGGGGCAGGTAGAGAATATGCAAAATTATTTTTCTTTACAACCAAGTTCTTTCAGAAAATAGGAAGAATTTTTCAAAGAGGAAAATATGTTGACCTCATTTTATATCTTTTTCTGGAAATGGTAATGATCAATAATGCCAATATCCATTTATACATTTTCTTACCCTACTAAACACTGAGAGGAGGACTTTTACTTTGCTGTCAAAATATTAAAATGTAAAAAGCATATCTGTTTCAGAGAAAGAGAAGTATCATGTGGATCCTCTAAAAACTGCGTGCACTGCTTTCCTTTCCTTGTTCTCACATGTATCTCTTTTTCCCGGAGAAGGTGTGGTCACCCTCAGTTCTAAACCTCAGAACTACTAGTGACAGTATATCAATCCTTTCTCTTTGTAGGCAAAGAAAGCATTGACATATGGCCAATATCCAGAGAGCTCCTTGGCCTGAAATCTAGATCATTCAATATTTCCCGGAATGGATTTAATATATTGTAATGGTCCTACCCAGGGCCAAAAGCTAGATAACAAATCCTGTGGGCAAAAATAGTTTTTAAATTGATAGATGATTCAGCCCTCTTCCTGTGAGAAGAGATAAGCTTCTGAGGTAAGGAATAAGAACTTTGAACATGAATAGATGGCATTAAAGGGAAAGTGATTTCTATCTGAATGTTAAGAAATCAGGCCCATCAGTCAGGGCCAGTGAGGTAGGAGTAATGTGGAGCTTTCCTGGTGCTTGGAAGTACACTGGTTTTTGCCACATGATGCAAGAAAAGCAGAAGGCAGGGAAGCATCCTATTAAGAAGCCCCCATGTCCTACCTTTTATGCTTTAGGCTCTTATTTTCTTTTTAAAGTTCCCAGTGATGTGAACATGCTAAGCCTGCACCTTGACAAGATCATAGCTGAACAGAGGAGTCATGGACATAGACTTTGATCTCGTCTCCAAAACATTGTATTTGGATAATATTTAAACTGTTAAGTAACTTCCAGCAGCCAATTATTACCCAAACTCTATATTTTTAACCCATTGAATATCCATAAAAAATTTAGGCGGGAGCCTATTTTTAAAGTGCTGAATCACTGAGACCGAACAGTTTGCAAATGATTCCAAAGATAGGCAGTTGCATACCTGGGATTGAATTCTAGCTGGGATTGGAATTTCAGTGTTCTTAATAGCTGTACTCTGTCTGCGGGATCAATATTTATGAGAGAAATGCATGCCTTTTTACATACTTCCCAATTTTAGTTTCTGTTTCACCAATACCTTGTTCCTTGGAAGCTTTTCCAATTTTTCCTTCTACCTCTCTTTAGGTACTGTGTATTTCAAGAGATGCATCAAGATGCCTGCAAAAGGTCACATAACCCTTTCCTTTCTATTTGAAGGTTTCGTCTTTCCAGAATAAAAGGAAATCTTTCAGGGCCAGTGTCAGCATTGACCCATCCATCATTGGATGATATACTTCAAAAACATCCCAGTGACCTATAATTTATATTTAGGTTTTCCTGATTAGTTCTCAGGAAATCCACAACACATACTAGACTGAGGATCAGTTCCCAATTTCCTTACATTGTGGTTCTCTAAACTGTTCTATTATTTTGAGAGAAGATACATCCTCAGAAATGGTGTAATTGTGTGCAGTCACCTTACTTACATTATGAATAAAGGTCTCACCTTGGAGTTGAAGAATTAAGTTCACTGAGATTCAGATTCTTCTATTAAAATAAGGTGTTTGAACTACACAAACTTTAAAGTTATTTTTAGTTCAAGCCATACACATTTTGGATTATTTAGGACTGCTTCATAGATATACAAAAAATCACTGACTTTTCTTATAAGGCTTTAGGAAAAACAAAACAAGCAGACAAACAAAACATTTTGTAGTTTTGTATTAGCTAGATACTTGAATACAGGCTTTATTTGGTGAAAGCAAACTTACAGTAGAGAGCCTGTGTATATGATGTTCTCTGTGGGATTTTTCATAAACTTTTCTTTTAATTTAAATTTTGATTTGAGGAGAGATTTAATTCCATAATAAATTTTAAAAATAATGAAACTTTATTAAAAGATAGTTGTCTAGGGCTTCCCTGGTGGCGCAGTGGTTGAGAGTCCGCCTGCCGATGCAGGGGACACGGGTTCGTGCCCCAGTCCCAGAAGATCCCACATGCTGCGGAGCGGCTGGGCCCGTGAGCCATGGCCGCTGAGCCTGCGCGTCCGGAGCCTGTGCTCCGCAACGGGAGAGGCCACAACAGTGAGAGGCCCGCATACCACAAAAAAAAAAAAAAAAAAAAAAAAAAAAAGATAGTTGTCTATAACATTTGAATATTGCAATGGGGGAATGTTTCCTATATCAGTGTTATCTGTGAATAAAATCAATTTGGTGTATGTCTAAACTATACTTTGAGTGTAAATAAATTTCTGTTATACTATTTTCTGTATTTCTTTGTATGTTTGAAATTATTTACAAATAAAAATACAACTTAAAATTTTGAAAAAGTAGACTATGAACATATAAGGGCAGAATTATATTTTAAGAATAGCTGGGTAAAGAGCTACAAACACTAAAAATATTTTTATGGATTAGGAAGAAAGAGCAGGGTAGTAACACATTTTTTCAATGGATGGTCAAAAAATAAACAGGGGCTACACGTATTTTAAGTCATTTCAGAGTATTGTTAAATATAATACAAAAAACCAAATATACTCAGAAACAATGCCCTTCAATTCACATCAAATTAGAGAACATAAAATTAAACATAAAAGGAAATAAAATGGAAAAAAACACACAGAAACACACACTTCCCAGAAAGAAAATCAGAAGGTTAAAATAGGCTATAACCAGAAAACTGTTGGGTAAAACAGTTATTAAGCAGGTGTGCATATCTTCTTCAATGTTGACAACATACATTTAAATTTCTAAATAGACCTTTTCCCTGTAATCCATTCAGAAGTACATTTCTTGCTGTTTTTATCTCCCATAGATACTATTTTATATTGAAAGTGGTCCTTAGGAGACTATGAATAATTGAAAAGGAAAGATAAGGCATACAATAAAAAAGAAAAGCAGGCCAGTGTTCAGAAATAATTTTTTACAATGCTGAATAAGAAACACTTGAATGCACTTGAGACATTCCATTTGTATTAATATCTTAGAGCAAGAATTTTCTCTTTTTTTTATAGCCTTGAAACAATCTCTTCAAACAAAGCTTTATCCAGAAGCCTAAACAAATAAAAAACATGAAGGCAGTGCAATGTTTATTTAAAAGTCATTTTGTGGGAGAGTAGGATAGAAGGTCCTGCCCATATATTGATAGACAGAAACACACACACATACACACACACACACATGCACACACACGCATACACACACACATGCAAATAGTACCAACAGGCCTAGTGTGTTTATCATTACCATTACATTTTTCAAACATTTCATTTTAAATTATTATGTACATTGATGCTTAAAAACTAAGAGAAAACTATGCATTTAATATAGTTATATCATAGTAAAGATAGAGGAAATATAAAATAGGGAGTGAAAATTTACAGATAGAAAAAATGCTAAGTTATATAATGTATGCAGGAAATCAATTCACAGGTTAAAATATCAGGATATCAGAGATGAGGCATCAATTACATGATTCTTCACTCCTCCCATAAAGTCACATTAAAAGAGAACAATTAAATACTGTGTAGTGTATAGTGATTAATCATAATATATGATGTAGTACATTAAATCACACATTTTGCTACAGCAAGTCCACATAAGTTTGCAAATAACATTTAAGAATAAAGCTAAATCCAGACAAAACCCTAATTCAAAAAGATACATGCGGTGATGTGGTGTGCGTGAGAACCCAGTGATGGTTTGACATTGGCCCCGGAGATGTTGTGTGGATGCTGGTGGCTGGACCGACCTGCAGGGTCGGTCCAGTGAGGAGAGTATGTCATGAGCTGTGTGGATGAAAGGCTCTTGGTACTGCAGCCAGGAGTCAGTGCTGTGCCTTTGAGGTGTGAAAGACAACTTCAGGACACTGGTCCACAAGAGACCTCCCAGCTACACATAATATCAAACAGCGAAAATCTCCCAGGGATCTCCATCTCAACACCAACACCCAGCTTCACTCAACGACAAGAAAGCTACAGTGCTGGACACCCTATGCCAAACAACTAGCACGACAGGAACACAACCCCACCCATTAGCAGAGAGGCTGCCTAAAATCGTAAGTCCACAGACACCTTAAAACACACCACCAGATGTGGACCTGCCCACCAGAAAGATAAGATCCAGCCTCATCCACCAGAACACAGGTATTAGTCCTCTCCACCAGGAATCCTACACAACCCACTGAACCAACCTTAGCCACTGGGGACAGACACCACAAACAAAGAGAACTATGAACCTGCAGCCTGAAAAAAGGAGACCCAAAACACAGTAAGATAAGCAAAATGAGAAGACAGAAAAACACACAGCAGATGAAGGAGCAAGATAAAAACCCACCAGACCTAACAAATGAAGAGGAAATAGGCAGTCTACCTGAAAAAGAATTCAGAATAATGATAGTAAAGATGATCCAAAATATTGGAAATAGAATAGAGAAAATGCAAGAAACATTTAACAAGGACCTAGAAGAAATAAAGATGAAACAAACAACGATGAACAACACAATAAATGAAATTAAAAGTACTCTAGATGGGATCAATACCAGAATAAATGAGGCAGAAGAGTGGATAAGTGACCTGGAAGATAAAATAGTGGAAATAACTACTGCAGAGCAGAATAAAGGAAAAAGAATGAAAAGAACTGAGGACAGTCTCAGAGACCTCTGGGATAACATTAAACACACCAACATTTGAATTATAGGGGTTCCAGAAGAAGAAGAGAAAAAGAAAGGGACTGAGAAAATATATGAAGAGATTATAGTTGAAAACTTCCCTAATATGGGAAAGGAAATAGTTAATCAAGTCCAGGAAGCACAGCAAGTCCCGTACAGGATAAATCCAAGGAGAAATACGCCAAGACACATATTAATCAAACTGTCAAAAATTAAATACAAAGAAAACATATTAAAAGCAGCAAGGGAAAAACAACAAATAAGACACAGGGAATCCCCATAAGGTTAACAGCTGATCTTTCAGCAGAAACTCTGCAAGTCAAAAGGGACTGCCAGGACATATTTAAAGTGATGGAGGAGAAAAACCTTCAACCAAGATTACTCTACCCAGCAAGGATCTCATTCAGATTTGATGGAGAAATTAAAACCTTTACAGACAAGCAAAAGCTGAGAGAGTTCAGCACCACCAAACTAGCTTTACAACAAATGCTAAAGGAACTTCTCTAGGCAAGAAACACAAGAGAAGGAAAAGACCTACAATAACGAAGCCAAAACAATTAAGAAAATGGGAATAGGAACATACATATCAATAATTACCTTAAATGTAAATAGACTAAACACTCCCACCAAAAGACACAGATTGGTTGAGTGGATACAAAAATAAGAACCATATATATGCTGTCTACAAGAGACCCACTTCAGACGTAGACACACATACAGACTGAAAGTAAGGGGATGGAAAAAGATTTTCCATGCAAATGGAAACCAAAAGAAAGCTGGAGTAGCAATTCTCATATCAGACAAAATAGACTTTAAAATAAAGACTATTAGAAGAGACAAAGAAGGACACTATATAATGATCAAGGGATCGATCTAAGAAGAAGATATAACAATTGTAAATATTTATGCACCCAACATAGGAGCACCTCAATACATAAGGCAAATACTAACAGCCATAAAAGGGGAAATCGACAGTAATACATTCATAGTAGGGGACTTTAACACCCCACTTTCACCCATGGACAGATCATCCAAAATGAAAATAAATAAGGAAAACAAGCTTTAAATGATACATTAAACAAGATGGACTTAATTGATATTTATAAGACATTCCAGCCAAAAACAACAGAATACACATTTTTCTCAAGTGTTCATGGAACATTCTCCAGGATAGATCATATCTTGGGTCACAAATCAAGCCTTGGTAAATTTAAGGAAATTGAAATTGTATCAAGCATCTTTTCCGAACACAACGCTATGACACGAGATATCAATTACTGGAAAAGATTTGTAAAAAATACAAACACATGGATGCTAAACAATACACTACTTAACAAAGAAGTGATCACTGAAGAAATCAAAGAGGAAATAAAAAAATACCTAGAAACAAATGACAATGGAGACACAATGAACCAAAACCTATGGGTTGTAGCAAAAGCAGTTCTAAGAGGGAAATTTATAGCAATACAATCCTACCTTAAGAAACAGGAAACATTTCGAATAAACAACCTAAACTTGCACCTAAAGCAATTAGAGAAAGAAGAACGAAAAACCCCCAAAGTTAGCAGAAGGAAAGAAATCATAAAAATCTCATCAGAAATAAATGAAAAAGAAATGAAGGAAACAATAGCAAAGATCAATAAAGCTAAAAGCTGGTTCTTTGAGAAGATAAACAAAATTGATAAACCATTAGCCAGACTTATCAAAAGGGAGAAGACTCAAATCAATAGAATTAGAAATGAAAAAGGAGAAGTAACAACTGACACTGCAAAAATACAAAAGATCATGAGAGATTACTATAAGCAACTCTATGCCAATAAAATGGACAACCTGGAAGAAATGGACAAATTCTTAGAAATGCACAACCTGCCAAGACTGAATCAGGAAAAAATAGAAACAGACCAATCACAAGCACTGAAATTGAAACTGTGATTAAAAATCTTCCAACAAACAAAAGCCCAGGACCAGATGGCTTCACAGGTGAATTCTATCAAACATTTAGAGAAGATGTAACACCTATCCTTTTCAAACTCTTCCAAAATATAGCAGAGGGAGGAACACTCCCAAACTCATTCTACGAGGCCACCATCACCTTGATACCAAAACCAGACAAGGATGTCACAAAGAAAGAAAATTAAAGGTCAATATCACTGATGAACATAGATGCAAAAATCCTCAACAAAATACTAGCAAACAGAATCCAACAGCACATTAAAAGGATCATACACCATGATCAAGTGGGGTTTATTCCAGGAATGCAAGGATTCTTCGATATATGCAAATCAATCAACGTGATACACCATATTAACAAATTGAAGGAGAAAAACGATTTGATCATCCCAATAGATGCAGAGAAAGCTTTTGACAAAATTCAACACCGATTTATGATAAAAACCCTGCAGAAAGTAGGCATAGGAGGAACTTTCCTCAACATAATAAAGGCTATATATGACAAACCCACACCCAACATCGTCCTCAATAGTGAAAAACTGAAAGCATTTCCACTAAGTTCAGAAACAAGACAAGGTTGCCCACTCTTACTACTCTTATTCAACATAGTTTTGGAAGTTTTAGCCACAGCAATCAGAGAAGAAAAGGAAATAAAAGAAATCCAAGTCGGAAAGAAGAAGTAAAGCTGTCACTGTTTGCAAATGACATGATACTATACATAGAGAATCCTAAAGATGTTACCAGAAAACTACTAGAGCTAATTAATGAATTTGGTAAACTAGCAGGATATAAAATTAATGCACCAAAATCTCTGGCATTCCTATACACTAAGGATGAAAAATCTGAAAGGGAAATCAAGAAAACACTCCCATTTACCATTGCAACAAAAAGAATAAAATATCTAGGAATAAACCTACCTAAGGAGACAAAAGACCTGTATGCAGAAAACTATAAGACACTGATGAAAGAAATTAAAGATGATACAAACAGATGGAGAGATATACCATGTCCTTGGATTGGAAGAATCAATATTGTGAAAATGACTCTACTACCCAAAGCAATCTACAGATTCAATGCAATCTGTATCAAACTACCACGGGCATTTTTCACAGAACTAGAACAAAAAATTTCACAATTTGTATGGAAACACAAAAGACCCCAAATAGCCAAAGCAATGTTGAGAACGAAAAACGGAGCTGGAGGAATCAGGCTCCCTGACTTCAGACTATACTACAAAGCTACAGTAATCAAGACAGTATAGTACTGGCACAGAAACAGAAAGATAGATCAATGGAACTGGATAGAAAGCCCAGAGATAAACCCATGCACATATGGTCACCTTATCTTTGATAAAGGAGGCAGGAATGTACAGTGGATAAAGGACAGCCTCTTCAATAAGTGGTGCTGGGAAAACTGGACAGGTACATGTAAAAGTATGAGATTAGATCACTCCCTAACACCATACACAAAAATAAGCTCAAAATGGATTAAAGATCTAAATGTAAGGCCAGAAACTATCAAACTCTTATAGGAAAACATAGGCAGAACACTCTATGACATAAATCACAGCAATATCCTTTCTGACCCACCTCCTAGAGTAATGGAAATAAAAACAAAAATAAACAAATGGGACCTAATGAAACTTCAAAGCTTTTGCACAACAAAGGAAACCATAAACAAGACCAAAAGACGACCCTCAAAATGGGAGAAAATATTTGCAAATGAAGCAACTGACAAAGGATTAATCTCTAAAATTTATAAGTAGCTCACGCAGCTCAATAACAAAAAAACAAACAACCCAATGCAAAAATGGGCAGAAGACCTAAATAGACATTTCTCCAAAGAAGATATACAGACTGCCAACAAACACATGAAAGAATGCTCAACATCATTAATCATTAGAGAAATGCAAATCAAAACTACAATGAGATATCATCTCACACCAGTCAGAATGGCCATCATCAAAACATCTAGAAATAATAAATGCTGGAGAGTGTGTGGAGAAAAGGGAACACTCTTGCACTGCTGGTGGGAATGTGAATTGGTTCAGCCACTATGGAGAACAGTATGGAGGTTCCTTAAAAAACTACAAATAGAACTACCATATGACCCAGCAATCCCACTACTGGGCATATACCCTGAGAAAACCAAAATTCAAAAAGAGCCATGTACCAAAATGTTCATTGCAGCTCTATTTACAATAGCCCGGAGATGGAAACAACCTAAGTGCCCATCATTGGATGAATGGATAAAGAATATGTGGCACATGTATACAATGGAATATTACTTAGTCATAAAAAGAAACGAAATTGAGCTATTTGTAATGAGGTGGATGGACCTAGAGTCTGTCATACAGAGTGAGGTAAGTCAGAAAGGGAAAGACAAATACTGTATGCCAACACATATATATGGAATTTAAGAAAAAAAATGTCATGAAGAACCTAGGGGTAAGACAGGAATAAAGACACAGACCTACTGGAGAATGGACTTGAGGATATGGGGAGGGGGAAGGGTAAGCTGTGACAAAGCGAGAGAGAGGCATGGACATATATACACTACTAAACGTAAGGTAGATAGCCAGTGGGAAGCAGCCGCATAGCACAGGGAGATCAGCTCGGTGCTTTGTGACCGCCTGCAGGGGTGGGATATGGAGAGTGGGAGGGAGGGAGACACAAGAGGGAAGAGATATGGGAACATATGTATATGTATAACTGATTCACTTTGTTATAAAGCAGAGGCTAACACACCATTGTAAAGCAATTATACTCCAAAAAAGATGTAAAAAAAAAAAAACATGTATCCCTATGTTCATTGTAGCACTATTCACAATAGCCACGACATGGAAACAACCTAAATGTCTATAAACAGATGAATAGATAAAGAAGATGTAGTACATATAATACAGTGGAATACCATAGAAAAGCCATAAAAAAGAACGAAATAATGCCATTTGCAGCAACATGGATGGACCTGGAGATGATCAAACTAACTGAAGTAAGTCAGAAATAGACAAATAACATATGATATCGCTATTATGTGGAATCTAAAATATGACACAAATGAACTTATCTATGAAACAGAAACACACTCACGAACATAGAGAAGAGACTTGTCGTTGCCAAGCGGGAGGGGTGGGGGGAGGGTTGGAGTGGGAGGTTGGGCTGAGCAGATATAAGCTATTATATATAGAATGGATAAACAAGGTCCTACTGTATAGCATGGAGAACTATATTCAATATCCTATGATAAACCATAATGGAAAAGAATATTAAAAGAAAGAAGGTATACATATGTATAACTGAATCACTTTGCTGTATAGTAGAAATTAACACAACTTTGTAAATCAACTATACTTCAATAAAAAATATTTTAAAAAGTACAGTCAAAATCTAATTTGATTTCCTACATATAATAGTGTTTTTCATACTACTTTGTGAGTATAGATTCAGTTCATAAATTCCAAGAATTATATTTTCTATGTGTGTCACCTGTCTCAGTATTACATTCGATAGCTAAGAGGCTACATGTTGAAGCACCGCTTGTGTGAAAACTCTCCAATGTAAGAATAGGATTATTATTTAGTAAGTGAACGCTTTTATTTATTTTTTATTCTTTTTAACATCTTTATTGGAGTATAATTGCTTTACAATGGTGTGTTAGTTTCTGCTTTATAACAAAGTGAATCAGCTATACATATACATATATCCCCATATCTCTTCCCTCTTGCATCTCCTTCCCACCCTCCTTTATCCCACCCCCCTAAGTGGTCACAAAGCACCAAGCTGATCTCCCTGTGCTATGTGGCTGCTTCCCACTAGCTATCTATTTTACATTTGGTAGCATATATAAGTCTATGCCACTCTCTCACTTTGTCCCAGCTTACCCTTCCCCCTCCCCGTGTCCTCAAGTCCATTCTCTATGGGATTGCATCACAAAATAGTTCAGTAGAAACTGAATTATTTAATACAACTACTTTGGCAACATTCCCATGTGACAGAAATTTCTAGAAAAAATGTCTTTTGGTTTGTTTAAAATGGTACGAACATTTGGTAATATAAAAAAGCATACACTCAATAAAGAAAAGCATATCCTGCACAAGGAAAAAGTTGATAGGATCAAGAACTTTCTTTCAAACTATTTCCTCTCTGCAAATATTTTTTGACCACTGGAGACAGAATATCATCCTGCTCAAAAGAACAGTTTTTAAAAAATATTCCACATTCAAAAGTAGTATATAAGATCTCCAAAAACTTTTAATTTAAAAATTTTAGAAAAGGCATAGCATCTGCAAATTAGTTCAGCAAAGACCTTGACAAAGACAACAACAAAAAAACCAATTATATTTCCGGAAGCACTGACTATTTACCTAAATTACCATCATCAGGAACACCAGCTGCAACTATACTCCTCAGATTTTTGCTGTAGGCAATTTAAATCTTAGAACTACTTTTGGGAAGGTGATCCAAGAAAATGAAATAAGAACTAATTGTTGCATTAAGCTTATTGTAGCACAGGAAAAAGAAAAATTACAAAGTCATTTAGTAAGAGGGCATGTTCCACTAAAAGTCTGTATTATCTAAGTTCTAAGGGATCATATCCATAAATCTTCTATGTACTTTCTTGTTTTATTTAATAATGTTGCTTGTTTACTTCATAATGTTGTCCTGTGTTTATTGAGAACTCATCTTTTTCATTCTCCTCCCACTGTACAACTCCTCTCCAGCTTCAGACTTTGAAGAGTCTGCAAACTTTGCTATGTATCAGTTATTTGAGAAGTTTATAAATGATCCAGGCTCTCAAGGCCCAACTCTAAAAGTCTGATTCAGCAGCTCTGAGGGGAAACCAGAAAAAGCTACTCTAAAAATAACAAAGAACAACAGCTACAAAACAAAGAGAAACAAAAGACACTCAAAATGATTCTCATATGTTTGAAATACAATCTTTGAAGTCTTTGTACTGGTTTTCCCGGGTATACCTTTTACTTTTCACAAAATATAATAATATGTTTTAAAAAATCAAGTAGCAATAAGGGACAATGTAAGTAATTAATCATAATTAAGTATTGCAAGTGTCAGTCTTGGTAGATGCATGTGGTGAACCTTCCTATCTATTTCCCAAAGCACTACAAGCAGTGATAAGGCTGCTTGCAAGATCCATTACCAAACTTCGGATGAAGTGGAATAATAGTTCCAATATACTGTAAATATCTCGTATCTCATTTATCTATGTTAACTGACTAAAGCTTTGTATCTGTATAGTACATAATTAACATGTCACAAAAACTTAGTATAAAACTGTTCACTACTTAGAAGAATAAATTCATATTCCATTAAATAAGGATAATCACCACTTTAATGGTCTACATGTTGCTTTTTAATAGCCATATAAGTAACCAGAAAATTAAATAGGTCTTTTATCTAATACATATTTTCACATTTGAATGTACTCCTGGCAGAAGATAACTGGGAGAGGTGCAACTGATCAGGTTCCATTAACGTGAGATTGCTTGTAAAGTAGTACATTTTCTAATATCTCGCGTGGAAATGTTATGCAAATTATTTGTAAATGTAAAACCCTCAAGAGCAAAGCTACATTAACTGTTCCTATTGTGAAGGTATGCTCAATAATTTACAACCCATCAATGGCTGAATTGGAAATAAATTGTTTCTCTGCAGTTTCAAAATGCAGTAGAAATGTAAACAGCACCATCTTCTGGATTATACAAATTCCATAATTGTTTTAGAAGATGCAATACACAGGTTCTCTTAAACAGATACCTAACATATTAAACATCATATGTGTATACTGCATATTACGAAGCTTCTACCTTTACTTTTAAAAGTGACAATTGGAGATACTAGAAATAATATGTTAATAAAATATAAGCATTTTTGTATACATTAATTTGAATATTGAATTATAATCCAAGTATAAATTCTTTAGAACATAATCAATAAGAGAATATAATTCTGATCTTATTGATTTCATCCTTCCATAGCCATTGTCAGTACATAAAGTATCCTAAGTGGAGAAAAAAGCATTTCATAACTTGAACATTTCATTAAAATATAAATCAGAAAAGAGACATAATATCAATATGTACAGTCAATGCTCTCATCTGAAAAGGCAAACTCCAATAAATGATTCCCCCAAACTCCAATAGCTAAAAGAAAGTTATTTTACCGTTTCCTTATCTCACTGATAATTAGCCTTAACAGGAAGAAAGTATTCAAGGATATTGTGTGCCTTGCAATATTGTTATGTTTTCAACTGAAATATAATTCTAGTGATTTAATTTTACATTTGCCAATAAAAGGAGTAAATTTGTAATATCTTTATTCTTTAGCTCAAAGAGAGTTGTAAGAAAAGCTAAGGAAATTAAAAGGAAAAACCAAGATACAAAGATTAGAAAGATAGGTAACATCAAGAATATAATTAATAAAATATTTTATTTTTATTCACTTTGTCATTTCCCCAACAAATACTTTTTCACTTTCTTCTGTGCCCTATGGCTGGCCCTCACCTTTCTTCCAGTCATTAGTCATCTTCTGTTGTTAGTTTATTTCCTCCTCAGGCTGGACAGTAGGACGTTGCCCTTTGAGCACTGCCTCCTTAGTGTTCTCAATGATATGGGAGTCCCTTCATCTACCTTGATTAAAAAGTTAACTTTAGATCAACCCAACTCTCTTACTTCTTTTTCAGCTCTGACTGTGCTGAACAGTGCAGGCACTGAAGGACAGATATTGTATGATATATACCACTTTCATGTGAAATCTAAAAAGTTGAATTCATAGAAACAGAGAGTATAATTCTGGTTACCAGGAGCTGGTAGGTGGGGGAGATGGGAGATGTTGGTGAAAGGGTGCAAACTTCTAGTTAGAAGATAAAAAATTTCTGGGAATCTAATGTAAAGCATTGTGATTATAGTTATCAATACTGTACTATATACTTTAAAGTTGCTATAAGAGTAGATTTTAAATGTTCTCACCACAAAAAAGAGATGGTAATGTTACGACATGATAGAGGTGTTAGTAACACTAGGGTGGTAATCATATTGTATTATGTAAGCATGTCAACAGGTGTACACCTTAAAGTTACACAATATCATATGTCAATTATACCTCAATAGAGTTGAAAAACAAGAAAAGTTGAAATTGTTAAAAATGTAAAGTGCGACCTTAATTCTTTGGGTTGAGGGTTATTAGCATCAGATTTGAGGGCCTAGCCCCCCATTTCCCTAACTTAGATGTGAATGTCTGAGCACAGGGGTTCTTTGGATTGCTGATTCTGTCTCCAAATATTATTTTCTGATAAAAGGTCAAATGTTAAAAAGGAAAATAATTTACAGAGGAAAGTTGGGGAGAAGAGACTAGCCAGTGTACAGGCCCAAAGGGAAGATAATTTATAGTAAATCTCAATACAATGTATCAATATATATATGATAAAATGAGATCTAGGCATAAGCAAAAATTTAAACAAGATTCTTAGAAATTTAGACTTTTCTTTGAGGTCCTTCAGGAGCCTTTAAAGATGTTTAAGCAGGGGAAGAGCATGATAAAATTTTTGTTTCATGAAGATCCTCTTTTCCAGTATAGAAATTTGAATGAAGGGAAGCAGTCTGGGAGAAAGAACCAGTGAAGAGTCTATTTGGGGAATTATTAAGGTCTGTTGGCAATTTTTGCTTGATGGTTGATTTAGGAAGAGGGGAGAGAGAATGATCCTTAGATATGAGTCCTCCGTACACAGACAATGGTACCCTAAAATAAGTTAGAGAAGAGAGAAAAGGAAAATATTAGGGAGAAATTTGATCATTCAATTATGAAAATATAGAGTTGGAGATACATACTGTTGATAATGCCTGCTGTAGATACTGTTAAAGTTGATATTTCCTCTGTATATATGAGGAGAAAGGATCAAATGTCAGCAACATCATGCTTATGAGCTCATTAAAACCATCTGGACCTCAGATACAGAGAATTACGTCCATTTTGTTTGCTAACTGAACACAAGGGAACAAACAAGGTCATCCAGAGAGCATATTGGAGATATATAAATGAAGGGAGCATCATGGGTAACAGGATAGCTAAAGAGAGATGTCCTTATAAGATACCAATTGCAAAATGAGAGAAGAAGGAAAATTAGTACTATGAAATATCTGAAAAATAATTTATGAGAGGAAATATTTAAAAGTGCCCAAGGTTGTGGACACTCAGGTAACATTGGGTCAAAATGTGTCTGTAGGTACAAATGTACTTATTTACAAAACAGAAATAGAGTCACAGATGTAGAAAACAAACTTATGGTTACCAAGGGGGAAGGGGGAAGAGGGATACATTGGGAGACTGGGATTAACATATACACACTATGATATATAAAATAGATAACTAATAAGAACCTTCTGTATAGCACAGGGAACTCTACTTGATACTCTGTAATGGCCTATATGGGAAAAGAATGTAAAAAAGAGTGGATATATGTATATGTATAACTGATTCACTTTGTTGTACAGTAGAAACTAACACATTGTAAATCAACTATACTCCAATAAAAATTAACTAAAAAAATGTGTCTATAGAAGTTTTTTTTTTTTTTTTATCTATGCAAGAGAATTTCTCATGGATTTTGGGGTGTTAAAGAAGCATTCATAGTTTATGTGATAATAATTGTTTTTTCCTAAGCACACTTATTGTCTTTCACACCTTTATTCACTCTGCATAAGACTATACAGTGACTTATTTGATTATTACATTTGGAATGAGTAATTGAGCTTTAGCTTACCTATGCCCTTCTTCACTTTGAGAATGAGTGACTTTCATATGACTTTCCAGTGCTCTTACGTAGTGGTGCTTCCTCCTCAAGAGGGAGAGTGCTACCCTTATCAAATGACACCATGATGGGACGGGTGCATTAGTTTACTGGGACTGCTGTGAATTGGTACAGCCACTATGGAGAACAGTATGGAGGTTCCTTAAAAAACTACAAATAGAACTACCATATGACCCAGCAATCCCACTACAGGGCATATACACTGAGAAAACCATAATTCAAAAAGAGTCATGTACCAAAATGTTCATTGCAGCTCTATTTACAATAGCCTGGAGATGGAAACAACCTAAGTGCCCATCATCGGATGAATGGATAAAGAAGATGTGGCACATGTATACAATGGAATATTACTCAGCCATAAAAAGAAACGAAATTGAGCTATTTGTAATGAGGTGGATAGACCTAGAGTCTGGCATACTTACAGATTTACAGAGTGAAGTAAGTCAGAAAGAGAAAGACAAACACTGTATGCTAACACATATATATGGAATTTAAGGGAAAAAAATGTCATGAAGAACGTAGGGGTAAGACAGGAATAAAGACACAGACCTACTGGAGAATGGACTTGAGGATATAGGGAGGGGGAAGGGTGAGCTGTGACAAAGCGAGAGAGAGGCATGGACATATATACACTACCAAACGTAAGGTAGATAGCTAGTGGGAAGCAGCCGCATAGCACAGGGAGATCAGCTCGGTGCTTTGTAACCGCCTGGAGGGGTGGGATAGGGAGGGTGGGAGGGAGGGAAATGCAAGAGGGAAGAGATATGGGAACATATGTATATGTATAACTGATTCACTTTGTTATAAAGCAGAAACTAACACACCATTGTAAAGCAATTATACCCCAATAAAGATGTTAAAAAAAATGAAAAGAAAAAAAAAAAAAAAGGAAAATCCACAAACTGAGTGGCAACAGAAATTTATTGACTTATAATTCTGGAAGTTAGAAGTTGAAATCAAGATGTAAGCAGAGTTGGTTCCTTCTGAGGGCTCTGAGATAGAATTTGTCCCGTGCCTCTTTCCCAGCTTCTGGTAATCTCAGGTTTTCCTTGGCTAGTAGATGGTGTTCTCCCATCTACTGGAGACTTCACATAGTCTTGCCTCTGTAATTGTGTATCTCTGTGTCCAAATTTCCCCTTTTATAAGGATACCACTCATACAGGACTAGGGTCTACTCTAACGTCCTTAACTTCACTTGATCATATACAAAGATTCTATTTCCATATAAAGTCACATTCACAGGTACTGGGGGTTTGGACTTCAACATCTTTTGGGAGGATGATTCAACTCATAACTGTGGGAAGTCTTCCTAATGTTGGTGCTCAGTTTTAGCCATCAAACCTGAAGCCATATTCTCCAATTTAGTTATTGTCATCAAAATGGTTTACTTTTGGCTCCCGTAAATATATTTTCCACTTCTCAATTTGTTCAGAATTCATGTAGAAAAAGATATTTATTATTTATTTGGATCCCTCAAAGTTGCCACACATGGAAAGAATGTAGTTTGCAGAACTCTTGGGATCATCACAATGGCAGGCTGGAGCCAGTTTGTACCAGCTCACAAGAGCCAAAGTTACATTTTTGTTACATTTTTAAGAATTTTGAGAGTTAACTGCTATACACAGTTTGTACTAACACTAAGTCATACAAGCTTAACAAATATATTTAATATACACACAAAACTCATTGCTTCCTAATTGTTTTACTGCATTTTCCTACTGTTCATGCTCTTGAGTTATTTGCCTCTATATTATCTATGTGGTGGAAATACTACATAATACTAATGATGTGTTGCTGCACATCTCTTTCCAACTTTGTACTTAGGGACATCATAATGGTAACTGGAAACTGACCATGATAAGCATATTTACCCCACATACATTAGCAAACAATACTAATCAGGACTTTGCTTATGGTTTTGTTAAATCTCTAGACTAAAGAGTGTGATTGAGATAACACACTTAAATATGTTTTGTCTGCAGTTACTTTGTAAATAACAAAAAAAAAATTGAGAAAATAGTAATCCCGTATTCAAACACTTCTGATTCAACAGAGTAGTCACTTGCATCATTGACAAGTGAGTGAATTTCCAACATAGATTGGCATTATGTTTTGTTTTACTCACCAACATAGACAGTAATAGCAACCAACACTTACACTAAAACTCAAAGAACCAGTTGCTAAATCTTCACTAGTACATCATAGAACAGCAAGGAGTTAATGATAGCAGGTTTAGAATATTTTGGTAAGAATCCTGACACTACAGGTAAGTTGAAAGATGTGTGGTCAATCTAGCTTTGTTGGTTTCTTTTTGTAGTGGAAGACATTTCAGAGGTTTAAATATTCATTGAAAAGATATATGTGTGGAGATAGAGAGAGAGGGAGAGAGACAGAGAGAGGGAGAGAGACTGAATCTGAATGGGAAGATAATATACTTGAAGAGAAGAGATGAGAGCAAACCTGTGATATGAGTGAAGAGTTTGGTCATGAGAGTTGGAGGCGACTCTTTCTTCCATCCTGAGAAGAAAGAATGAAATTATGAGTGTGTGCAGGTGTAAGCAATTTGTAATTGATATTGCAATAAATTGACGGAATCACACCTGATGTTTTTACATTTTTCTGCAAAACAAGTTTATTACTGAAAGTGAAAAGAAAGTCAGAAAAGTAAGGAACCTTAGATGTAACAGAGTAGTTTTGAGTTACCTACAAACAGTAGTAAACCCAAATACTGGGGGGAAGTGGGGATTGAAGGCAATAATATGTAGGGCTTTTGGGGTGAGATCCTATCAATTAGAATGTTATTACCTATACTGTTTAGCCAACTCAAAGCTGAGGGGAAGAAACTGAATGGTTGGGTTGATTGTTTTTAATCAAGATAGATGAAGGGGCTCACACATCAATGAAAGCTCTAAGCTAGGCAATAGGGAAATATGTTGAAAATATGTCATGAGGAATTTCACTCTTACATTATCTTTCTCACATGGTTTATACTGTCTGAAAGAAAAAAGTTAAAAAAAAACTTTAAAATTTTATAGATATACATATTATAATTTCTAGGGTTATCCTTAAATAAGATCATACACGCAGCTGGTACATATATGTCATACTTAGTTCAAATTCAGAATAATATCTCCAGACTTTCCTTCAAAAAGACACTATTAAGCCACGGATATCTACTCTTTTTATTAAATACTTTTTATAGAATACTTTTAATTTCTGTCTTTCAAATTTTTATTTGATTAAAGCAAATTACCCGCAGGACCTCGTGGCGTAATGGTAGCACGTCTGACTGCTAATTAAAGGTAAATTAGTTTTAACAATAAGCAGAACATAATTAAAATGAAAAGGAATATTACTATCCATTATGGTTTCTGTTCCTAAAACAGAAACTATATTGTATTTGAATAAATATCATTTTAGGTAATTATCTCTTCTATGAGATAGAAAATAGATTATAATTAAATACCATTGTTTATTATTACTCTACCATTCTCTTATCACAGGAAATTCTTGACAAGGAATACAACTATTTTCTACACACTGATTTTTATTTTTTTAACACATTTTCCTGACCATAGTATTCAGTTTGTCTAAAAGACTGAAATTATTATAATAGTTTATATCTATTCTTACCTGCAGGTAGTAGCAAAATACAATTAACTGGGAACAATTATCTTCTTTGCTATCAGGACTTTTACTATAAAATACATGCTTAGATGCAAGATTTGTCTATTCCTTAGGATAGAGTTACTTTTTTTTTCTGTAAGTTTATGCAAATGGGTCAATAACGCTAAATTAATGGCTCTTAAATTGTGGTTCCCAGAGGAGTAACTTCAGTCTTGGAACTTAATAGAAATGCAAATTCACAGACCTCACTTTAGTCTTAGCACACTGTTTTAGAAGCCTTTCGGGTGATTCTGGAGCATACTGAAGGTCGAGAAGTCAGGGTTGTGTAATAGAAATTTCTTTGATGATGGAACTGTTCTATATCTGCACTTTCCAATGCAGTATCCAGTAGCTACCTATGCCAGTAAATGGCTAGTATGACCAGAAACTAATTTTTTTTTTTTTTTTGTCTGCATTGGGTCTTCATTGCTGCGTACCGGCTTTCTCTAATTGCAGCAAGTGGGGGCTACTCTTCGTTGTGGTGTGCAGGCTTCTCATTGCAGTGGTTTATCTTGTTGTGGAGCACGGGCTCTAGGCGCATGGGCTTCAGTAGTGTGGCACGCGAGCTCTAGAGCACAGGGTCAGTAGTTGTGGCGCACAGGCTTAGTTATTCCGTGGCACGTGGGATCTTCCCGAACAAGGAATTGAACTCGTGTTCCCTGCACTGGCAGGCAGAATCTTAACCACTGTGCCACCAGGGAAGTCCCCAGAAACTAATTTTTAATATTATTTAATTTTAATTTATTTAAAGTTAAAAATCCATATGTGGCCAATGGCTATTGTTTTGGACAGCACAAGTCTGAGTAAAATCCACAGTTCATGTGATTAGAATCACAGAAGGTTAGATTCTAAAGGAAATGTAAACTTATTACATCTTTCAATCACTATTGGAATTCTTGATGCTATAATTTACTAAAAGAAAAAAATAATAACCCATTACAATTTTGATCCTAGCAAAATTACGATAATAGTAGTCATTTATTTCAGCAAAATTTATGAAGTGAAATTGACTACACGATGTTTATATTTTTTAACAAAAAATGTTGTATCTGAGTGTGGAAGGCAGAAAGCTCAGATGGTGTACATTCCCTGTATAATCCTCTCTCTTTAAGTGAGGTTGGGGCCAGTGAATGTGATGGACTCATGTTCATGGTTAGGTTAAAGATAAATAGATTTTGGGCTTCCCTGGTGGCGCAGTGGCTGAGAGTCCGCCTGACGATGCAGGGGACACGGGTTCGTGCCCCTATCAGGGAAGATCCCACATGCCGCAGAGTGGCTGGGCCCGTGAGCCATGGTCGCTGAGCTTGCACGTCCGGAGCCTGTGCTCTGCAACGGGAGAGGCCACAGCAGTGAGAGGCCCACATACAGGAAAAAAAAAAAAAAAAGATAAATGGATTTTGCTGATGCAATAAATGTTCTTAAGCATTTGATAGTAAGTTAATCAAAAGAGAGATGATTCTGAATGAGACTGTCAGGTGAGCTTTTAAGGGAGAAGGTCAGAACCATAACCAAGTGGGATTTATTACTGGGATGCAAGAACAGGTCAACATATGAAAATCAATTAGGCAATAGCACCAAAAAGAATAAATTACTTAGGGATACAATTTACCAAGGACATTAAAGACTTGTATAAATGAAAACAACCAAACACTGATGAAACAAATTAAAGAAGGTACAAATCAATGGAAAGACACCTGTGTCCATGGAACAGAAGACTTAGCATTGTTAAAATGTTTCCTCTAACCAAACCTATCTATAGATTCGATGCAATACCTATCAAAATCCCAATGGCATAATTTACATAGAGAAAATCTTAAAAGTCATATGGAAATACAAGGACCCTGAATAGCCAAAGCAATCTTCAGCAAGAACAAAACTGGTGGCATCACATTTCCTGATTTCAAAATATATTACAAAGTTACAGTAATTAAAACAGTATGATATTGGCATAAAGTCAGACTTAAAGACCAATGCAACAGAATAAAGAACCCAGAAAATAGTGACGTGTATACTGTCAACTAATCTTTGACAAGGGTGTCAAAAATACACAATGGAGACTTTATACTCTGAAGAACAAACGGTGTTAAGAAAATTGGATATTAATATGCAAAAGAATGAAACTGGATGCTTATCTTACACCATACACAGAAATTAATTCAAAATAGATTAAAGACTTAACTGTAAGAAGTGAAAGTGTAAAACTCCTAAAAGAAAACATAAGGGAAAAAAGTTCATGACATTGGTCATGAAACAAGATACAAAGGCAAAAATAGACAAGTGAGACCACACAGACTAAAAAGCTTTTGCACAGAAAAGGAAACAATCAACAGAGTGAAATTAGAAAATAGTTATTGTAAAATACCTCACATATACTGAGTATTTAATATATGCTAAACCTGGTTCTAAGTATTTTCCATTAATTAATTAATTTAATTAATAATGAAAAACCACTGAATGACGAGCACTATTGTTAAATTTTCTTCTTGAGGATTGGGCAAAGAGATATAAGGTAATTTATCCAAAATTACACAAGTAATAAGTCAAGGATGTGACAATACAGAATGTGACTACAGAGTCTTTTTGCTTACCCAGGGCTCTAATTTGCCTCTCAAAGAAACAGTTAATTTGGGAATGTGGGAGAAAAGCTGTGTGTCTCATTGAGAAAACTGCTGAGATTATGTCTGAAGAAAACAGACATTTTTAATTGTAGAACACAGTAGTGTGAGAGATGTTGATTTTAAGGAATATTTCTTAAAAGATGCAATTTTTTGATAAGGATAATAAACGTTCATTGTTGTTTTAAGCCATAAGTTTTCAATAATTTTGTTATACAGTGATAACGTATCAATACAGTAAGCATCCTCCATATGGATGTATCATAATTTATTTAACATTCCCCTCTAGTTGGACATTTAGGTTGTTTCTAGTTTTATCCCATTATAGGCAATTATGTAATTCTTTAGGATAAATTTCTAGAAATAGAATTGCTAGAACTCATATTTTAGTTTATTTTTATTTCTTATTTATTTATTTTTGGCTGTGTTGGGTCTTTGTTGCTGCGTGCGGGCTTTCTCTAGTTGTGGCGAGTGGGGGCTACTCTTCATTGTAGTGCATGGGCTTCTCATTGCGGTGTCTTCTCTTGTTGTGGAGCATGGGCTCTAGGCACACAGGCTTCAGTAGTTGTAGTATGTGGGCTCAGTAGTTGTGTCTCACAGGCTCTAGAGCGCAGGCTCAGTAGTTGTGGCACACAGATTTAGTTGCTCCATGGCACGTGAGATCTTCCCAGACCAGGGCTCGAACCCATGTCCCCTACATTGGCAGGCGGATTCTTAACCACTGCACCACCAGGGAAGTCCCTAGAATTCATATTTTAAATTATGATAAACGTTGGCAAACTACATTCTAAAAAGGTCAAAAATTCTACTATTTCACACTTCCACCTAAGTGTATTACAGTGCTTATTTCTCCATGCTCTTGCCAACAGTGGTTATTTTTAATAGTGCTAATCTTAGGTGACAAATGACATGTCATTTTAAGTGTATTAGTGATGAGAAGATAGTTATGCCAGGAGTTTATTGGCTATTTGCATTTCATGATTTGTCTTTTCATGTTCTTTGGTCAGTCATCAATTTAATCTTGATATGAAGGGATTATGTATAGACTATGGATATTAACTTTTTCTCATGTACCTGGCAGATATTTTTTCCAGTTTTATGGAGAAATAACTAGTATACATCACTGCATAAGTTTAAGGTGTGCAGCATGATGGTTTGATTTACATATATTACCACAATAAAGTGAAATGATTACCACAATAGATTTAGTTAACATCTATCATCAAAGATGCAATGATTTTGATGGTAAAATGGAAAATAAGATAATACTTATAGAATGGTAGATAATCAAATAAAATTGACAAATTTAGCAGGGTTGGGAAAGTTTAGAATAGATGTTCTATGATGTTCAGTAAGTCTTCAAAAAGAGAAGGGTACTTACTGTTCAAAATGGACAAAACAGAACCATAAATATTACACATAAAACCTAAATCATAACAGCCAGATATTATAAAGTGGACTGAGATAAGAAGGTCTTGCTGGTGGTTTAAAACTGGCCACTGAACCCAGGAGAAGCACATGGATTTTCCAAAAAGTAAATGTCACAGGTCTTTTAATTTGAGATGTGTGATCTAGGGGTCTGCGAGCAAATTTCCCTATTACCACCCAGTTAGGTTGTAAAGAATAAGAGTGGAAAAGATGCTAAAGGAGAAATGAGTCTGACATTTCACTTTTGTTGCTTACAACCTAGCTCATATAAAAGGCAAATGGATAGAATTGAACTGTGATAAATAAGAGTTCACAGCTACAAAATTTTACAAAAAAGTTACAAGACAAAAAGTTGTTTGTTAAAAAAGAGATGATACAAAACAAAGAGAAAAGGAAAAAATCAAAAGACACTTGGAAAATAGAAACTGAGCATCAAAAAAGCATAAACTAAAAAAATACTTTTCTACAAAATCAAGACAGTACAGACCATTTTACTAAACCTAAATAAGAGGTAAAGTAAGAGATACAATAATCTGGAGAAGATATTGCAGTAGGAAAAAGAAGGAGAGGGAGGAGGAGAAGAGGAGGGGGAGGGGGAGGGAGAGAGAGAGGAAGAGGGAGATCGATAGGAAGGTGGAAGTTTTCAAGAAAACAAATAGAATAGGAAAATAAAAACATTACAAGGTGAAAGTCACATTGAAAACAAAAATTTCAATAAATATAAATAGAAACTTACAACAAAACAATGTATAGACTTATGAAAGGGGATGGTTAATTTTATGTATCAATTTAATGACATGTAGTACCCAGATATTTGGTCAAACATTATTCTTGGTGTTTCTGCAAAGAAGTTTTTGGATGAGACTAACAATTTAATCAGTTGAATAAAGCAGATTATCCTCCATAATGTGAGTGGGACTCGTTCAGTCAGTTGAAGACCTGAAGAGAACAACAAAAAAATGACCCTTCCTGGAGTAAGAGGGGCATTCTCCAGCCTTTGGAGTTCATGTGGACTGTTGACTCTTCTGGGTCTGTGTCTGCTGACCTTCAGGTTGGAACTTTACTATCAACTCTCTTGGGTCTTCAGCCCATGGGCCCATGCTACATATTTGAACTTGCCAGTTTCCACAACTGCTTGAATCATTTCCTTAGAATAAATCTCTCTCTCTCTCTTTCTCACACACACACATACACACACACACACACACACACACACACACACACACACACACACCCCTCCTATTGATTCTGTTTCTCTAGAGAATCCTAATACACAAAATTCACATGCTTTTGCTTTTCCAATGGAAAGGAAAGCAAGGCTTAAGCTAGTTCCAGCTTTGACCATGGAGAAGTAAATAGGCAAGTGACTTATTTTCCTACAAAAGTATCAACCACAATACTGTATAAAATTTATGCATCCACTGGCTTCAGCCCTCAGGCAATAGAAGGTAGAAGATTGTGATCCTAGAGGGATAGGAATCACAAGAAGTAAGCGCCACACAATATTATGCCTGGGGGCACTTTTCAAATCACAGCAAAGGAAATGAAACTCAATCACAAAGCAATGTTCTTAATGGGTAAAATAAATAAAGATCAGAGATTGGGGTTCTTGAGGCACCTAGAATTTGAGGGACAATTAACCAAATAAGTTAGTTGTACAAGTAGGAAGATCCCCAAAACTGTTTCTTTCAACCTGCATTCCAATATTAAGTTACACAATACCATGAACAACATTATGCAAAGTTTGACAGAAAACAGTATTAGAAGGTTGTGAGGACAATAGAAATTATATAAGATGTACAACTGTATAGAGACATTGATAATCTTATCATGTAACATTAAGTGACCTTGCTGTAGAACACACAAGTTTTTCAAGCACACATGGAACATTCACAAATGTTAACTCTACAGCAAGGACTTCCTTTCATCTTCCACCTCTTCTTTCTCAGGGATGGAAAAGATATGGAGAAGATGTTCAGAGTATCATGTTGTGGCATGGAGGTGTAATGCCAAACAAACAATCACAAAGTTCTAGTCTTTTGAAAGGAATCAGATCTTACTCTATTCACTTCTACTCGTACAAGATCATCTTCTATCAAATCATTTTAGTGCTAGTTGAAACTACTCCTCTGAAGATGCCCTCATGTAATATTATGCTATCTAAAGTACACCTTCCACAGCCAGTTTACAGCTCGTTATACCATACTCACACTGACATAAAATTTAATCTTGTATATGCGGCCTCTGAGTTTAGTTTCTTCTAACACATTTCATTCTTCCTTCAGCTAATTTTTGCCATATCAAATTCTACATTGGAGTAGTTACGGAGTTTTGCACAGTAGTGTTGAAATGCAATTCTGAAAGCTTAAGGCAGGTATTATACTCTCAATTCATTGAATGTAGTAATACTTTGGCCTCCCAGGATAGAAATGCCAATATAAAAACTGTCAGTATCAATGACACTCAAAGTTTATGTAGCAATGCCATCATTTTCATATAGTTCAGGTAGTTATTTCAGTCAATTGTTTTAACTGCACTTTCTAGTATAGCTAATATTATTGACACATTTGTTTCAAGGCAGAGTGGAAACAGAAGTACAGAATAAAGGTCCTCTTTAATTATTTTTTCTTCTTTTGTATTGTTTTTAAGTGAAACCCTATTGGAGTTAGTGGGGATAACCACATTGCAAGTAGGGTTGAGTGAATCTTTAAACATTCAAGAGCCCTTCTATTTCTGCAGATCAATTCTCACCATTGTATTTTTCTCAAGGATAACTTCTGGTGGATTGACTTTCTCTGGGAATGTAGTTGTAGATAGAGGTAACTAAGTATTTTGAGTTAAACTATTTTATCTTTCTTAAGATACATTTGATAAATGGAAATAAGATTTTGACCAGGTCAAGTGCAATTACACTAATACAGTTGTGGTGGACGGTTCATTTGAACTGTGCCTTTCTCTCCAGTCCATATACATCATCCAAGAAAAAGACATTTTGCAAGAAAGAGATGTGTTAAAAACGATTGTGAATGGGAAGGTAAATGCAATCAATAATGTAAAGAGGAAACTAATGAATTTCCATTTTTATGTGTTATGTATAAGTTGACATTTGGAAATTCACATGGACCTATCTGAAAAGCATGTGATAACTGATGTCCAGAACTCAAGAAATGGGTCACAATCTTTCTCTCACATTGAATAATTTTGACAAATATGTATATAAGGTATACCTTTTTAATAAAGATTGAAAGTAAATCCCAGATCACTAATATTCCATTAAGAAGGTCAAATTTAATTGCATGTATTATAGATCTTATCTTTCTACTTTCCCAACTGACAAGGGAAATGTAATTATTTTTGAAGCATGATAATATGCTATAAATGTGTGACCTTTTCACAGTTTAAGCAATAAATCTCACTCTACGGTGTTCTCTTGGAGCATAATATTAATATACCTAAGCTACACTTATTTTGATTAAATAAGCTAACATGTTACTCATAACATACCCTCTGAAGTGTTTTAAAGGACAATCAAGTTTTACATGTAGAAAATTGCTTAATATTTGAGAATATTTTTCTACAATCACATTTGCCTATTTACATGATATTTGTGAACACATATTCTTAGAGTGTATATATAAAATTTCTTTTGCAAAATTCAACCTTATTTTCATATATTTGGAAAATCAGATGTTCCTGTTCCAGTGAATAATTACTGATATATTAATAATACATAAATAGGAGAAAAGAAATTTTATACTAAAAGTATAGGAAGAATTTATAATTTGTGAATTGATAGTTTCAACTTTATTTATTCTTGTGCTATAGAGATGCTCAGAAACCAGAAGTAATGTAAATGGGCTAATTCCAAAATTGGCCGTCATCACAATTTAATGTCTAACGAATTCTTGCTAGATTCATGAGTTCATATTTTTTGCTAGATAGAAATGTTATTTTTCCTTATTTTATTAATTGTAGATTACATATGACTTTAATAAAGTCTTTATATTTCATTGAAAAACCAAAGCAGCACAGCATGTGCCCCAAGGTTTAAAATATCACACACATTTTAGTAAAAGTGTAAGAGCTAACATTTATTGAGGATTTACATAAATTAGCTCAGGTAATTCTCTCAACAGTCCCATGAGGCAGTGATTAGTTTAAAAATGCGAGCTTCTGTAAGATATCAGGGCCTGAGTATCAATAGCTTAGTTAGCACAAATAGAATTTGACTTCTTACTCATGTGAAGTCTAAATGAGGGTTTCCTGATTAGGATCCAATTCCACTCAGTCATTCAGGGAACCAGGTTGATAGGAGCTCTTCCCACTTTAACACAATATTGCCATGGGGATTGACATCCAGTCAGCAGATGGGGAAAAGTGAGAGAATCACACACAGGAGGTTATGATGAGCCAGACTCTGTTCACATTCCATTTAGAGCCATCTAAATATGTCACACGTTAAGGCTTCAGAAACAGGGAACCTTATTAGCACAGGGAAAATGGTATTTTTTTGTGCTACCAGTCTCTACCACAGTTTGTCTCTCTATTCATCAAATAACATTTTCACCATTCTTTCAACATATAAAATATTCTCATTCTTTCCCTGATGAAGATCCAAGGTGTTTCCATCAAGTTTCTTCACCCCATTAGATGAAGCTGTGGCACTAGAACATATGAACCAAAAAGGCAAGTAATTCACTCTCAGCTTATACAATAGACAAAGGTGGGGCAGAAGTAATATCATCATAATCAACTTCCCTATTCTGAAAATGAAGTATGGAGACTATGTACCAGGAGCAATGATGTAGTGAAAAGTGGAGGAAGACCCTTGATTACAACCTAATTCTACTCTCTGGATAAAAATTTCTTGTCTGTTGTCTTTTGGAGTCCCTTGCTCAGCTTTCTGGGACAGACTTTGCCCTTTTCGAGAGCACATAAAGTGAGTATTGAGGCAGAAGGCTGCCTCTTGTGGGATGTAAGATTTCCACAGACTATGCATGAAAATTTGAGAACTTGAGAGTACCTTTAAAACCTGTGTAGTCAAAATATATTTTAGTTCTAGTTGCTAGTTTTGTTGGTATTATAATCCCCTCATAAGAATAGTATGCTTCTGATTTGTTTCTAGTCAGTAGCTTACACCAGTAACCATACTGAAATTCTGTATTAGACAAATTTCTGAAATACAATTCATTTCCTTGTTTTGATTTCTTTCTAATTCTTTTCCAAACAAATTACTGCTACCTTGAGACAATCCAGATTTGTGGGGGAAATACTCTTTTTTTTAAAAAATTTAAATTTATTTATTTATTTTTGGCTGTGTTGGGTCTTTGTTGCTGTGCACAGACTTTCTCTAGTTGTGGTGAGCGGGGGCTATCTCCATTGTGGTGCGTGGGCTTCTCATTGCGGTGGCTTCTCTTGTTGTGGAGCACGGGCTCTAGGCACGCGAGCTTCAGTAGTTGTGGCTTGTGGGCTCAGTAGTTGTGTCTCGCAGGCTCTAGAGTGCAGGCTCAGTAGTTGTGGCACATGGGCTTAGTTGCTCTGCAGAATGTGGGATCCTCCCTCCCGGACCAGGGCTCGAACCCGTGCCCCCTGCATTGGCAGATGGATTCTTAACCACTGCGCCACCAGGGAAGCCCTGTGGGGGAAATACTCTTAATATTTTTGTCACAGGGATGATTCTTAATTGGCTGCTGTACACAATTTTTTTTCAATTTATTTTCTCTCTTCAGAGTGAAGGAAGCACTGATTTTTCTAACTGTTGAGGCTACACTGTAGCTAGCAGCTTCCTTTCCTACAGATGAGTTATTATCCCATGCATAGATGCAAATAATGAGGCACAAACTATAGGTTATATAACGTATCTTGTGTTCCACAGCTAGTGGTTTTGAGGCTAAGATTTAAACGCAGCCATTTTCCTAAAGATAGTATTTCCTGCTCTACTGTTCCTCAGGCCCTTTATCTTCTGCCCATAGCACTTCTCTCTGTCAGGGTTCAAATATCCATCTATACAGCACAGAACTGGAACAGATTTTATTACATTCCCTCATAATCCTCATCAATTCTTGCTATGGATTTCTTTAGGTCCAATCACTCCTCCATATTTCACTGAAAAACTGAAGTTCTAGTGCAAGTAACCTCACTGAAGTGGGTGTCCGGATGTTAATATTTCATCTATACCCATGGGCAAGTCCAAGTTTCTCTTAGATTGCCAGGACAGCTCCTGTTACATGTGTACATCTCTACACATGTGACAAATCTGCATTTTTGCAAGTGTCACTGAATTCATGTTTTAATACCCATGCACATATGTTAAGTTCAGGGATACGTATATGGGTATTTTGTGGCCACATATGATTTTTTGTAGCAATTTAGAGTGGACTAATATTTTGAGTGAGTTAATGTGATATATTCATTATGTGCTTTCTCTTAAAAACACTGTCTTTCTTTAAACATTATCATACTTCTGCACCTATGCTTGTCAATGGCAGAAGCTCAGTAATATGTAAAATGAACATGGAAGGACTCATCACTGAAAATCCTAAGGCAGAGATCCCTCCCCTCTCTATATATACACGTTTAAAGCTCTGTAGTGTTTTTGTTTTGTTTTGTTTTGTTTTTTGCGGTACGCGGGCCTCTCACTGTTGTGGCCTCTCCCGTTGCGCAGCACAGGCTCCGGACGCGCAGGCTCAGCGGCCATGGCTCCCGGGCCCAGCCGCTCCGTGGCATGTGGGATCTTCCCGGACCGGGACACGAACCCGTGTCCCCTGCATCGGCAGGCGGACTCTCAACCACTGTGCCACCAGGGAAGCCCTGTAGTGTATTTTGATGCACTGTGTGGAAAACCAGTGCTTTCTTTAATAGTCTGTGGTAGGCAGAATAATGGCCCTCCGAAAGGCCAATGTCTTAATTCCCTAAAACTGTGAGTGTGTTACTTTACATGTTAAAGAGACTTAAGTAGATGTGATTAAGATTGAGATTAAGGTTAAGATTGAGACTGAAATAGGAAAATTATTCTGAATTACCCAGTTGGGTCCAACCTAATCACATGAGTTTTTAAAAGCAGAGAACTGCCAGAGGGAGCTGTGGTCATATAGTCAGAGGGAGCTGTGACTTTGTTAGGAAGTCAGTGGGATTTATTAATTTAATCATGACTGACTTTGAAGATGATGGGGCGGGACAAACTAAGGAATGAGGTGACTTCAAGAAACTGGAAAAGGCAAAGAAATGAATTTTCCCATAAAGCCTCCAGAAAGGAATGCAGGCCTGCCTGCTCATTGCTTTTAGCCCAGTGAGATCTGTGTTATCCTTCTAACCTCCACAACTGTAAGTTATTAAATGTGTGTTGTTTTAAACTACTAAATTTGTGGTAATTTGTAACAGCAGCAATAGAAAACTAATATGCTGTCTTTCTAATCTATATATTACTTCACTTTAACAACTATCATGTTTATTTTTAGTTGGATCTCTTAGTTTGTATTAAAAACCAAAAAAACCCTAACATCAGTATCCATCTTATCTTTACAGTAAACACTGCATGGAATTTCAGCTTTTTACACAAGCATGCATGGTGAGAGAATTTTCTTCTTGCTCCAAAATTGGCAACTAGGATACAGAGCTGAGGATAGGAGATATGCCTCCCATTGTAATAATCAAGAAACTCATGGATAAAGATTTGTGGTGTCTGAAGGAGACACTAGTGTTCCTTTCTACTACCTGTGTGGTGAGTTGCAGAAACTAAACATTCCATCTTTGGGACAGCATTTTCAAAGGAATTTTTCAGAACTTGATACAGCTCCCTTTAAGTCACAGACCTTTTGCGAACAGAGTGTAATCTCCGTTTCCTCCTGGACATTCCTGATGGCAGGAGGATTATTACTTGGTGTTCCTCAGCTGGATAGAATGTGAGGGTAGAAATGGGTACAGAAAGAAAGAAACCTCAGGGCTTCCCATGAAGTAATAATAATGAGTTTTTTGGTTAAAACAGAAGCAGAAAAAGTAAGACTATGATAGCAGAGACTGCATTTTTTCATCAGAAATACCATTAGAGTTGGCCTTGGTCTACAGAAAGTATGCAATAAATATGTCATGAATCCATGCTCTGAAAGGCAAAATAAAAACTCATAACAATATTCATTAATTAAATGCAAACAAAGAAATATGCTTTATATGCTAAACATAGACTATAGAATTTTTCCTAAAATAATATGCATTTCAACGTATATTTTTTAAAAGGTCCACATCTCATGCACAAGTACACAGAAAAAAAGTTAATTGCCTGGAAAAGTAAGAAGGTCATATTCAGATGTAACAGACATGACTGAATTAACTGATAATGAGAATAAACATGGACTTTTATTACTGTGTGATATATGGATTAAAATTGATTTTGTTTCACCACAGTCACACTTTTCAAAATGTCATATTTATAGTCGTGACCTTTCCTAGGAAACAAAAATATCTATGGTTATATAAATATTTTGCTAAATAGTTTCATGCTTGGGTAAGTATTTTTCTATTCAAAATTCATTACTTTGTACACTTAAATGGCAAGAAATGTACTGTCTAAAAACTAGCAGTCATTTAAAATATTGGTTATTTTGTAAAGTCAATATATGATACAAGCTAATTAAACTGAAATAGAACAACCGTTCATGAATGAACTACTTATATATACTTAGAATAATGACAAAGTTACTCGCTTTTCCAATAATGCAATATGATCTAAGAGTAAGGTGGTTCTGTACATAAATATATGATGATGACCATTAACAAATAGTATCAAAACCTCAGTTTTTTAAGAAATAAGAATGTACTGGGAACACATCTAGGGAGATCAGCTAGATGGCTCTGCTGAACTTGAATGGATTTGATCAAGTCTAGAAATTGGCTGGCTGACAAGTAATCTAGGATGGTGATGGCTCAGAGAATTGGGGAAACTCAGTTCTGTTATCTTCCTCCTTCCTGGCACCACTGGGATATTTTGAGAACACCCATATCATAACAATGGCAGACAGTAATTGCACAAGCACAAATGTGCAAGCCCTTTAAAAAGTCTGTGCTTAGAACACATCTGACCAATAGTCCATTGCCCAAAGCAGGTCACAAGAGCAGGCCAGAGTCAAAGTGGAAGAGCACCACACATTTACAAGGCAAGTGGTATGATTGCAGGGAGGGTGAAATTTAGGGACATTAAAATACCACAGTCAGACCTCAGCTGAAATTATCCATGCCCCTCCCACACCGCAAAATAGTCTTTCCGTATTTCAGAGGCCCCAATGATCTCATCCATCACTCATCAATGTCACAGTCTGGGTATGATCTACATCAGCTACAGGTACAGTCTCTCTTGATTTGGAGATCTACAAACTAAAAGGACAAGATGTCCTCTTCAACATGCAGCAAGCAGTGGTGAACAACTGTAATAAACTCTCTTGTTTGAAACATAGAAGAATGGTAGGTACATAGCAACATTGTTCAATAGCAATTTTTCAATGCCACTGGGCAATTGTTGCCACATGTGGTACACCAATGGTAGGATGTATCTCCTGAATAGACCCTGCTTCCGCTCCCTGAGATTAACTCCCCACTTCACTGGACAAAATGACTCTTGGCTCTGTCCTATAGGATATCCATTTCTTTTCCATAACCCTCCTTGACTGTCCTTGACCAGTTGTGAAAATTATATTGAGAAATATGCCCTTTGAGTGAACTTTCAGTGAATTTCTTACCAGTAGAAAGCTAGGAGGAATTTTATTAGGGTTCTCTAGAGAAACAAAACAAACAGGAGGTTATATATATTATATTACATATATATAATATATATTATGTTATATATGGTGAGATATATATGTGTGTGTGTGTGTGTGTGTGTGTGTGCATGTGTGTATGTGTATATATGTGATTAATTGTAAACAGGTATGAGGGAGCTTTAAAAGATTTAGGGGGTATTATTTATTTATATGTAATACATTCCACAAACATTTTCTACCCAGTTTGTTTTATATCTTTTGGTTTGCTTAAAGCTTTTGTTTTTCATATGAATTTTTGGTTGTCTAATGTATAAACATTTTTTGTTATTGCATCTGAATTTTGACACATAGTTAGAATGCATTTTCCTATACCCAAGTGATATACAAATGTGTTCACAGGAGATAACTGATTGATAACTTTTTCTAAGTTTTCTACTGATATAGTTTTGTTTAATTTTTGTATGTTGAACAGGGTCAATTTTGCTAAATTGTATTTTCCTAGGAAATCGTGCACTTCATCTTTATATAAAGATAGACTTTCTTAGATTTCTACAAATAATTCTCTTATACTCTTATTATTCTGTTTCTTTTTTCTGTTTAAAGTCTACTTTTATCTTCTCAAACCAGTACAAATCCAGTTCTTTTACTGACCACATTGAAAAGTTCAGTTCTTCAAATTATAACACAGCTAACCATCTCTCATTAACATCACCGACATTCTTAGGTCCTTTTATATAAAATAGAGTAACAGGGTACATCTAAAATGCAAGGTGTGGATAATAATCAAAGAGACAATAGGAGAAGAGTGACAAATGTTCTAGATATTGGAATTGAAAGAAATGGATTTAAAAATAATTATAATTAATGTTAATGAAAATAAAGAGAAAGATGAACAACATGGCTGAAAAAAGGATGACATCTAAGAAAGTACTGAATTCGAATTACAAAATAATAATTAACTTGGTAATTGATATCAAATGAGGGATGAGAGAAATCACTCCAAAGCTCTTAGTAAGACATCACTAAATGCACTGCACAGAGGCTGTCTGGGAGCAGAGATAATAGGTAGGTAAGGTTCAATATTAGCTTGAGAGATTGGAGAATTCTGTAGAATTTCTAACATATGTCCTTCATTATGTAAGGACGCTATTGTAGAAACCTGAACTGGCAAGTCCTCAGAGCCTACTCCCTCAAGAATAACCCTTGGCTATGCTGTGAATGGATTGTTCTATCTTCCGAATGAGATGTCTATTATTGTCTTTTGTTTGTCTGTGTTTTGAGAAGCTGCATTCTTAACACAGGTCAAGAATGTGTAAATAAGAGATTTCTGTTTGTTGGTCACCTATTATGTGAAAGTTAAAATGGGAATATATCTAAAGAAATGCTTACTTTTATTTTTATAATGCATAGCTCATTTCAACTAATTTACAATATGAAAAATATACTCTGAAGTCAGGGAAAACCTTGAAAGAAAGCCCAAGAGCTTATTTATAAATCTTGTATAAAAATCAATTTCATGAGAGCTGAGAACCTTAACAGATCTAAAATGTGTGTTTAGACAAACATCAATGTATGTTAAAAATTAAGGGAAAACGTATCTGACTACATGGGAAAAAAGAAAACAAGTATTGAAAAATGCATTAATAATAAAGCAGTGGCTGATATATTCATTTCTAGCTTACTGCTCAGATTCAAGTAAAATGATGATAAAACTCAATAATTTAGAAAAAGGAAAAAAAATCAAATTTCAAACTAATTTCTTTGCATATGTGAGCAGGAAAGGGAAATACCTTTACAGACCAAAATTTTTGAGATGTTAGAAGTATAAGAAGACTGCTGAGTTAGAGGAAGAGGCAAAGTCCGAAGTTAAGTGTGCAAAAATATTAATAGTTCTTTTTTGTTGTTAAAATATAATTGATGTACAATATACAGAAAACCCTAAAGACTCCACCAAAAAACTATTAGAACTGATAAATAAATTCAGTAAAGTTTCAGGATACAAAATTAATATGCAGAAGTCTGTTGCATTTCTATACACTATAATGAACTATCAGAAAGGGAAAGTAAGAAAACAATCCCTATTACAACTGCATCAAAAAGAATACAATACATAGAAATAAATCTAACCAAGGGGGTCAAAGACCCATGCTATGAAAACTACAAGCCACTGATGAAAGAAAGTGAAGATGGTGCAAACAAATGGAAAGATATATTCTGCTCATGGATTGGAATAATTAATAATGCCAAAATGTGCATAGTACCCAAGGCAATCCACAGATTTAATGCAATTTCTATGAAAATACCAAAGGCATTTTTGACAGAACTAGAACACATAATCCTAAAATTTGTTTGGAGCCAAAAAAGACCCTGAATAGCCAAAGCAATTTTAACAAGAAAGAACAAAGCTGGAGGTATCACACTCCCTGATTTCAAACTATACTCAAAGCTACAGTAATCAAAACAGTATGGTACTGGCAGAAAAACAGATACATACATCAATGAAGGCCAAGAAATAAGCCCACACTTATATGGTTACTTAATCTATGAATATTAATAATTATTGTGCAGGAGACTGTAATCTTTGTGGGTTGTAACATCACTGAAAAACATGTTTCAAATATAATTTCAAAATATTAGAAAGGCATTTCCACGTCAAAGTCTAAATCATTCTATGCCCAAACAGAAGTCCCACAACCTGCTTTATTTTAAGTTACCTTGAGAATTTATAACAAAGTCTCTAATCAATTATTTGCCTTAGAGCAATCAGGTCTCTATGCCCCTTGAATGTTATGTGTAGGTAAAAAATTCTCATTAACATAGTTGATAGCCACTGCATTTTGCATTCCAAATCCCTTTTTCCTTTGAAATAATGGAGACCATGTGGACACCTAATCATCAAAGTGTATCTACTTTGGTCTCTCTAGTAGTGTTTTTAAAAGAGTATATAGTGTTGAAAACATGAGTCTCTAAGGCTGAGAGGGGTTTGTGCGGCTGTGCAGAAGCTCCGGCGTGGGTGACACTTCCTGTGGTGGTGCGGGTTTCAGGAGATGGTTCGCGGAGGTGAGGCATTTAGGTGCATGGCCTCCCCACTTTCGTTGGGTGACGTAACACAGACCTTGGAGCCGGATTTGCTGGGTTTGTACCCAAGCCCCAGCATTTAAGAGCACTGCGGCTTTGGGCAACTCAGGTAGTATGAATCTCATCAGCACAGAGAGAAAGCTTCACTGAAAACTCATTGCAGAGTGGTGGGGAAAGCCAGATTCCACGATGGCAGCAGCAGGGTTCATGGCAAGAATCATGGATTGCAGGCCGCGCCAAGAGGTCTCGCCTTCCTGCAGCTTGTAGACCCTCAGGTTTAGGGTCTACACACACAACCTTGAGAGAGTAAGGTGTTCTTCAGACCATCTGTACCGAAACTGTGACTGAACCCAGTGAAGACCTCTATATAAACGTTTAAGATTCTGGCAGCACATGCGGAGACCTGTTCTTTCAGCCACTGGCTGCTGGAGACAGCCTTGTAGACGAAGTGCTCCCAAGTCAGCCTGCTCTAGCTGAACAGCTATTGTACACCCTCATAATCTGACTTCATAATGGAGACTGCCACATTCACGGCCATGCAGCTGAAAGGATCTTGGTGCTCTGGCCGGGTATCAGGCCTGAGCCTCTGAGGTGGGAGAGCCAAGTTCAGGAAATGGGACCACCAGAGACTTCCCGGCCCCACGTAATATCAATCGGCAAGAGCTCTACCAGAGGTCTCTCTCTCAGTGCTAAGACCCAGCTCCACTCAATAACCAGCAAGCTCCAGTGCTGGACACCCCATGCCAAAAACGTAGCAAGACAGGAACACAACCCCAACCATCAGCAGAGAGGCTGCCTAAAATCATACTGAGTTCACAGACACCCCAAAACACACACCGGACATGGTCCTGCCCACCAGAAAGACAAGATCCAGCCTCATCCACCAGAACAGAGGCACCAGACCCCTCCACCAGGAAACCTACACAACCCACTGAACCAACCTTAGCCACTGGGGGCAGACACCAAAAACAACGGGAACTATGAACCTGCAGCCTGCGAAAAGGAGACACCAAACACAGTAAGTTAAGCAAAATGAGAAGACAGAGAAATACTCAGCAGATGAAGGAGCAAGGTAAAAAAACTGGTTATACGAGAAAATCTCAAGAATAAAATCTAGTCAAGAAACATTAATTTACAAATCATATTACACAGATGACTTTTGACAATACGACGGTGGATGAGATTGCTATGGGAGAGCACAGTAGAAAATGGAAGAGAGTTAGAATCAAAACTTAAGAATTGCTGTTACTTAGGGATAGGTGCAGATGATAGCATCTTAAGAATACAAGAATGGCCAGTAATAATAAATACATTTGTAAATCATTTATAAAAGTGATTTGTTTTTGAAATTATTTTATATTTAAATTTAGGACGGGTGTATGGGGTAGAAGTGAAATTAAATTGGAATATAGAGAAAGTATGGACAATAGCTGTGGTTTATTCTTTCAAGCTATTTCTTTGTGGAGAATGTGGGAAGATAAAGTACAGAGCTTGAATATAGCTGAGTAGTGCATCTGGTTGGTGGCGAGCACATTTTCCCTAATAGCAAAGAAATATGAGTACATTCAACATAGATTGGAGAGACATATTTTAAGGAGGTGATGGGAGGATATAAAGGAAGAAAAAATCAACAGAACAAGGTAGAATGGCCTGCCACTATGCTTTTATTAACCAAAAAGAAACCATCCTAGCACATTGCTTTCTATCTGTGTTTAATCTTTTGTTTTAATGTTTTGTTTTCACTTAGTCTTTGTGTTTAGATATTTGGAAAATAACCAAGGCTTGTGGGAAATGTTTATGCAAATTTTAGACCATAAAAAATTTGCAAAATTGATTGTAATTATTTGAGAAACACGTTTATATTATAAAAAGAAATTATCATTTGTGACTAAGAGACATTAAAATAAAGTACATGTTTAGATGAATCCATTTAAGTCATTAAGAGCAACATATGGAAGTATTTGAAAATACTTTTTAATATTTTTGTGATCTACTTTTACTCTAAGTGGCTTTTCTCAAGTTTCCATATTCAGTTTGTATTTTAAAGGAAAATTAATCCATATGGTACCGAATTCTTTACACTTATCTCATGACAATGTTTTGTTTTTTCTTTGTTTGTTTTTTTGTAATGCATCTGAATTTTATTTAAGAAATGATAACAATTATACCTTCTTTTTCTAAGCACTAAATGAGACAAAATATGGAAAATGCTTAACACACAGCAGGTAATTAAATGTTAGTTATCATTTGTTCACATACTTGTAAATGCTAGTTTTGTGTTTCATCTGCACCACTACCACTTACTGTGGGAACTTGGTCAAATTAATTACCTTGAATAAGAGTCCATTTTCTCTCTACTCCACATCATGTGATTATTATGAAGATTACATGGGATTATATTTATAAACATCACAGTGTAACTGAATGAGACTATAATTCCACAAGTCACTATAATAGATTATTTATAATAGAGGAATATGGAGAGGTGGGAAGGGTGATGATCTATCTTAGAGGAAGAATAGATTGGATATAGAGAGTATGGGTAAGGGAGAAATCAATTATGACTCAGAGTTTTTGATGTGAGCTATTGGGTATATTGTAATTTCATTTTCTGAGACAGGGAAGCCTTGGGCTGTAGGTGAGAACCAGGTTTCATTTCATTTCATGTTTTGAACATTTTAAATTCGAAATGTTGGTAAGATATTCAGGTTGAGATGTCAGGGAAGAAATTGGATACGATGTAAGTCTGGCACTTAGTGGAGAAGTCTCTCTGGAAATATAGATATGGGAGTTGACAGCACACCTGTAGAAGCTACACCATGGGGATTATGAGATAAACTAGAAAGAGCAGAGAAAGAGAAGACATCAGAAAGAGTGTAAGATCTGAAGGAGTCTATCATTTAGGGGTTTAGTGAGGGAGAAGGATTCAGCAAAGGAGACTGTGAAGGAGAAGCCAACTATTTAAGAGTCAGGAGCATGTAAATTTCAGAGAAGGAAGGAGTGATCAGCTGTATCAAACTCCAATTCAAACTCCTCTAGTATCCTTAAAAAAAGTAGTTTCAGTGAACTTCCGGGAGTGGAATCCAGATAGAAGTGGGTTGATAAGTGGGTGGTAAATGAAGAACTGGAGGAAATACAATTCTTTTTAAAAAAATATACATTAGTGAGGGAAGAAATTATCTCTTATTTTTTAAACATTTTGACAGCAAAGGAAAGCTCCCAAGAAGAGCTGAAAAATGAGGTAGGATATAAAACAGAATGTAAGTAATGGGAGGATTTTTGTTGTTGCTTTAGGATAAGAATTCTACAACATAGTTGCCTATTGATGGAAATAATACAGCTGGAGAGAAAGGGGCTCAATGAGCGGGTAAACCTTGAGCAGATGTGAGTTCTCAGACGCAGGGTACAAGTGGGAGAGATTAGCTTTTGAGATGGGGACATGACAGTGTTCTGCATGAGATATTTTTGATCTGTAAATATTCTAAACCTCTTAAAAGCCCTTTATTATATGCTGCACAAATCTCTTTTATCTACAATTTAAGTCAAGGCTGAAAAGACTCAAATTTATTTGCAAATGAAAAACTTAGTTAGAATGAGTTGGAAACACTTCCTATTAAAGTGTATTTGAATGTGTCTGAAAATTGTTATACCAGAAAACAATTTGTGAATTTTAACTTATTCTGATATGTTTGCTAACTAGAAGTATGTATATTTCTTTGAAAGTTAGATATTTTCTCTCCTTAGTTAAAATATGAACGTTTCTGACATAATAATTGGGATCATTTTTGACAATGCATTGGGCTCCTCAGAATAAAACAGCAATAGTTTATAGACTTTATATAACTACATTATGTTTTTTCCTAGATTTATGAATGTAACATGTTATACTACCTATTATTACTTATATATGCTCTTCAGAAATTTTCCCCTTCTCAAGTTCTATACCACTTACTGTACTCATTGCTTTAGTTCTTATCACAGACAACATTAAATTGTTAGTTCTACATCTTACACATTTGTTTTCTTCCAAAATATGTTAATTCTATATAGATATTATTCTTTATTTCTTTGTGTCTCACAAACTGACAAAGACCATGGTTTGCTTTTAGAATTTGTACAAATAACTATATCCCTAATTTCTTAATAGTCTATTTCTAGCTAAATATTGAGCTTGGAATACACATATGATAGTTTTAATTACCTGTTATCTATTAATTATTAATGTCTATCATCTAAACAAAAGTTTTATTTATTCTGAGATACAATCAGTACACACCTGATTGAAACGGGTGGTTGACACAACAATGCTGTGTTTGCATAAAAAACTGTAGAGGCATAGTAAAATATTTCAGTTTGGCTCAAGGAACATGGACCAGGTTTTAGGGGAAGTTATAAATATGTCTGCATCATTGCTATATGCCTCTCATGTATTTATTTTCTGTCCAGTCCCCAATGATTCATAATGTGGTAAAATGGCATGTGGGTTGCAATTACACACACATACTCACATGCACGTGCGTGCGTGCACACACACACACAAAATAATGAAAGGGAATTTTCTAGAATTTCCATGGCATCATGAGTTCAAAGCATCAGCAGTAGTGTCAGCAATAGCTTCAATAAAAATTGGACACCAAAACTTTGACATATGCAGCAATTCTGTTGATATTAGCCAACAGCTACTTACAGACACATGTCAAAGGCAGGAAGAATACCAGTCAGCGCATATTCGTGTCAAATAATTGACAAGGCAAGAAGATCAAGTATTATACCATTTTGGGGGGAAATATCAGTACTCTCTATATCAAACATTAAAAACTCAGTGTGAATTCCATAATTTATCTGCAGTAACATTGGTTTCAGCAGCATAGATGTTGCTTTGGGTAATTGTAGTGACTGAAAATGCCACCAGATAATGATACAGATGGATACAGGAAAGTGGCCGATATCATTAAATATCTAAAAAGAACAATTTTTCAAAGGAAAAGATAATATCTTGTATTTCATATTGACTTGAAAGAGGCTGGAACTTTTGAAGAGTAAGTGAGACTGGAAGTTCAAAATGTTAGTGATTATTTCATGGCTCTATTTTTATCTTTAAGCTGTTGAGGACTGGGAAATATAAAATCATTTTAGTTCTGTTCAGGAAGCATTAAATAAAAAGCCACAATTCACTAGGCACTCTTGTGGGTGTGAGAAACACTGAGATTAAATAGACTCATCCCCTGTTCCTCCAATAGTATAGACAGCTGTTTAAAGATATTGCTGTTTGTATAATGTTACATGTAGAGAATACAAACGTTTTTAGTCTTTGTGAAATTAATACATGTCTGAGCCTTTGAAGATGAGTATAAGTTAGAAAGGCCACTACCTAATCAAAGAGTGACTATCATAAAAACTAACATTTATTCATTGCTTTCTGTGGTTGACATTCTTCTAAGCACTTTACATGAAGCATTAATTAAATCCTCAAAACAACTCTATGAGGTGGTCCTATTATTATACCAATTTTACAGATGGGAAGACCAAAGCTCAGAGTAGTCATGTAACTTGCACAGCATCACAAAGCTAATGGCAGAAGAGATGGATTGAAAACCCAGGCAACCTGAATCCTGAGCCAACACTCTTAGCATATTAATAAACAGGTAATGGTGAACTGAGTAAATTCACCTTATCCTAATTATTTCATTTAGTCATTTAACATTTTGTTAAAGTTGGTATTAATACAACACAGTAAGGCAGAGACTTAAGATCTGATAGTCTTGTGCTGGGGAATTTTAAGATGATTTAGGACTAGAGGTTGGGAAATCATTTAGAGATAATTGTGTGTGAAATATGTCAGGGTCTGACTTACGATAGATACAGCTGTGAACAGAAAGGGGAATGTATTTCAGATACAGGGATTAAAATTTCTAGGAATCGATGTCTTATCAGGTACAGAAAATAAGTAAGGGATGAAGGATGATTGTGCAGGTGATGTTAAATTTAACTGAGAGAGGAGATGCAAACATAAAAAGGCTGGAGTGTGATTTGAAAGACTGGATAGAAGTAGATGCTTTGAGTAAGTTTAGATTGAAATGTCTGTTGAATATTTATATGGATGTGTACGACACACAATTGAATGTATGTCTGAAGCAGAGGGAGAGAAAAGGGTCTATGAGTCATATTTCAATTCCATTTAGTTTAATTTAATGAATATTACTGAGCAAGTAGAATATTCTAGTCAAAGAAAGAGAGATGGAAAGACTAAGAGGAAATCATCTCTGCTTTCAAGGATCTAAACATTTATGAAGATTCATCAGTATATGGGTGGAACATCAATTACATTACTCTAGGATAATATTAGATTGAAAGAAGAAATGGACCAAGTCCAGAATGAAGTGGAAACAATGAGAAGATTGATTAAAATGGTAAAATGATTACAAAGAAGACCTAGAAAATGTAATGTTTGGGTATAACAGTAGTGGAATTTCAACAAGGGAGAGCTCAAAAGTGCCCTTCACTGCACAATGTCAACTTGCAGCCTGCTTTTTAATATTCCTCTTTAGTTGCTCCTCTTTAGCAATATCTGTTTGCAATCTTAGAATCACTCTATCTATTTATCCAACAATGCACTCTAAATATGTACAAAAAATAACATTGTGTCTCCTGCTCCTTCTTCTGGTTGTATTGGTATTCTGTTACTTTCAGTGAAAAGAAACCAGACAAATGCAGCAAAGACCAAATCCTAGCTTGTGGGAAGAGCCACAGCCTTTGTCAAAAATCACATCAAGAAATGTAATCATATCTCAGTTGTGATTTAAGTTCTTAGAGTCAACATGATTTAGAAAAAGCACATATGTGAGACTATATTTTGTATAGAAATGTAATCTACTTGAGTAAAATGTTTTCTATCTAATTACAACTCTCATACTTAGCACTTTTAGAAGGAAAAACTAAAAATTCAGGTTATTACAGGATACATGAACATATATGATACATATTTTGAGTCTTTTTCACATATGGACTTATCAGGCATTTATATAGAACTGAAACCTAAAAGAGCGTGAGATAACATAAAGTGAAAAAATTCATGTATCAAGACATACATAGCCCCAAATATGCCACTTATAATCTATTACTGAGAAAAACTTCAACAGTAGTTTATTTAACATATGTTAAATGGGGAAAAATGTAAAGACTTAATGTATAACAAAATAATGACTTTTTCCAACATGGTAAAATTATAGATATTTCCTGATAAAGATAATACAATTAGTAATGGTAGTGAAAATAATAATGTTAATAATAACAAACTGAAATAATTGCAAGGGCAGATTAGGAGGTCATAAAACTAGCTTCTAGACATAATTTCTGCCCAATAATATGGGATTATAAGTATAATGGTATCATTTTACTTTATTATTATCCTTACAAAATCAATTTCAGCAGCCAAAAAAGAAAATAAATAATATTTATTGAAATAATTATTTTAAGTAGGTTTAAATCATTTTGAAAAAATAAAAGCTAAGAGTAGGTAGAAGAAGGTTGCAAATAAAAGTTCAATTAAAAATATAATGGAAGACATACTAGAGAAGATAGCCAGAATTATAAGAAATAAATTATGTTTTACTCATTCTTTCATCTGATGAAGCACAAAATAAGCACTAGACAGAGACAGAGAGTGAGAGAGGGATTTCAGCATTAGGATCAATAGCAAGAGAGAATAAGAAGGCCTGTGTGAAGATAGCTTGCTCAAATGAAAAGTCATTGAAAGAGAAAATGCAAATTTAATGTAATTTGATATAATAGTGTCTACTTCAAAGGAGGTAAAATTACTTTCTGTGTAGACTGAGCTACCTACAGAGAACTGCATTAATTTTATTTTATTTTAAATTTATTTATTAATTTTAGATACTGCAATTTAAAATTAACTCAAGAAACTGGACAAGTGAGCAGATGGATAAAACTTTGGAAACAATTTTATCTGAGGAATTATGAGAGGGTTAGGGAACTTAATATTTAGAATAAGGATAGTTTTCTCCAAATTTTTGAATAATCTTTATGTGGGAAAGAAACAGACTCGTTCCTTTTTTATCCACAAGGCAGAATTAGGATGACTGTTGTAGGGAGGTATATAAAAACTTATTCTGAGAATTCTAAAATGAGAGCTAACCAACAATAAAATGCATAACATAGCAGAATAGTGAATTTTCTTTTACTAAAAAATGTTCAAATAAGGTCAATTCATTCTATGGACTGTGAAGAAGACTTATTTTGAAATTTTACTCTGTGTGATTTGAAAATTTTCACATTGAGAAGTGGTAAAGATCAAAAGGTATACATAAAAATACTTTGATTTATGTTTATGTTTTATCTGCTATATTTGGTTAATTTATCTTTATCACTTTGAGGTCAGGGTTAATATATTACGTATTGTCATTGATTGTTCAACACTCTAGACACAGATTTGAATTTCTTTAATGTGCATTTAATCAATTTGTATTGATTCTATTGGAACTTTATATAGAGTTTTATAATTTGTGTATAAAAATTATACACTGAGGATTTAGAAAAAATGTTATACACTTACATGTTTTACATTTACATAATATTTTCAGAGCAAGTAAGAAAATTTTCTGTAAAATGGAAAAATAAAGTGATGCAGCATGCCATCTCTATCCACAAGCAAATAGAAATACTATTTAAGATAATTTATAATTAAAAATTTTAGGTATAAAATTAAATTGGGAACTCAGAGATGAATAAGTGAGAAGCTGACACCACAGTGCCGAGGAGCTGATAACTGGGAGTAGGAATTTTGAGCACAGAGACTATAGATTCAGCTAATGGTCAGGATAAGTCACAGAACAAATTACATCCTCCATAAAAGTTGGATCTCCAAAATGCACTACCATCCATTTAATAGGAACTAAAATACCCCTACTCAGTGGATCTGGTGAAGGATGAAGAAGGTATATCATACACACAGAACTCCGGGAAAAAAAAGAAAAAAAAACAGAAAAAAAATTCCTTTGTGTGGAGTAAAAATCTCAAATCTGTGCAGGAGGTAGTGAACCAAAATTTATGCCACCCCCAGGTGCAGGATTCAAATGATGAGAAATTAACAAAAAGTGGTCCAGAGTTGTTAAAAATCTCCTGTGAGAGTACAAAGAAAATCTACATCTACTCTACAGGAAAAAAAGTTTTGTCCATTAAACGTAGAAGACCCCATCAAAACAAATGGCAGGCAACCAAACAAATTCATGTAAACCACACTTGCTAAAAAAAATAACACATATCAAGAGAAAGAAAAAGCAGCATTGTGATGAAAAATTATAGACAGAACACAGAAAAACTTTACTTAAAGAAATAAAAATTAAATAACAAACTGAAAACTAGCATAAGTACATGTAGTTTTAAGTTATACAAAAGTCCCTCTCCCCGCCCCGGAATAAAATGGGATCGCATTTTTAAAAGAACAGATCATTTTGATAAAGAAACAAATAAAATATCTAGAAATGAAAGCAAAGTTTATAAGCATCCAGCTCCATGCATCAAAATATCTCTTGGTTAAAAATAACTAGAATGGCTTTCGTTTTTTTTTGGCAATTGAACCTTTTCTGTTGCTGCATTCATTCCTCCAGAATCTTTTCAGCAATAGTCTTTTTGTTAATAATACTCATGTGCTAATGGTGCCATTGATAAAAATATCTTCTTAGGAATGGAGACTATCAAAGGAACTGTTACCTGATTATGGTATCAACTTAAAATTTAAAGATTGTTTTATCATAACTTTTAACAAGTTTATATTAATACATTCTGTATGGCTAGCTCCTTAAATATGGCACTGTAAATCCACACCATTAGAATAACTGTTCGCATATGAACAGTTACAATAAACAGTATTTATTGACAGATTAGGAAACATTCTCTCAGTATGAAAGGAATCCATTATGAATGAATAATATTAACACTTACTATCACTTTAGGGTTGTTGCTGCTGAAACACCTTCTGTCTTTTTTTATTCACTCCCAGTACTGCTTTCAGCAAATGGTAAATTTTAACTAGTCAGATTTTTTTGGCCTGATTATATGTTGACAGACAAAGAAAACAACAATCTAAAAGTTACAGTTAAGGGCTTCCCTGGTAGTGCAGTGGTTAAGAGTCTGACTGCCAATGCAGGGGACACAGGTTCGAGCCCTGGTCCGGGAAGATCCCACATGCCGCGGAGCAACTAAGCCTGTGCACCACAACTACTGAAGCCCACACACCTAGAGCCCATGCTCCGTAACAAGAGAAGACACTGCAATGAGAAGCCTGCGCACCGCAATGAAGAGTAGCCCCCGCTTGCTGCAACTAGAGAAAGCCTGTGCACAGAAACGAAGACCCAACGCAGCCAAAAATAAAATAAATAAAAAATAAATTTAAAATTACAGTTAAATCATAAATGATGCCTAAGTGACTAATTTAGTCACTGGCCAACCCATATCAGGAATGCCTGATCTTGGAATCTAGGTTATGTGTTTGTCCTGTTTATGTCACATCATGCAAAATAACAATCGAGGTAGAATACAGTTAGGCAGAATAAAATTAATAATGATGGGGAATGTAAATATCAGTTGTAACAAATCACTGCAAAACCTAGTGCCCTGCCCCCTAAAAGCATTTATCACTTTCATATTTCTGTGTGTTGCCTGTGCATGCTTCTAGCCTGAGTTGGCCAACCTGGGGCTGGCTGATCTAGTAGGGGCTAACTTATCTGACTCACATATGTGGGTTCTCAGCTGAAAAAGGTGGAGTAACAGGGATGTCTGGAACCACTCTCTACTTGGTCTCTCGTTCAGCTAATCTGTCATGGCTAGTTCGCATGGTAGAAGAAGACATTCTATAAGCAAGAGAGGAAATGCCCCAACATACAATTACTTTACATTTCTCTGCTTTCCTTATGTTTGCAGATAACCAATTGAACAAGGAAAGTCATATGGCCAAGCCCAGAGTCAGACTGGAAGAGAATTACCCAAACGTGTGTATAGAGGAGGCGTTATATAACATATGCTTTCACATTTCTGTAGATTTTTAGAAGAAAAATCAAACTATGTGCTTGTGTTATAATTTTTTACATTGATCACCATACTAAAATTATTTGCTCCAATTAAATGTTAGCTAAGCAATCTTCTATTTCATTTTGCTTTCCTATACATATTTTCTATTAAGATAATTCACTGGACAGGGATCTCAAAATTTGCATTTATACTTCATATGTATGAATACTTAATATTGATATATAATCTATAATCTACATTTTTTATATGTATGACATACATTTTCTTTAACATAAATCTCTTAAAATGCTTGAAGGCTTAGAGCTCCTGAAAGAAAATTCGGTACACCCTTTCTTTATTATAGTCTCTTCCATTGAGAAAGCCATAAGACAGACATCCTAAAGGGCAGCCTTAGAATATTATGAGAAGTTATGTGGTAACTCAAAGATGTTTATAATCCTGTGTAGTTTATAACATTTTTATCTATAATAAGTTATATATAATAAAGTATATTTAATTGAGAATATTTCATCTAGCTACCATGAATTATCAACTCTCTTCATCAGATCTCTTATCAAAAATGAAATCCAATATACTATGTTTTCTATCTTTATTAAAACTATATCATTTAAAAAACTTTTTAAATTTTTTAACTAACTGGAAAAACAGAGGGAATAAAACTAATCAGAATTTAACTTTGCTATAATACTGTTTGCATAAGTCATATTGAAATTATTCTTCCTAATTGAATTCAACAACATAATTGTCACATCTAATATGTGCAAAACACTATTCTAGAACTCTAGTGTAATAAAGGGTCAGTTAAAAACTTCTCAACATAAAAGAATATACCATCTTGTAAGAGAGAGGAGACATGTTTACAAATAAATGCAAAAGAAGGAAGAATGTGATCAATGTCCCTGATTAATTTGAGAAAGAATTAGTTAAGATTTCTTGTGATATTATATTTAAGTTGTCTGACTTTGTCTGCTTAGGCAGCTATAACAGAATTCCATAAACTGTGTGGCTTAAAGAACAGACATTTATTTCTCATAGTTCTGAATGCTGGGGAGTCCAAGATCAAGGTGCTGACCTATTCAGTACCTGGTGAGAGCTCATTTCTGGCTAGCAGAGGGCCATCTTTCTATGTCTTCACATGGTGGAGAGAAAGAGATCATCTCTCTCATGTCTCTTCTTATAAGGGCACTAATCCCATAATTAGGGCTCCACCCTTATGACCCAATTAACTCACAAGAGCCCAACCTCCAAATATCATCACATTGGACATTAAGGCTTCAACATATGAATCTTGGGGGTAGGGATGTACATAAGTTTTCCCTCTGTAACATTGTCTTTCACCAGATATAGAATTTTGACAGGTAGAGATGAGGGAGAAAATCAATCAAAGTAGGTACATACAGTAGACAACTCTTAATAACAATGTTTTATGTGCTAGCCCTACCTGCCTCTAAAAATTGTGAAATATGAGTTATTTAGCTATAAATGCAACTAAAGCCATTATCAACTATTGAAAGTTAAAGTGAGCATAGGTAATCTGATAAATTAAAAAGAATGAAAACCTTAAGTACATTTCAGAGAAGAATTTTTGTCTGCAAAGTTTTCCCTGTGATACAATATATAGTGCTTCAGATAGAATTTTATAAACAAATGATGTCTCTGTTTTCAAAATTATTTCTTATGTAAAAGGAAAGCATTTGAAAACACTCAACACTCTCTAGAAAAAATGGAGGTAGAAAAACGCATCAAATATCTGACTAAAGTTTTCCTCTTCTGCTCTACAGAGAATTTACTTTTAGAAGCAATAAAACCACTAATGATTAAATCAATAAGAACATTTTGGAGAGTTAATAGAATCTTCAGTGAATAGCATTTCCAAATATCACTATTACCTTAATTCAATTCATACATAGAGTCATTGCTAGTGGCTGAACCTCATACTCATCACCTATGATTCTAGTGAATGGGAGGTGATAGAAAGTCAGTTTCAGAAAAGGCTGTAGAGTAACAACTAATCAGTGAATTAAAGATGTATAACATATTATCATGGCCAAAAACTCATTTCTGTATATTGACCTTCTCTTGCCAGACCTTGTGGGAAAGTATTTCACACATATTAACTGCTAATGGGAGACCTAATTTTTAAAGCTGGTATCTCAGCAAAATGCAATTTACCACATAAAGGGTAATACTTTCTATCTACTACCAATTTGACTCAAAGGAAACACAAAATAAAAATATTACCAAGACAATCATGTGTAAAATAAGGTAAAATAAAAACATCTAAAATGAAAGGAATTAAATATGGAATGAGAATGCAAATCAGGTTATATATATATATATCTGTATACGTGTATATACATAAATATATACACATACAGTATTCTACAAGAATAATTAGATATATAATGTAAAACACACAAAGATATAATAATGTAATGGACTTTAAAGCATAGAAAGTGCAAAAAACATATTTAGTTTTTAATTAAAACAGAACCAAAAATATGTAGAGAAAGATCTAATAATAAGTCCAATCCTCCCAGAAAGATATCAGAAATAGGGGAGAGAGGGTATACCTGTCTGGAGTGGAGATTCAGTCAAGCTGAACTTGGGGGTTGGGCTGGGGAGGGGAGGGAGTTGTGGTTCATATTACACTGACTTTTGCTGTTCCTACCAAGTTTTAGTAGATTTTCTAAAATATACGTTTCTTTATTTGTTGTATGACCTTAGAAGAGTTTCCAGAGACTTCAAATGGTTTTTTATTGAAATCTGACCACCTTTGCTTGTTTCACTCCACAGAACATCTCGCAGTACCTTTCTGGACATGGAATTCCCATATACAATGTTAGAACAGTTGAAATACCATTATCTATCATATATATTCATAAAACACATACACACACACACACACACACACACATATATATATATATATATATATATATATATATATATATATATATATATATATACACTCTTCAGGCACAGCTGTTGAGAATAAAGAATACTGGAGCTTCTACCACCACATCCCTACAGCTTGCTTGCTGGGTAGAGCATCTATGCTGGCAAACACAGGCTGAAAAGGCCAGAGGCTACACACCGACTGAGTGCCCTGCTCCTAAAGCAGGGATGTCACTTAGAGAGAAGTAGGCCACTGTTTCTGCCCACAGCTCCAGAACTATGGCTTAGAAGTTTTTCCTAGGGGAAAAGCCAGGCCATAAGATAGCTTTGAAAATTTCCCAATGGAATTGGCTTTATTTAAAACAGATTGTGGAGAAGTTCAAGTCTAAATGTGCTCTAAAAAATGAAGGAGAATTTGGTGGTATGTAACTAAGAAGAGGTTGGGAGCTTCACGAAAGATACAAGTTAAACCACAGCCCATGTAATTTTCCAGAAAGAAATATGGAGAAACAGCTAAGAAAAGCCTTCCTGGGGTGGGAAAAAAACCAAAACACAACACCTCAGAGATTTGTCTCAAGAACAAGCCCTGCAAAAGAGTCTGCATTTAATTGGTATTAGATTAATAATAATGAAACAAAACTATCCACAAAGAAAACCCAAGCCTATATGGCTTCATTGGTGATTTCTACCAAACATTTAAAGAATTAATACCAATACTTCACAAACTCTTCTGAAAAATATTCGAGGAAGGAACACTTACAAACACATTCTATGAGGCTAGTATTACCCTAATACCATAACCAGAGGAAGACATGACAAAAAAAGAAAATTACAGACTGATATTTCCTATGCATAGAAACAAAAAAAATCTCAACAAAATACTAGCAAACTGAATCTAGCAGTATATAAAAGAGATTATGCACCATGACCAAGAAGGAATTATCCCTAGAATGAAGATTAGTGTAAAGAAATCAACAAATGCAATAGATCATACCAACAGAATAAAGGGCAAAAATCACATGATCACCTCAACAGATTTGGAAAAAAAGTATCTGACAAAATGCAGTACCCTTTCATCATAAAGATACTCAGCAAACTAGGTATGGAAGAGAAACTCCTCAACACAATAAAAGGCATCTATGAAAAATCCATGATTAATATCATAATTTACAGTGAAGCACTGAATGCTTCACCCCTATTTACTGTCTACCATATACATTTTGAGTTATTGGTTTATTAAAATTTTGTTTTCTGTTACGGTTACTTGGTAGTATTAATTGTTTTTAAATTTCCCCAAATATATTTCAAATTTATTGGCACAAAGGTTTTCATAGAATCCACATATTTGACTTAGTTACAAATTATATTAGTAATCTTTGCCATTACTAATGTAATTTTTTTCATATTTATTTTTTGGTTTCTTCTTTTTCAAGTTAGATATGTTTTTGTTTTGTAGCCTTCTGAAAGAATAGCTGTTATATAACCTCTCTATTTTCTCTTTGCTTTCCATTCCATTGTTTTATGCTATTATCATTATTATTTTAAAGGGATATACACTTATTTTGCTAGCTTCTTGAGTTAATAGCCAAATTCTGTAATTTTCAAACTTTTTCTTAAACAAATACCTCCAAATATCTGTTGAGAGCACCCCTAATAGCAGAGTGAGGATGACACAGTTGCTCAGTGTGAGAGAATTGCCCTCACACAAAACATAATTCTGATGGCACTAAAGATCAAGTATGTACATAAAATCCAAAACAATAATTATTGAATGCAAAGTATATCAGCAGCAAGGCACGTATAGTGACTTCAGAGTGTTACAAAAATTTTCATCTAGCTCTATTTTGCACACAGAAGACATGTTTAAATAAAACTACCAATTTTGTTGCTCTTAATTTTTTTCAATAGTCTCATTTTTACCAGTTTTTGCCAGAGCTTGGCCACCCAAAACCATTTTCTGTTTATTTTTTTTACAGAATATTACAAAATATTACTTTCACTGTATCTTTTGAAATATCTGGCATTAATTTGTGACTTATCATGCATCCCATCTTCTGGGCCAATGACAGTTTATCGTTTGAGGGTTCTTGGACCCTTTTGGTCATGGAGAAGTATAAAAGTTCATCTAGGGAACAGAGACAAACTGCATTATCAGTTTTGCTTTATTAAGTGATAAACTGATATAAATAAACCTAGGTCAGGTCAGAAGGAACTACTGAATGTGATACTCTCATTAACAATGAGTATTTTATTCTGTAATAATATTTTTAAGTAAGTGTTTCTGTTATAGATTGAAAACACTCTTGTCATTGAATGTTAATTTGTAGGTGATCAGCCTTAGGAACTTACAGTTAATGATGGGATATGATTAATATTATCAGTATCACAGTAAAAATATCATGTTGGATGAAAAGAAGAAAAGTTATTATAATGGTTTGGGCATCAAAATATGATTGAAAATTTTACCAATAAAACTACTTTGGGAGTTTCTGTTTCAACAGTATCAAGATAAAATTTTCACTTTCCCCCTTCTCTTTCCAACATATTTTTGATCTTTCATCTATGTCCAACATTATTAAAAATGATCAGAGTCTTTTGATGTTAAAACATTTGTTAACTATAAAAAGGAACAAGTAGATACAAATATTATAGCTATTGATTCTCCATACATCCTCAGATGAAATATCAATATTCTTATTTTCAAGGGCAAAATTAATTTCATGACCTGAAACATATATTGAATATTACACAGCTTCAGCAAAATTATACAACTTAATTTTATCATGAAAGTAATCATACATTTACATAATTTTCCAACTTGTCCTACTTATGATAAAAAGAATGGGATTTAGAAAGAGAATTGCAAATATAGAAAAAGTGTGGCAAATGATTTCAAACGCTGCCTTAGTGCAGTTACAGAAATGTAACTGGTAGACATTATAAAATGTCAGCTTTTATCTATAGTAAATATAATTTACCCAGCAGAAGAGAGTGATTAGAGTCAGATCACTGAGAGGCTAATGAAAAGAGCCATTGGCACAGATGTGGATTGTTCCTTTTGCAAGAGATCAGAGAAATAACAAGTGCTGAAGGTATTTTTACATGCACTGAAACTCATCACAGACATGATCAATCATGCCTTGGGATACAGAGGAATCTAATCATTTTTATTAAATAATTCAAATTCTATGGCCTGTGTTTGACTCACATTTTGAAAGGTATTGAATTGAGTCATTCACTGCTGGGAAGTTAAAGTATGTTTCATAAATTGGGCTTGTAAGAAATATTAACAAAAGAGGGCCTTAGCAAAATAGAACAGAATAGAGGGATGGGGCTTGGCAGGGATAATAAACCAGAGACCAAACTGCAAAACTAAATTGCAACAACAAAATAAATAGATCTGATATGCTGTTGAAAATAAGAGTTGACACATTTGTTTTGAAAATGATGTCCTCTAATAACTGCTAAAGGAGTTATTTGAAGAGTTTTGCATCTTTTTTTGTACTCCAGTTAATGAGATTATAGAACTTAAAACATTGCCTAAGGAAGAGAGGATGATAAAGAAAATTATGCATCTTTAGTATCTTTTGGTAAATGAGTGCTATTGCTTAATCAAATAAAATTGAATCACAAGGGAAATCAGAGGGAAGCAGAACTATCTGAGAAAACTCTCAGAAGGACATTTAAAGGAAACCTAGAACACATGAAAGAGGTAAGGTCAACAGTAACAACTCTTTCTTGTTATATGCATATTTATCCATTTTATTATATATATTTTTAGATAATAAAGAAATCAATTGGGGTAATAAAACCCTTTAGACTACTTATATTACTTAAAATTTCATTAAAGTGTTTAATTAATACTTGGGGAAAATTTTAGGCAAGAAGATTTTAGAGAATCATTTTGAATTATGAAATTTTTAACATTAACCTCTAATATAATTATTTGAGACAACATGTTTTCTAAAGATAAATACACTTGCATATTCTTGGCTAGAATTACTTTGTTATTTTTGATTTGGAAAGCAAAATACATTTTAATTATTATTCTCAGAAGAGATTAAACAAATAATTCAAGAAATCAAAATAAAATGATTTAGATCATTACAATAAACAAAGAATCAAACAGAAGTACAGCAACAGCAGCAACAACAGCAAAGTAATTAAAAAGCAGGGGTGAAATTAAAACAAAGAAAAATAAAGAAGAGAAAACTTCAAATTGCCTGATGGTAAGTCTGAATGAATGAATGCATTTATCTAAGAAAGAGAATAGAAAATTGAAAGATATAATATATTACGAACATACCTGGAAGTATTGAGAAAAAGAATACAATGACAAAGAGGAAGATAAAAACTGTACTAAAATTTGCATAAGAGAAATAAAAAACACTAAAGGCCCACTGCAGAATGCCTTACAGAAATGACATTAACCCGTTTAAACATGGATAATTTGTTTAGTACACCTACGCCTAGTCACATTAATAAAAAACAAAAATAATTTACGTTTTAATTTATATAGGTTAAATTTCACTTTATGGTATAGAGTGTTATGAGTTTGGATATATGCAAAATTCATGTATCTACAACCACAAAATTCCCTCATACTGCCCCTTTTAGTCAATCTTCTTCCATAGGCAACCACTTATGTGCCCCTCCCAAAATGCCACATGAATGGAAATATATAGCATGTTGCCTCTGGCTTCTTTTACTTAGTAAAATGTATTTGAGAGGACTTCATGATGTTGTGTGTACCAATATTTCATTATTTTATATTGCTGAACAGTATGGATTTGTTGTTTATTTCAAGCCATTTACTGGATGAAAATTATTTGGGCTTTGTTTCCAGATTTTGATGATTATTAATTAAGATGCTACATTCCTATACAGACTTTGTATGAACATAATTTTATATTTCCCTTAGATAAATACTGAGGAGTGAGATTTCTGGGTCATATAAATGTATGGTCAATGTTATATGAAACTTCCAACACTGTCAAAAATGGCTGTCCTGTTGTACATTTCCATAGCAATGTATCAGAGTGCCAGCCATTCTGCATCTTGGCAGCACTTGGAATTGGCAAGTTTTTATTTTTTCTCTTTTCTTTGATTGTAGCCATTCTAGTAGATGTGTATAGGGTAAGAGTATTTCATTTGGGTTTTACTTTGCATTTCCCTGATGACTAATGATGCTGAATATCTTTTCATGTGCTTATTTGCCATCTGTATATCTTCTCTGGTGAATTGTGTGTTGAAATTTTTGACTTCATACTATTGCTTATATTTTCTTTTAGGTAAATACATATCTACAGGTCCACAGATTGAGATAGAATATTTGCAAACCACATCTAACAAAGTATACCTGACAAAAGATATTTAAAACATTAAAATAAGTTAAAAAACAAAAATAATGAATGTGTGGCATGGTAATTAAGACAACAAGTAAAAATATTTCAAAAACTATGGTTGTAAAGAGAATATATATATATATATATATATATATATATAATTTATTTCTTTTTTTTGCGGTATGTGGGCCTCTCACTGTTGTGGCCTCTCCTATTGCAGAGCACAGGCTCTGGACGCGCAGGCTCAGCGGCCATGGCTCACGGGCCCAGCCGCCCCTTGGCATGTGGGATCTTCCCAGACCAGGGCATGAACCTGTGTCCCCTGCATTGGCAGGCAGACTCTCAACCACTGCGCCACCAGGGAAGCCCAAGAGAATATATTTTTAATGAGATTTCTTAGTCTGTGTATATGAGACAGTGCTAATTTTATTCAATGATTCAAATTTATGATCATAAAGTATTATATTTTCTTCCTTTTCCTTTCTACATGGCGTGTAGTGATGTCCCCTCTTTCATTTATGATATTGCTAATTTGCGTCATTTCTCTTTTTTTGATTGATCTGACTAGAGAGTGATTTAATCACTAGAGAGTGATTAAATTTTTAAAAACCCTTTCCCCAAAGTAGCTTTCGCTTTCATTGAATTTGTGTATTATTTTGCTGTTTTTAATTTAATAGATGCCTATTCTTATATTTTTATTTCCTTCTTTCTACTTGCTTTGCATTTAATGTGCTCTTTTTTCTACTTTCGTAGATGGAAATATAGATTACTTATTTGAAGCCATATTTTTTCTAGTAAAAACACTTAATGTTACAAATTTCCCCTGAGTTGCTATTTTTGATACATTCAACTAATTTTAATATATTGTGTTTTCATTTTATTCACATAAAAATATTTTTATTTCATTTTAAGTCTTCCTCTTTGACATGTGGGTTATTTAGAATCATATTGTTTAATCACCAAATTTGGGGATTTCCCAAATATATTTTGTTATCAATTTCAATAAATCATCAATTATTTATTAATTATTAATTACCTTTTAACTCTCAAATAGGCTGAAAAACTACTTGAAGAGAAAGCACAACAGTAGCTGTGAGTTGTAATGCAAGTAGTTGGAAAAATAAAAGCAATTTGAAGTAGTGTTTCTGTGCATTGGTGTTCAAGAAACACAGAAAAGTACCTGTATTATATTTAAATAAATCTTTGGTTGTTTGAAATTGCATTGGTCAAACTCTGTTTCTTAGACTTAAACATTGCTATAATACTGGATCATGAAGTTTTCTGCATCAGTAATGTTAAACATTTTGGTTATTGAACTCCTACACTCTGCCAAACAGGTTTTCTCAACCTTGTCATTATTGACAGTTTGGGCCAGACAATCCTTTGTGGTCAGTGGTTGTTGTGTGCAAGGCAGAATATTCAGCAGCACCTCAGCTTATTTTCATTACATGCCAGTAGCACCCATTCCCACGTGTGACAACCAAAAATGACTCACGACATCCAAAAGTACCTCCGGACATAGCCAAATATCTCCTGGGGGCAGAATCATGCCTGTTGAGAGCCACTGCTATAAAGTAGTCTATATGTAAGATTAAAAGAAAACCTTTAAATCATATGATTTAAATTTTTATAAAATAAATGCAAAATGTCTCAATCTTTACGTCTTCTCTGCATTGACTACATAGGATCAGAAAACTGAAAGGACTCACAAGACCCTTCAGGGTGTTCACACAAGTCTTTAAGACAGATACAGGATACGATACAGTAAGAGTAAGAAGCCATAAGCATGTCTGGGGGACCAACTAGATTCCCAGGTACAGCTCCCCAAGTTTCCTTCTCAGTTGCAGAGAATGTGCTTTGTCTCTGGATTATGAACTCCCAGAGTCTGTAAGAGAAGTCTTGGTTTCAGGAGACCCCAGGCAAAATTTTCCAGAGGGTCTTTTATATCTCCCTGATCACAAAGCAGACAAAACCAGGTTACAGCAGGCTTAGGGCACTAATCTATATACATGTCTAACTAATCTAAGTCAGCTGATGCTGAAGAGTTTCAGACTCTAAAGAGCATGGTATACATCCCAAGACAGCCCATCTTGTCCTTATGGTATAATGTTTGGTATTGACCTTGAGGTATTCTTGGAAATAAGCCTAGAGCTGTCTCAGTGTGGCTGTAAGAAAAGTCTGTTACACCTCTAGTGAAAAAAATAAGCAAAGAAAAAGACTTTTTCTTAAATCTTTCTGTTCCTCTGACTGGCTTTAAACAATCTCTCTTTTTACAACCATAGTTTTTGGTATAATTCTCCTTACTTAGTGTCAATTACCACACCATACATTCATTCTTTTGTTTGTTTTTTAACTTCTTTTAATATTTTAAAACACCCCTATTTTTTTCCTTTAAAAAGTTTTAATTGTAGTGAAAAACACATAACACAAAATTTACCATTGTAACCGTTTTAAGTGTACAGCATAATAGTCTTAAGTAGATTCACACTGCTGTGCAACAGAGCTTTTTCATCTTGCAAAACTGAAATTCTATAGCTATTAAACAGCAATTCCCCTTTCCCCCTTTCCCTCATACTCTGACAAATACCACTTTACTTCCTGTTTCTATGAGTTTGACTATTTTAAATACCTCATATAAATGGAATCATGCAGTGTTTGTTCTTTTAGCATCATGTCCTCCAGGTTCATCTACGTTGTAGTCTGACAGGATTTCCTTCCCTTTTAAGGCTGAATCATATTCATTGTATGTATATACTACAGTTTGCTTATTAACTCATACATCCATGGACACTTGGGTTGCCCCTACCTTTTGGTTATCTTGAACAATGCTTCTATGAACACGACTCTGCAAATATCTTTTCAAGACCCTGCTTTCAAGTCTTTTGGATGAATACCCAGAGGCAGGATTGCTTAATCATATGCTATTTCTATTTTTAATTTTTTGAGTAACCACTAGACTGTTTCCATAGTGGTTGCACAGTGTTCGAGGATTTCAATTTCTCCACATCATTGCTAACACTTGTTATTTTCTGTTTTTTATTTTTATTTTTTATGATAGCCATCCTAATGAATGTGAGGTCAAATGTAGGTTGATTTTATTTTATTATTTTTTAATTTTTGTATTGGAGTATAGTTGCTTTACACTGTTGAGTTACTTTCTGCTGTACAGCAAAGTGAATCAGCCACACGTATACATATATCCCTTCTTTTTTGGATTCCCTTCTCACTTAGGTCACCACAGAGCACCGAGTAGAGTTCCCAGTAGGTTCTCATTAGTTATCTATTTTATACATAGTAGTATATATATGTCAATCCCAATCTCCCAGTTCATCCCCCCACCTTGGTATCCATACATTTGTTCTCTATGTCTGTGTCTCTATTTCTGCTTTGAAAATAAGTTCATCTATACTATTTTTCTAGATTCCACATATACACATTAATATATTTGTTTTTCTCTTCACTCTGTATTACAGTCTCTAGGTCCATCCACGTCTCTGCAAATGATACAATATTGTTCCTTTTTATGGCTGAGTAACATTCCATTGTGTATATGTACCACATCTTCTTTATCCATTCCTCTGTTGATGGTGGGCATTTAGGTTGCTTCCATGCCACGGCTATTGTAAATAGTACTGCAACGAACATTGGGGTGCATGTATCTTTTCAAATTATGGTAAAACATGCCCATTTAGGAGTAGAAATGATTAGATTTAGTACACTTATTCAGTGTGTGGCTATCAACACAGTCTAGTTTTAGAATATTTCCATTCCCCAGAAGTTTCCTTGTGCACATTCACAGTAGATCCCTGCTGCCTCTCTTTAACACAATCACTGATCAGCCTTCTCTATATATAGTTTTGCCTTTCCAAGAAATCCCAAATGTACAGAATTGTATAATATGTTATCTTCTGTGTCTGACTTCTTTCATTTAGCACGATGTTTCTGAGATTCACCCATGTTGCTGCATTTATCGGTAGTTCATTCCTTTCTGTTTCTGAGTACTATTCCATCCTATGGATATACTACATTTTGTACATCTTTTAACCAGTTGATGAACATTTGGCTTGTTTCCAATTTTTGTCTATTTTGAATAATGCCTCTATGAACATAGGTGTATAAGTGTTTGGACATGTTTTTATATCTTTAAATAGCTATCTAGGAGAGAAAGTGCAGAGTTTTAATGCGAATGTATGTTTAACTTACTGAGAAACTGTCCAAGCGTTCTCCAATATGACTATAGCATTTTACATCTCCACTGGCTACATCTTTGCTAACACTTCTAAAAATTTTAGACATTGTAGTGGATGTTTAGTGGTTTTGTTTGCATTTCCAAAATGACTAATGATGTTGAGCCTCTTTATTTCCAGCTTTATTGAGAGATAATTGACATATAATTTTGTATTAATTTAAGGTAAACAATGTGCCGATTTGATACACTTATATATTGTAACATGATTCTTACCATAGCCTTAGCTAACATTTCCATCACATCACATAATACATTCCTTGTTTGTGGTGAGAACATTTAAGATCTACGCTCCTTGCAACTTTCAACTATATAATACACTACTATATTCACTGTAGTGTACATCAGACTCATGTGCTTACTTAACATTCTTTGAAAAAGTATCTATTCAAATTCTTTGCACAGTTTTATTTTTATTGGGCTGTTTGTCTTCCATATTGAGTTTTAGACATTTAAAAAATATTCTGGATACAACTCCTTTATCGAACACATCTTTTCAAATTGTTTTCCCCTCAGCTATGGCTGGATTTTTCATTTTCTTAATGTTGTCTTTTGAAGAGAAAATTTTTAAAATTTTGATGAAGACTAATTAATCATTTCCTTTTATTGTCATATCTAAGAACTCCTTACCTAGCCCAAAGTTACAGAAGATATTCACCAAGGTTTTCTTAAAAGGTTTTATTGTTTTAACCTTTACAATTATTTTTGTGCTCCGTTTAGAGCTAATTTTAAGGTATTAACTGGGAAATGAGGTTCTGGTTTGGTTTTGCAGATGGGTTTCCTTGTTCCAGTACTATCTGTTGAAAAGACCAACCTTCCCCTCTGAATTACTTTGGCATTCTCATTTAAAATCAAGGGACCATATATGCATGTCTCTTTCTATATTTTTATTCTATTCTGTGGCTGGACATGGCTCTTTTTTTAACATTTTATTGGAGTATAATTGCTTTACATTTTTGTGTTAGTTTCTGCTATATAACAAACTGAATCTGTTACACGTATACATATATCCCCACATCCCCTGCCTCTTGCGTCTCCATCACCACTCCCTATCCTGCCTGGGTTTTTATCTTGCTTGCTCATCTGCTGTGTATTTCTCTGTCTGCTCATTTTGCTTAACTTACTGTGTTTGGGGTCTCCTTTTCACAGGCTGCAGGTTCATATTTCCCGTTGTTTTTGATGTCTGCCCCCAGTGCATAAGGTTTGTTCAGTGGGTTGTGTAGGCTTCCTAGTGGAGGGGACTGGTGCCTGTGTTCTGATGGATGAGGCTGGATCTTGTCTTTCTGGTGGGCAGGACTGAGTCCGATGGTGTGTTTTGGAGTGTCTGTGAACTTATGATTTTAGGCAGCCTCTCTGCTAATGGGTGGGGGCTGTATTCCTGTCTTGCTAGTTGTTTGGCATGGGGTGTCCAGCTCTGGAGCTTGCTGGTCGTTGAGTGGAGCTGGGTCTTAGCGTTGAGACGGAGATCTCTGGGAGAGTTATCGTTGATGGATATTACGTGGGGCCAGGTGGTCTTTCATGGTCCAATATCCTGAACTCGGCTCTCTTACCTCCGAGGCGCAAGCCTGACACCCACCTGGAGAACCAAGCCCCTGTCAGCCACACAACTCATAAAAAAAGGGGAAAGAAAAAATTAAAAGTTATTAAAATTTAAAAAATTAAAAAAATTATTAAAATAAAAAATTTTAAAAGTAATAAAAAAAAAGAAGAGAGCTACCAAACCAATAAACAAATCCACCAGTGATAACAAGTGCTAAAAACTAAACTAAGATAAACATATAAATCAGAAATTAGTCAGTTGCAGATAGCATACTCCAAGTCTATAGTTGCTCCCAAAGTCCACCATCTCAGTTTTGGGATGACTCATTGTCTATTCAGGTATTCCACAGAGGCAGGGTACATTAAGTTGACTGTGGAGATTTAATCTGCTGCTCCTGAGGCTGCTGGGAGAAATTTCCCTTTCTCTTCTTTGTTTGCACAGCTCCTGGGGTTCAGCTTTGGATTTGGCCCTGCCTCTGCTTGTAGGTTGCCTGAGGGCGTCTGTCTCTGCCCAGACAGGAGAGGGTTAAAGGAGCGGCTGATTACGGGGCTCTGGCTCACTCAGGCCAGGGGGAGGGAAGGGTACAGAATGCGGGGTGAGCCTGTGGTGGCAGAGGCCAGTATGATATTGCCACAGCCTGAGGTCCGCCATGTGTTCTCCCGCGGATGTTGCCCCTGGATCATGGGACCCTGGCAGTGGTGGGCTGCACAGGCTCCCAGGAGGGGAGGTGTGGAGAGTGACCTATGCTTACACACAGGCTTCTTGGTGGCTGCAGCAGCATCCTTAGCGTTTCATGCCCATCTCTTGTGTCCGCGCTGAGAGCTGCAGCTCGCACCTGTCTCTGAAACTCGTTTAGGCAGTGTTCTGAATCTCCTCTCCTCATGCACCCTGAAACAACGGTCTCTTGACTCTTAGGTCCAGAGTTTTTCCCGGACTCCCTCTTGGCTAGCTGTGGCACGTTAGCCCCCTTCAGGCTGTATTCACGCAGCCAACCCCAGTCCTCTCCCTGGGATCCGACCTCCGAAGCCCGAGCCTCAGCTCCCAGCCCCCCGCCCGCCCCAGCGGGTGAGCAGACAAGCCTCTCGGGCTGGTGAGTGCTGGTCGGCACAGATCCTCTGTGCGGGAATCTCTCCGCTTTGCCCTCCGCACCCCTGTGGCTGCGCTCTCCTCCGTGGCTCCGAAGCTTCCCCCCGCCACCCCCTGTCCCCGCCAGTGAAGGGGCTTCTAGTGTGTGGAAACCTTTCCTCCTTTACAGCTCCCTCCCAGAGGTGCAGGTCCCGTCCCTATTCTTTTTTTTTTTGCAGTACGCGGGGCCTCTCACTGTTGTGGCCTCTCCCGTTGCGGAGCACAGGCTCCGGACGCGCAGGCTCAGTGGCCATGGCTCACGGGCCTAGCAGCTCAGCGGCATGTGGGATCTTCCCGGACCAGGGCACGAACCCGTGTCCCCTGCATCGGCAGGCGGACTCTCAACCACTGCGCCACCAGGGAAGCCCCCGTCCCTATTCTTTTGTCTCTTTTTTTTTTTTCTTTTGCCCTACCCAGGTACGTGGAGAGTTTCTTGCCTTTTGGGAAGTCTGAGGTCTTCTGCCAGCATACAGTAGGTGTTCTGTAGGAGTTGTTCCACATGTAGATGTATTTTTGATTTGAGGGGAGGAAGGTGATCTCCACATCTTACTCCTCCGCCATCTTGAAGGTCCTCCCCTTGTCTTTTCTTATGTTGACACCATGTTAACTTATTTACTATAGCTTCTTAGTAAGTTTTGAAAACTTTTTTTTTGGCTTCAAACAAACAACAGTTTATTTCTTTGCTCATCCACGATACATGACCAGTGACACTGTTGTCATGCAGTGATCTCCCTTAAATGTAAGTTTAGCTATATAGATTTAGATATAAGCATGCTTGCACAATTATTATATGACACCTTATATATAATAAGGTAGTGGTTATTTTAGCAAAACTAGTTTAAAATAAAACACAAGTATTTATTACAACATCATTAGCCATCAGGGAAATGTAAGCTAAAACCACAATGAGCTATCATTACACATTTATTAGAATGGCTAAATAAAATTCATAATAAAAACACCATATGTTGGCAAAGATGCAGAGAAACTAAACCAGTCATACATTGATGGTAAAGATTTAAAATGCAACAGTCACTCTGGAAAGTAGCTGAAAAGTTTCTTACAAAACTAAACATGTGTTCATATATGGCTCAACAATTGCACTTTTAAGTGCTTATGTCATAAAAATGAAAATATATGTTCACACAAAAACCTGTAAATGTACAAAAAACTGTATGTGAATGTCCATAGCAGCTTTATTCTTAATAATCAACAGGCGATGGTTCAATAAACTGTGGTCCATACATACTGTGTAGTCCTGTTCACCAATAAAAAGGAACAGACTGTTGATGCACACAACAACTTGGATGGTTCTTAAGAGAGTTATTCTGAATGGGAAACAAAATCAGTCTAAAAGGTTTACATGCTTTATGAATTCATTTATGTATCATGCTTGATATGGCAGAACTACAGAAATGGAGAACATATTAGAGGTTGCCAGGGATTAGAGAGAAGCACATTAGTGGTTGCAGGGGAGAAAGGAAGGTGGCTGTGGCTATGACAGATACTTGTGATGACCTGTTCTGTGCCTTGGTGGTCGCAGGAATCTACACATGTGATAAAATTTCATAAAAATAAATCACACATGTGCAGACACACAGACACATGAGTGCATGTACACTGGTAAAATCTTAATAAGTCAGCAGGTTGCCTTGGTGTCAATGTTCCGGACATGGTGTTGTAATATGGTTATGCAAGATGTTGCCATTGGGGAAACTGGGTCAAAAGATATCAGATATTTCTGTATTTTTTATTACAACTGCATGTCTATCTACAATTATCTCAAAATTAAAAAGTTTTAAAAATACCTTTTAAAAGTTTATCGAATATTTATGGCCCCAGTAATTTTGTAGCCTGAGAAGTTATAACTAAATAACACACAGCATATTTTGTTAAATTAAATCACTCACTTTTAGCATACACATAGTAAGAACACATTGTTTCAAATATATATTGCTTATATTATATGATGTGTGCCTGCCACATTGTATTATATCTATTTGTTCAAATACAATACAAATCATGCAAATTTTGGGGGGGATATAACTGTGAAAAAGTAAGTCTGATCCATCTATTTAGGAGGAGTAATATAAAAATAATAGTTAAAATGTACTGAGTACTTACTAAGAGGCAGCACTATTTAAAATTCTTCCACATGAAATCCTGTCACTCAGAACTTTATAGCAAGCCTATAAACAGGTACCAACACTATCTTTTTACTTTAAAAATTGGTGAACCAAGGAATAATGAGTAAAAAATCAATTTCAGAGATCTAGTAAAGGAAAGAGCCAATCTTTAAACCTAGGCATTTGTGCAAGTATTCTTAACTGCCTCTCTAATAGTTAGCCTCTCCATGGTACCCTGTGTAAGTCTACCAGAATTTAAAGATGAGTGAAACCAATGTGGGATAGAGAAGCTCTAAAGATAGTTATAGGCTGCTTAAACACATTTATATTCAAAACAAGAAGAGACGGCTGCAAGAACTGCAAAGCCGTAAGTTGAGACAGTATTGTGTAAGAATCACCTTCAAAATCAGCCAATCACGACCCACTAAGATATAAGACATATTAGGAGGCAGAAACATCTTTGGGGAAACTAAGCTTTCTTCTCGAGCTACAGATAGATTTTAACGTAGCTCTTAGAGATGGATAGAGAATGTACTCCAAGTAGGGCAGGGAAGGAGTGTTCCTAATTAGTAGTATTGGGACAGAAAGGGGGGGATAAAAAAAGTTGCAGTCAAGGGAAAAATGACTGAGTTTGAGCACTAAGTGACAATAAGCAATAAAGACAAGAGCTTAGTTAAAATGGTTTCTACAATTGAAAGAATGTGAGATTCAAAAAGCTCGTGGAAGAGATGCTGTCATGCACCACAGAGACCCCCCTTCAGGAATAAAGACAATTTCCCCCTTGGTCCTGGGGATGCTGGCCCCTGATATCCCTCACCTGTCAGCTCTCTTGGGGAGGTGCCTTGGCTGGAAGCTGCCTGGTGTGAAGTCATGGACCTTTCTGGTGCAGCCCAAACTATTGCCCAATTTGTACAGTAATATATAAAGACATAAAGTTGCCAGAACGAGTGAAAACCTGAAGAGTTATCTCAGCCTCAGAGATCCACATAGAGCTGTGAAGCCTTTACTGACTGAATCACAAACCTCTGTCTCCATGTACGCCGCTCTTCTCCCGTTCTTCCACAAATCCTAAGCACACTCCCTAATGAAATTCCAGTATCTTCCTCTCTGTCATGGAGTCTGTGTCCCTGGGAAGCTAACCTGCAACAGTTGGCAGCTTTGAAAAACGAATTTTGACAAGGTGCTTCCTCTTGGGAGGAATGAGATTTTTGTTGAGTACTGAAATGATGGTAGTATTTTCAAGTCGGTGTCTCATGAACACTGTTGCTCTGGATCTAAATTTTTTGGAAACACCATCACCAGAGTAACCAGGTCAGAAATTTGGGAGTCATCCTGGACTTCCCCCTGTACCTTGCCATTGGCAAAGTCCTATCTACACTGCCGTGTAAAGTTTCAATTATGAGTGTGTCCTCTTTATCCCTCTACTATCGCCTATGTTCTTGCCATGAGCATCATTCTTTAAATTTGACTCCCTCATATTATTTTTTAATCAATCCTTCACATATTAGCTAATAGAGTGGTCATCCTAATATTAAAACGTCATCCTGACTCTTCCAAACTTAGTATTCTTCTGTGGCTTTCCATCATCTACAGAAAAAAAGTACTTATGGTGCCATGTAACAGGTACTTGGGGATCATTCTCTTGCTTATGTTGCTGGCCTTCTCTCTTGCTCTATTTTTCCTACATGAGACCATTATTATATAGCATAACTAACATTTGTGGACTGCTTGCTATTTACCAGTAGAGGAAGTGTCCAAGTTGTTGATTTACACGGGTTACTTCATGTAATCCTCACACGCTTACAAGCCTAATAAACTACTGGCAATACACTGAGTGTATTTAGCTAATGCAAGTGCCTCAATTTCTTATTGTTTCCTCCACATGCTGTGGCATCCCCCTCCTCTTGTCTGCTGTGTGAATATCGACTTATCCTCCAAGGCTCTGTTCATTTATTACCTCCTCTATTATATGTTCTGCTGCCACTTCAGATGTTAGTGTTAACTTACTCCCCACCATTAATAAAAGCTCTAAAGCTTTATTAAAATATTTTTTAAATCATTCACCTCCCTACTGAACTTTTAGCAATATGACGATGGAATAAATCATAACAAACATTTTGTTTTGCAAGCAAAACTATTTGAGTTAAAAAATACATAGACAATACCACCAGCATATTCTGCCAACAAGGACGATGACTAACGTGATTTTCTCAAATGTATATGTCATTAGTTACTGACAGAACTTGGTTTAGAGATGTATCGTGTTACAACAGCAAAAGTGTGGATTTTAAAACCAGTCAGACCGAGGCTTGATCCTGTTTTTTTTTTCTCCTATTCATACATGAATTCATCTAAGATTCTTTGTTATAATAACACTTACCCCTGAATGTGATAGTAAAGTCATTTAATTTTTTCCAACAAATCTGAAAGGTAGACTGATTACTTCAGATTACACATAGGACATAGGAAAGACACAAATAACAACCAGGTATGCTTGATTTCACAACTGAGCTTTAACCCTGCCTTCTGATATGTCAGGTTGAGTTAAGCTGGAACTGGTAGTCAGAAGTACAGACGCTAGTTACTATGTGTGCTTTGAAACAATGATTCTACTTTTCAGATCTGTTGAAAAATATAAATGTCAGTCTCAGGATGCATGGTGCTAACTGGCTTTAACTGTGGGCTAGGTTCTCTTAAGGTGCCAGGGCTTGAGGCTGCTCCTTTTTGCAGCAGCCCAATGTTGGAGCTAGAGTAGGAAGCCTTGTGTGGGCCACGAGTTGATAGCCAGACCTCCACTGATGGTATATGCGAGTGTGTCATCCAGATCCAGAAAAATAAGCCACTGTGGCTGCTGGAATTGAATCACCACAGTATCTACTGCCTCTTGTCCTCTTCTTCCACAACTTCTCTCATTCAACCAAGTTCCCTTCTACTTGCACTTTTATCTTCTACTTTTTATTACCGAATTCCACTCAAGTGCCTCCTACCATTTGTATAGCACTGTTCTACATGATAGAAAATTAATTGATAAGGTGATATTTCATTGCACTTGTAAAACGAAACTGTCTTCCTAGAGAAGAAATGAAATAACTGAAAATTCTCTTATTTATAATAAAACTCAACTACAAAGGCAGAAGCTAATAAAACAATTTAATAAACTTGTTTTTCACTTTCATTTGGATTATCTCAGTACTCAATTTAAGTGAAATTCAAGAAGAATTTTCAATAGCAAACTAGTAGAGCACGAGAAGTTTATGTTAAAATTTTATAGATAAGTTATCGTTTTTATAATAAGCATTTAATAAACAGCAATAGATAAAATTACTATAATCTCAGACAATCTTTCAACTGGATTTGCATTCAGTGTTTTCCTCATTTTCAGTAGATTTTAATTATAACAGATTAATTGTGAACAACAAAAAAGAGTATATTTTATGCATTTCTGAATTTAATTTAACTTAAAATTTAAAAATAAATTGATATATCATTGAGCTTTTTGGGTAGTAATTACCTTTCTGAATTTCTTTCCTTAATACAACTGCTTATAAAGAATGCCTTAATGAATTTGCTTTGCATTAAATTAAATTTTCACTTTATGATAGGAAAAAACCAAAAATAGCTAAAGGCTACTTGGATGACATTCTTCTGTTAATTTATACAGAGGTAGTCCCCAACTATTCATTGTGATATATTTCTTTAAAGCGTATTTTACAGAAAGGTAGTATAAAATGTATTATTTCCACTCCATAAGCAACCAGGAGTCTCCATAGGACAGAAAGGATGCAGTTACTGTTTTGACACTAGATGGCACTCCTGTGTAATCAGAAGAGCAAAAGGCTAAAACAGTTGCTGCTGTTTCTCTGTTATAAATTCAGAAATTAATGAACTGCAGCTGGAGAAAGTTAAAATAGGCTTTTATTCAAAAGATAAAGTGTATTAACGAATTTTGTATCATGTTATTTACAGTTTGTTGGCTATTATAAAATTAAAAACCTTTGTTCTGCCTTCATAAATTATAAGTATAGATTCTACCTACTAAAGTTATCTTTTTGCTTTTTCTCTCTCTATATACTTCCATGCAAGTATTTTTGTTTATGCTAATAATGCAAAAACATATTTAATTCAATTTTATGTAAAATACTGTCACAAATGTATTTCAATGAGAAAATAATTCCACATATCAAAATTAAGGATTATCTTAGGTTCATTATTATTATCAAAAGTTTAAACAAAATACAGGAGAGGAGCCTCTTAAAATTATTATGAAAATTACTTTTAAAAATATCTCATTGCTTGTAATTTGTATATGATGGTGAAAGAAACCACTAATTTAATATGATGTGCCCTTTGACATCATCTTAAGTGTGTGTATGTGTTGTGAACACATAGCTTCTTAAACTTTTATACGACAAAGCAAACCCACAAAAAATGATAAAGAGAGAAAAAGGGGGTTGTCCAAGGCTTGGAACTGAGGGGCTCAATCTGTCAGAAACCTGAAAGTCATCCTTGGCACACCAGTGGAGATGCTCAATGTTAGATGTAAACACAAATATTAAAATTTTAATAGAATTAGATATTGTTTTCAAAATTATAGCAAGAAAATAATACATATTATTGAATTTGTTCTCCATGAAACAAGAGGAATGTTAATTTTTGCAACAGAGAACATATTTACTGACATATTATGTGCCCGGCACACCACAAATACTATCTCTAATTTTCAGAACAAGCCATTTATTACAATTCCACTTACATCCCCTTAGACAAGAGAAAAACCTGGGTTAAAGAATTAAATTACTTATCACAGGTCAACAAACGCCACACCCAGAATTTCACCTGCAGCCTACCGGGCCACACACAGTGAATCTTTCACTATGTAATTCAGCTTGCTTATTATGGGATGGATTGTGCTCCTCACAAGTTCATATGTTGAGGTCCCAAAGCCCAGTACCTCAGAATTTAACTATATTGGAGATGAACCTTAAAAGAAGTAATTAAAGTTAAATGAGATCATATATGGTGGTGTCCATATATGATGAGAAAGAGACAGCAGGGATGCATGCACAGAGGAAAAGCCATGTGAGGACACAGTCAGAAGACAGCAGTCTGCAAGCCAAAGAGAGACGCCTCAAGAGAAACCAAACGTGCCAACACCTTGATCTTGGATTTCTAGCCTCTAGAATTGTGAGAAAATAAGTTTCTGTTGTTTAAACTACCTAGTTCATAACATTTTGTTATGGCAGCCCTATCAACAAAGATAATGCTCAAAATAGTATTCTTTTTTAAATTAATTAATTAATTAATTAATTTTTGGCTGCACTGGGTCTTCGTTGCTGTGCACAGGCTTTTCTCTAGTTGTGGCGAGCCGGGGCTACTCTTTGTTGTGGTGCATGGGCTTCTCATTGTGGTGGCTTCTCTTGTGGAGCATGGGCTCTAGGTGCGTGGGCTTCATTAGTTGTGGCATGTGGGCTCAGTAGTTGTGGCTCGTGGGCTCCAGAGTGCAGGCTCAGTATTTGTGGTGCATGGGCTTAGTTGCTCCGCGTCATGTGGAAGCTTCCTGGACCAGGGCACGAACTTGTGTGCCCTGCACTGGCAGGTGCATTCTTAACCACTGTGCCACCAGGGAAGTCCAAAAATAGTATTCTTAACATTTAATAGAATCTGGTATATAATGAATTCCGATATACTTAACCAAAGAATCTTTCTGCAAACATATCCTTAAAGTAAAATATTTAAAATACGACATACACAATGCTGGTGTGTATATGAGAGAGACAGAGAGAGGACTATTCTGCTACTATTTGTACTGGATAAGAACTACTATAAATAAACAAACTTTATTCAGTCATTTTTAATGCTTTAGAAATATTTTTTCTGGCATATATTCAGGTGAAAACTAAGGTTAAAAACTGATGTTTAAGTGAAATAGAATATTTTAAAAAATCTTATATAAATTGTCTGCAACACTAAATACGCATTGGAAATTTCAAATATTAAAACAAAGTCACAATTTTATCAATACTTAATTTATATCTCTCCCATAAAGGTATTTTAAAGCACTGATATCCCAGTAACAATGATCACTCTGACCACAACCTACTGGGGCTCCCACTAAATGTGTGGATGATAGCTAATGCTAGACCTGGCTCAAGTCAAGTACAAGTTGTGCATCATATTTTATGATGCACCAGAAGTAAAGAAATTCCAAGGCTAATGATTCACTTAGCCTTGACTTCTATAGAAGTCAACCTGAAGATTCCATTACTTTTTTTTTTTTTTTTTCTCTGCGGCACGCGGGCCTCTCACTGCTGTGGCCTCTCCTGCCGCAGAGCACAGGCTCCGGACGCGCAGGCTCAGCGGCCATGGCTCACGGGCCCAGCCGCTGCGCGGTATGTGGGATCTTCCCGGACCGGGGCACGAACCCGTGTCCCCTGCTTCGGCAGGCGGACTCCCAACCACTGCGCCACCAGGGAAGCCCTCCATTACTTTTTAAATTTGTAAAAATTGGAGCATCAAAATTTTAATTATTTTAATTGATTGGAACAGATTGAATAAATAAAAATCGATGACTCCACAGGAAGACTCCAATAAAAGAAAGACAAAAACCTAACAAATTAAAAAAAAAACACGTATCACAATTAGATGTCTCTAATAAATCAGCTTCTTAGTCTGAAAATTGGTATTAAAGAGGCAAGCTCTTTAAAAGGATGAAGGCAGGCATTATATTAAATTAAATAGATCGATGAGACATAACAAGAAAATGAAATGTGTGGGCATTGGTTATATATTTTGTTTGGGGGCAAAAAACAGCTACTAAAGAAATTTTCAAAAAGAGTTGGAGAAATTAGAAATGGAATGTATAATAGATAATATTAATTTTGTTAGCATGAAAATTAAATTGCAGTGAAGTATGCAAAGTTTTCCTTACGATTTGAGCATATTTGTTCACAAGTTTAAAGATAAAGTGTTATGGCACCTGTAAATAACTTTAGGTATTTTAGCTCTTCAGTATTCATTTTTATGTGTGTGCAGATGAAGCAAATTAGCAAAATTGAAAACTTATTGAACGTAGGCATTGGTATACTTGAGTGTTCACAGTATAATTCTTTATGTTTTTCTTTGTTTTTGAAAATAATTTTATAATAAAAAATTTAAAGTTCTTCAGATTATTTTATGATTTACCTATAGTATAGAACATGTACAGTATAAGTATCCATAGTTAGTACATAGAATAAATAATAGCTGCTTTCATAGTGGTGAGGTTCTTAAATCCAATGTTTTGACATATATGTAACGTGTAATTTTCCAGTGTCACACGTTCAGTGTTTATTAAGAGAGAGAGAGAAAACATGTTATTTCTAATACATGTAGTCAATTAGAGGAGTTACACTTCCTTCTGTGTATTTTATACAAGACTATCAATTATTTAAAGACTTTGAAAAAACAAGTGTCACTGAGTATGGGTTTCGATGACAGAAAACTAATTTAATGATGTGAAGCTATGTTCTCTGTCGTGTCAGTAGTACTTGCTCAGAGTTCATTACCAGCTCTGCATGACCTGACATAAAATCCAATATAGTACATGCCCCACAGTATTCAGTTGCAGGGGGCAAGGAGTCCTTTCCCTGATTAGATGACAAAGAGGGAGAGATGGCAGGTTATTTGCTTTTGGTGACGTCTAAGTCTTTCCCATTACTTATCCTCTGATTGCAAATGCACACTAGGTGAGCCCTGCTATGGCCAATAATCATAGTCACATATGGTCTTTGGATTTTTGCATACTTGATTTAATTGTATTCTATGGAAAGCAATTAGTGACTTTGAAAATCAAATTTATTTTCCATAATTGTAAACTAAGTCTTCACTAAAAAGAAAAATATTTCTTTTATATTACTGAAATTTTCACTCTGAATTTTTAAGAACTATACTTTTTCCCCACCCCCCAATATTTCCCCACATATTTCACAGTGAGAGGATAATTATTTGAGTACTAAAATGTACCTGACTTGCCATAAGGATCTCTCCCAACTGCCATCAACATCTCATCAGGACTTGAGGCCAAAATATATACATTTCCTGGCACATTAAACCTTATCACATTTAGAAATTATTTGGAGGAAATTCTTCTTCATGGAATTATTTCTGAATTTGTTAACATCCTTATGGGGAAAACCTACTTATAAGTTCTCAGAACAAATGTACAGTATTCTTAGTAGTGAAAAATACGGAATTCTTGCACTTTTCTCAAGCCCAGTTGTATCGATTCATATACATTATTCCAAGATAACTGTGACCTGTGGATTGTCACAGACATAAAGTTTCATGTTTTAAAAAAATGGTACGGACATCAACACCCACCATCTACCTGTCACACTAAAAAGTCTTACTTCTACACTAATGAGGCTAATAGATTTTCAAGTTAATCAGGGTGATAGTATTAGTCTCACAAACTGACTGAATGCAGGTTGGTAAGTAAAATATATTTTTCTCCTTTCAAACACATTCTTGCTTAAAGTATGTAATGTTATACAAGGATAAGTGTATGCAAATTCTATTAATTTTCAGCAAGTTACTGTTCAGTTAAATAAAATTGCTATTTGATTGTAACAAGGAAAACTCCAAACAGAACATATAAATCCGCATTATTGGCAATTGGAAAAGACACATTGCCTAGATTACTGTTAGTGACTAAGGAAATCAATGACCATTTTGGGAGTTTTAGAAGCACTTGGAGGAGTAAATGAAGATAGCTTTTGAAAATTGCTGATGGGAATTCATCATAACGGAGATCTGAGTTACATAAACAACATTTATTTTCCTGATTCGATCATTCAAAAATGGAATAAAGCTGGATGAAAAGAGATTTCTTTACACGAGAAAAATGCTGAAACAGCGTAAGAGAAGATTCAAAACGAGTTTTGGTTGATACTGACCAGGTAGTAGAAAAAATTTAGTTTACATCATGTTGAATTTAAAAGTCTAAGATTTATCTAGATATCCAACAGGAAACTCCCAGGTGTTTCCTTTTTAGAATATGACGTATGGGAGTCAGGATGGTGATGTGTAAAGAGCATCAGCTTGTCTTTGACACTAGACACAGCTGCATTCAAACACAGTTCTGTCAATCTGCTGTCTCAGTTTAGTAAGAAAAAAAGTGGTTAGATTTACTGTACATGTGCTATAAAATCATGTTTGAAGATATCTGGCACAGAAAGTGTATTCAATACATGTGCTACAAGGGGATTTTTGACAGGATGGAAGAAACTATTATTTCTTTTTTTACACCTCTAAGGCAAATTTTTAAAATTCCATATCTTTTTCAAGTATTTATACTTTTATTGAGCATGAAAGTAACATTCACATATACATGTATGCTTCCAGAAGCTCTAATGCCTGAGAAATAAATATTTAATAATAATCAGTTTGAGATCACTAACCTGAAGCTCTCAAGACCATTAAGAGATCTTTTAGTTCCACTGATTTGATTTTTATTTTAACTTATGGGTTTGATCATTTAAGAGAAAAGAATTTATCATAATTAAAAGTTATGTTATTCCTAAAATATGCCCTCTTCTTTTGAAATTACAACTTTGTATTTCAAATTGTTGGAAAAAGGAAATGGTATAAATTTTTTATCCTTTATTTGTAGAAAATGCAAATTTTAATAAGCATATATATAATGAATAGATTCTCAAGGAGTAACTCTCATTAAGTGACCTAGTGATATATTTCATTCTAATGTTTTTTATATATTGCTCATTAAAAACAAGATTGCTTTATACCTATGTCTACAACTTATTCTACCCTCAATATTCTCTTGGGATGTTGTTTTTTAGTAAAAGTGACCAAAGCTTGTGATCCACATAGAGACTAGACTCTACTCTTTCTCTTTCATTTCTTCTTGTTATCTGGAATGGATTCCTTTACACAGATAAAATGTTCTCAAGTGCAGTGCCCAATTCAGATCAGTTTCAAAAGGTAAACAGTAAGGAAGGAATAGTGGAAGATGTGGTTGAAAGGCAAGTGGTTGTCATAGTGGGTCTTAGAAAAAGTGTTGAGTAGACTGAAATTCTCATGAAGGCTGTACAAAATCACTAAAATTTTAAGCCGTTCTATTGAATAATCAGGTATAGTTTTGGACAGATGCCACTGTCTGCTCTAAGAAAAAAAATAGATTAAAATTATGAAAGACTAGAGTTAAAGGACCATTTGGAAGACTTGCAACAACCCAGATAATGAAAGCATAAATTAGATCAATGACAGCTGTGAAGGAAACAGAGGGTAGGGACTGAGGTAGAAAACTGCATACGCAGAAAGGAGAATTTGGAAATTTATTCTATGAAAGGGACATGAGGTCTTTGTACTCCGTTTTCATGTTTTGTTTAAGTGTAACATTTATCACTTTAAAACTGAAGCATTAGGTCACAGAAAATGTTCCTTCTGGAAATTATTCATTTGAAGTAGAATTAAAAGCAATATGTAGGGTAACATATTAGCACACTGTAACAATATGAATAAGCAATTGGTAATAGTTAAGATTTATATTGCGGGCTTCCCTGGTGGTGCAGTGGTTGAGAGTCCACCTGCCGATGCAGGGGACACGGGTTCGTGCCCCGGTCTGGGAAGATCCCATATGCTACAGAGCGGCTGGGCCCGTGAGCCATGGCCGCTGCGCCTGCGCGTCCGGCGCCTGTGCTCCGCAACGGGAGAGGCCACAGCAGTGAGAGGCCCGCGTATAGCAAAAAAAAAAAAAAAAAAAGATTTATATTGCAACTGCTGAAAGAATACATAATAAATATAAGTTAAAATTTCTGCCTGTAAGTAGGAATTAAATAAATGAAAATTAAAAATACAGTTATTTAATGTTGCATGTATATTTTGTACATATCGATTGCACAGTCAGATGGGATAGAACATAGGTAGCCAACATAGGTAGATGTTCAGAGATGAAAAAGTGATTATTAGAGAAGTGGAAAGTTTTCATATGATCTATAACATAAGTCTGGACTTGAAAATAGGAAGCAATTTAAATAGTGTTGCCAGGCTTGGCAAAAAAAAAAAAAAAAGTTAAGTATGAATTCAGATTAATAATGGATAATTTATTACTATAAGTATATCCCACATAATATTTCAGTGTGTGTGTGTGTGTTTTTTTTGACGTGGACCATTTTTAAAGTCTTTTTTGAATTTGTAACAATATTGCTTATGTTTTATGTGGGGTCTTAGCTCCCTGATCAAGGATTGAACCTGCAACCCCTGCATTGGAAGGCGAAGTCTTAACCACTGGACCGCCAGGGAAGTCCCAATATTTTGTATATTTTTATACTAAAACTTACCCATCATTTATCTAAAATTCAAATGCAACTGAATAGCTTGTATTTTTATCTGGCAACCCGAGATTTAAAGGAAATTAGCAGCCCAACAAGGAAAACCACAACAGTAAAGTTAGGTGTGATAAACATGTCACATAGATATTGGGGTGAAGGTATATGTTGTAAACAGAGAAACATACACTTAGAGAGATAGAAATCCAGATCTGAGCAGCATTAAATATTAGGCAGAGAAATATAACTTCTTGAAGTTAGAAAGATGAGACCGTTTAAAGCTTTGATCAGAAGATCAATCAAAATATTTTTAAGAATAATCTATCTAAACATTGAATTCTTAATGGATTGGAAAGTTAAAGACTGGAGTCAGAGAAGGGATTCAAGAGATAATTTAACCTAGGTTTGTAGCATGCCATTCTGATAAATTATGGAAAAGAAAAGAGAAAGTCTATGAAAAAAGGGAAAGTGTGGTCAAGAATAGTAAATGCAATTGCAGAGACAAAGTGACTGGAAAGAGTGTGATAACAATACCGAATTTGTTACTGGGGTTTTTTCTTTTAAGTTAATAGTTTTCAAAGTTCAGTGAACAAGGGCCTTCTGCTTTTAGCTATGAAGGACTGATGGTACCAGAAAGCCCTCCCACTGTAAACAACTAGAAAACTGGGCGGGATGAGAGAAGTAACTGTTTTCAGACATTAGACAACAGGACACATGGCATTGTGAGGTCTGAGTGGAGGCACCCTCTATCTTTAGGGAGGGGAAACCCAGCAGAGCATGCTACTCTTACTGAGCTGAAGAGTCATAGACCAGTATTCGTGGAACTAAGACAGATGGAATCTATTGGGTGCAATAGCAGATAGGAGTCGTCTGTGGATAATGTAGTTAAGCAAGAGGGTCATTAGACTGGGGCAACTGTAGTGCCTTTGGTAACATATGTAAACAAACTAAACCCAGTTAGCTAAGGCCTTCTTGAATCTGAGAAAATGCAACTCAAGAATAACTACTCATGAAGAGTTAACTAGATTCTCTTCATTCTGAGAAAATGACAAACAGATTTCACAGCAGCCAAAAACTAAATGTTTCCAAATAAAGCAAACAAATAAGTTATAGCCAATTGACTAATTGCTTTGCTTCCCTGTGTGCCAATAAATTTCTCTGCTCTAGCCCTTGCCCAGAGAGCTCATAACCACATTTGGTTTGGTGCTTTCCCATTCCAACAGTTGCTTGCTCAAATAAATTTTAAAATACATTTTTAATGTGTCACAAATTTGCATTTTAACACTATGCAGAAAAGGAGCTACAGAAATCTCCATAAGGGACCACCAGAGTCCCTGGGTAATGACTAAGGTCTCATATTTAGGCTAAGACTTCATAAAGCTGAGTAAAGAACAACTACCAGGGAACGAAGAACTTCAGGTAGCTCTAAACTAAACAATGACAGCAAGGTACACTATATAGGGGGTGTTTTGCCAAAAGCCTTACTTTCGGTTTCAAGGTTAGGATTCTCTGGCAAAATAACCACTCTATACTCAGTTAAACAAGAATTTAGAGAGAGTTTATTGAATCAACAAAGATTACAGTATACTAATTAAGAAAAGAATCATATAACTAAGAAAGAATAGTAAAGACAGGTTTATACATCACTGAATTGGGGAAGCTCCTACGTCCAGATCCAAGCAGCTCTGAGAAGTCCCTTGAACGGCAATCTGGAGTCCCAGTTGGGAAGGTTCCGGTGGTGCATCCACCCCATGGGTGAGACTTCAGTTTGCCACGCAAAGGAGCCCAGCTTTTAGCACCAGGCCACAAGCTGGTAACAATCAGCCTACTTGCAAGTTTGCAGCTCTGGTTATTGTCATAAATGCCTTGGTCTTAACTCATAAGTTTTGGAATGTTCTTGATCCCCAGGGGCTGGCCAGGCCCTCAAGGTGCAAGAAGTTCCATGACTTACTCCCTATCTTATCTAAGGCTTTACAAGGTGTGCTGGCGCCACCCCTGCCCGCCTCAGTGTAGCTCAGCAGTTTGGCATGCAGCCAGCTTTATTGCCATTGTCATTGTCCGGTCAGAGACAGGCCTAGTGCTGCCTCTGAAGCCTGAACAAGACTACTTTACTAGCTTCCCCAACAAGGGGGAAGTCTGATATCCAAACATCCAGACTGTATTGAATTTGCTGAGTCCCTGGGTATTTCAGTAGACATTTTAGAAAGACCATTCCTTAGGTGAACAAGTAAATGAGCCCTAAAGTAAAAGCTACTCTAGTCCCACAAAAATTTACTTGATCTACAGATAGAGTAAGTGCCTACCAGAAAAACATCAACATTGTTTAAAAGAAGACAACGAAATCTGACAATCAATGTAACACGTAATTTCTGCCACACAATGAAAATGTGGCACATAACAGGAGAAAAAAAAAATCAATCAATAGAAACAAAAATGACAGAGATGATGTAATTAGCAGACAAATTTCAAAACTGCTATTATAAATATATTTCAGAATTGAAAAAAAATATGGACATAATAATGAGAGAAATGGTAACTATGAAAAAATAACCAAACTAGTCTCTAATGGTGAAATATTTAAATCTGAAATAAATTTTACGAGATGGCTCTAATAGCAGATTGATACTGCAGCATAAAAGATCAGTAAACTTGAAGATAAGGGAAGGAAAGCTATTCTACCTGAATCACACAAAGAAGAAAGGTACAACAATAATGAACAGAGACTAAGTTACCTGTGTGAAATTTTAAGCTGTCTAAATATCAGTGTATTGGAAATCCTGGAAGTGTAAGGGTGCAGAGAGGAAGGACATATTAATTATAAGAGGGTAAATCAGTGAAAGAGAACATGGGAGGGAAAAAGCACAGAGAAAAACAACGAAACCACACTCAGTTATTTGAAAATACCAATGAAATTGACCAATCTCTATCTAGAGTGATACAGAAAAAGAAGAGAGAAAGATTAATTATCACTATCAGGAGTGAAAAAGGAGATATCAGTAAAAATACTACTGGTATTCAAATGAAATCACTGGAGTCTTATAAAGCTTTTTGCCAATTAACTTCAATATTTTTATGAGATGACAATTTGTTGAAAGACCAACATTAACCCAAGAAAAAAACTGAAATTCTAAATTCATTAAATAAATTGAGATTTTGACTTAAAGCCATCAAAAAAAAATTATATATATATATATATATATATATATATATATATATTTAGGCCTGAATGGCTTCAGTGATGAATTCTACCAAACATGTAAGGAAGAAATAATTCTAATTCTAGTAAACTCCTCCAGAAAATAAAAGAGAAGAGAAACTTTCCAAAAAAAAAAAAAAAACTGTTATTAAATAAAACAAATGCATGAATGGATAATCAAAAGCATTAGTCCTCAGTTGAATTCAAACTAAAATCACAAAAATGTAAGAATTTATGTTATGGAATGAATGTTTGCGTCCCCCTGAAGTTCATATGTTGAAATGCTAACCCCCAATGTGATGGTATTAGGAAGTAAGGCCTTTTGGAGGTGATTAGGTGCTGGGGGGGTGGGTGTCTTCATGAATGGGTTTAGTGTCCTTATAAAAGAGACCCCAAAGATCTCTCTCGCCCTTTTTCTGTCATCATGTGAGGACACAGTGAGAAAAAGGCCATCAATGATCTAGGATGCAGGCTCTCAAAATAAATGTTTGTTATTTAAGCCCAAATGGACTAGAATACTATACATGCACTAAAAAGGCCAAAAATTAAAAGTCTGACTATTTCAAGTGTTGACAAGTATGTGGAGTAACAGAGAGTTTCTTACATTCCAGGCAGTGATATAAGGTGTAATTATTTTTGGAAATTATTTGGTAGCTCCTTATCAAGTTAACATATATTTACCACATGTAGCAACACTCTTGCTCCTAGATATTTAACCAAAAGGTATGAAAAGATATGGCTAGACAAAAACATGTATGCTGATGTTCACTGAAGCTTAAATTCATAGTAACTTCCAATTGGTAACAACCCAAATATCCATCACTGGTGAACTGTAGACCTAAAATGTGTGCATTTTAGTCCATGTAAATTATATTTTTAAAAATTTGATTAAAAAAAATTTTGAGCATATGAATCATCTGCAAAATTTATTAAAACACCAATTATCAGACCATCTTGACAGGTATCTTCATCTAACAGAGATAAGTTAGGGATGGGGCACCTCATAGGTAGCTACAATATTTGAATTCAGTAACATGAATGTTTGCTTATTCAAAGTGCTATACTATAAAATATATATTTTAAATATGATATGCAGCTGTCTGGTAACCTAGAACCTAATTTCTCTGTTATTAAATTTGTCCTATACTTAGTCTTTACATTAAATTGATAGCTCTCTAGAGATAGGAAGACAGATGAGTTAGTATTAAAAAGTAACAACTAAGAAAGTGTACTACTTCTTTCTCACTCTTAAATAAACAGACATCCATATTTCCATCTGGTATAATACAGTCATAGGAACTGGAGCTTAGATATGGAGATATTTTTCATATTTCTAATTCTATATCAGTTTACAGTTTATGTCAGATACAGGTCTTGTAATATAAAACTTTGTCTCACAGATCTACCATCTCAATCCCTTAACAAAAGTCCTTAACTTAAAGGATATATTGTAACACTTCACTAATTTCACTTACATTTAACCATTTAAAAGCTCAAATCGAGAATAGCAAGCTTTGGTCGCTTATAAATTCTCTGAGCCTGTGCATAAAATAAGCTGTTTCCATCTACTTAAAGAAAGGGAAGAATTAGTACAACTTTTTAAATCTTGATTAATTTAGTGGAGAAATATATGTATATACAAACATTAATTGAGTATCAACTATATGAAGTATTCTATGGGCAACACTAATAAGATCCAATCATAGTTCGTGCTAGCAATATGTGACCAATATAAGAAAAAATATTAATACATTTATATACAGTTGGGATATTCCATTTTCTGTAAAGGAATATAAAAGTATAAAGAAGATTCAGAAAAGAGCATGATCAGACATTATTAAAGAGGAAAAAGAAAATAATAACTTCAGGAAATAGGAGCCAAGAATATCATAATTAATTCAATAAAAATATACTTCAACCTTAAAAACGAATAGCTCATTTAATGCCTTTTTTCTATAAATTGTTTATTAAACATGTGTTTATGATTAACCACAGACTTTTCTAAGGTGTTCTCGTTTTTGCTGATTCCAAAGATTATACTCAAAAATTGGTGGCAAAACACTGAAGTGTAATATTTCTCTAATTAACATGTCAGTTACTCAAAGGTTATAATATTCTCATTTGGTTATTCAGGGTGTTTTTTCATGTTAAATTAGAGACTGAATAGTGAGTAGGTACAGTGATAAAGCTGTGGTTATAGATCACAGAGCTTTGAAATATGGAGAAAAAAGACAAATATATCATTTTAATTGTAGGAGAAGTCAGGATTGTATGATTCTTTCTACTTTTGTATTTTTGAAAATATTTGCTTTACCAAATGTTTGAATATGTTTGAAGCCAAAAGAAAAAGAGCCAGCAGAATCTTTGAGATTAATGGTTAGAGACTTTGAAAGGAGAGAGACTGCAGACTGCCTTACAAGAGAGAGAAAATGTAAATCATTTCTTATAATAAAGACTTTTAGAAAGACATTGGGTAATTGGCCCTTCTTCGAATACTGGACAGAAATTTTAAAGAAGAAAAAATAATTGTAAGATTAGAGATCTTTTGAAGCTAAGCAACATTACTTCTAATGAGACTAAAGGTAGAGACAGAGGGGACAGAAGTGTGAAAATTGAGTATGACAGAGGTTTAGCTATCAAATGGGAATCCAGAAGGACATCAGTGGAGCTAGTGCAAGTATGACTGTGCATGTTGTGCTTCTTGCCACTTCAGGGGATACTATTCTCATTGTAGTCAACATGGGTACAGATAGCTATTAGAAACCCTTCCTTGCAAAACCAGTAAAGTGCTTTGATTAACATAAAGTCACCATATTGGTTAACGATAGAGTGACAAGAAGCAGTAAGTTAGATATTGCAGGATGGTATAAAGGGCCTGAGTGATATTAAGGCCAGCATGGATAGGCAATGGCCACACAGGGAAATGGAGCAGTCAAATAAATGTGGCCAACTATACACACTGATGTGTGACAGGCATATTTTTGAGCGAAACAAAGTCTAATTGAATGCAAAAAGAATGAGAAAATCTAGTAAACATTGCAGAGAATGTGTAACATGTCTGAATATACCTGACTGTTTTTCTCCCTCCCTCCCTTCCTTCCTTTCATTCTTTCATTTTCTATCTACTTCCTGGTACACAACATAGTGATTCAATATTTCTATACATTACAAATGATCACTACAATAAGTCTAGTTACCACCTGTCACCATACAAAGATATCACATTATTGGTGGCTGTGTTCCCCACGCTGCACATTGACGTACATGAATATACCTAATTTTGATCTGAGAAATATGGAACTCATTATAGAGTTTTCAAAAGACGGCTTAAAGAATAAGTTAGTGGAGTTTTTGCATCATAAGAAATAAGTGATATATCTGAATGGTGATTTAACTTTCCAGTATTGATGAGTAATAATTGCTAGTCAAAATATTGAAAACTTAATCTTTAAAAAGTGTTCTGATTTTTCCCTCTGATTGTTTTATTATCTAATCTGTTTGCAAAGATTTAATGAGGAGAAATAATTATGGCTATAAAATGGTAAATTCTGATCATAAAGTGATTTTAACTATATGCTATATATAATTTAAACTGTGATATGTTTTATCACATTGTTGATTTTTACTGTCTTAATCTTGGTTTTACTGGCAAAGGAGCTTAGGTCACTGAAAGACCAGATGCATGATATAAAATCTCCCAGCTGATCTGTATTGCATTAGCACATGAAAAATATAAAGGTTTTTTCTGTGTGTGGTATGCCACTGAGATTTCATTATTACAGTTATTGTCATGACAATTACCTGGCCATATCTACTGGGCAATATATGGCTTCAGACCCTCAGTGCTCAATGAATGACTGTTTGATGAACGTGAATCAGAATTTACCAGATAACATAATAACCTTTTAAAAAATTTCTTAGTAAAACAATGAGAAGGATAAATAACACTTTATCTATTAAAAACTGTTATTTTCTCATTCATAAAAATACCTTCTCTAATAACTACATGATAGATTTTAATGTGAAGGTGAACTTAAAGTGTAATATAATTTTAACAAACACACATAATTTTCAAACTTTAATCTTCTTGATTTACTGAAACATAAAGGTGAATTAACCTTGCTTGTATTTTACATTATTGAGAAATGACTCTGGTGCAAAGAAACTTCATATTTCTCTCCGTTCAATTTTCTGTAGTTTACATTTTCTCACTTCTAATTTGTAAATGTAGTCAGAGATTTCAAAATGTGTACCTCACACAAAATTCTACAATATTTACATTTGCTGAATAATTCTCTCCTTATGTTCAGAATAGTCAAAACATTATGCATGTGCATAATATCGACCCAGCTTAGATAAAGTGAAAAGAGAAAATGAACTGAGAAAAGATAAAAACTGCTGACTGGCTCCTCTCTCTTTTACTAAGGGCAGGAGGAGAAAATATGAAGAGGAAGTTCAGCATGAAGGACTTGGAATTACTTCCTGTCAACAAGGGCCCTAAAATATATGTTTTTTTTGATTGAACAATAAACTTAGGTAATAAAGCAGTAAAAAATCCCATAGTGTCTGATTACACAAATACTTTATGTACCATAAGTAAGTTAATACACAATTTAAAGCAAAAACAAAATCACCAAATTTTACTGTACCTTAGGTTAAACATTTTGACCATTACACTTTGCCATGAATTACACATTAATAATTGCTAATAACTGTGTAATATGATATTTGGCAAAGGTTTTAAACTATTTTATTTGCTATTTGGGCACAGAGTGCGTAACAGAAGTTAATTTATCTTCTAAATCTTTCACAAACCCTTTATTGAAGGGGATACCAATTCCATATCAGAGATAAAATGTTAACAATATATTTCCATATATTGCATGATAATTCATTCTCCCAATTATAGAACTGAAAAAATTATTTTCTGCAATTATCTGATTATTCGATATGATATTACTTACCCTGTGTCTAACTAATAGATAATGACCCTATTTGCTTTTAATGGTTTCTGCCTGATATACTAACCAAATGAAATTAAAACAGGGGAAAAATAGGCTAGATTAAAATTTTTGTCCTCAACTGTTTTATGAAGAAAAAAATATATATGATTTATCTGCCAAGCCATCTTCAATGTTGCCAGCTCAGTGAGAGGCAATAAAATGCAATTAAAGGGCTTAATATTCTCTCATGGTAATAACCTTGAGGGAGGATGTTGATCAAACTATTAAATGTGAACAAATAAAACTAGAAATAATCAAGGGCTTATTGCACTGTTAATATAAACTTATATTTGGATTAAATCATTGGCTTAAACCTATGTGGTTCTTAAACTTGTTCCCCGTGGCTCAAGAATACATAATCGTTGATATTGTTCTTAACTTTTCACCAAAAAATGCATATTAAAATTTCCTGTTTTGCTTTTAGCATGAGCTTGTTAGATCTCATTTCTTTTGCATTAAATAAACCTGTAGACTGTGATATCTATACCAAATGGGCAACTAAGGATACGTGGTAGCGAGGTGACCTGCTGTAGAGCTTTTTCATATTCTGGGCCCCACTCAAAACTATTAGTCTTGGGCTTCCCTGGTGGTGCAGTGGTTAAGAATCCGCCTGCCAATGCAGGTGACACGGGTTCGACCCCTGGTCCAGGAAGATCCCACATCCCGAGAAGCAACTAAGTCCGTGAACCACAACTACTGAGCCTGAGCTCTAGAGCCCACGAGCCACAACTACTGAGCCTGTGTCCCACAACTACTGAAGCCCACATGCCTAGAGCCCGTGATCCACACCAAGAGAAGCCACTGCAATGAGAAGCCCATGCACCACAACGAAGAGTAGCCCCTGCTTGCCTCAACGAAGACCCAATGCAGCCAAAAATAAATAAATAAATAAATTAATTAATTAATTAAAAACAAAAAAACAAAAAACTATCAGTCTTTCAGGTCACTACGTAAATGAGCCACAGTGTCAAACACACATGAGGAATATGTTGCCTCCAAAATCCAAAGCATCCCAGCTAGACTTGTGTGTCTCTACTTCCGTTGGAATAGGGGATCTAATGCAATAGCTTATCCTTCACTCTAGAAAAATATGTTGGCCCCTAAAAATTTCACATCACTGGGCCCCTAAAAATTTCATTCAAGTGTAAGGCCTCTGAAGGTTAGTTAAGTTTATTTCATATCCTCTGATACACAAATATCTTACCAATATGTCTAGAGTAGTTGCTACTTCTAGCTCACTATGTCCAATCAGCATGATGTCATCCATGTAATGGACCAGCATATCTCGTGGAAAAAAAGAGGTGATCAATTTCCTTGTGTAGGGCTTGAGAGTTGATGTACCCTTGAGGTAGGATTACTGCTCAAACCAGCTGAAAGAAAACTGCTTCTGCTGGTCTTTAGAAGCAGCTACCAAGAAAAAAAATTTTTTAGATCACTAGTTGCATATCCAAATCAGAGTATGGGCAGGTAAATCTGCTCAAGCAATAAAACAAACCTGAAACAGCAGCTGCAATTGGAGCCACCACCTGTTTAAGTTTATAATAATCCACTGTCATTCTCTAAAACTGATTTCTCTGTTTTCTGTGCAGAGACCAGATCTTCTCTTTGGCAAGATCACATTCTGTACACAAGGTAACCCCTGGCCTTTAGTCGAGGCTCTCATCCAGAAAAAAAAAAAACAAAAAACGTCAGGCACTTAACATTTGTAGAAGCCAGTGTAGGGATAGGGACAGATTTAAAGAAAACAGCTAATTGATCATAGTATTTTTAGAAAATAAGTAGATGAACAGTTCACTAATCTCTTACTTGATTCCTACACGCAGAAGAGTTCTAGGTTATGTGAGCAGAATTCTAACGTGAATCACCAAAACAGAGAATCATAGACCCTCAATAAATTCTCAGACTTGGGCCAGTTTATAGACCTAGAATCCCTTGAATGAAGGGGAGGCTGAGTCCACTTGAAAAAGAAACTTGCAACACTGGTAAATGTTTATACTACTTATATTTCTCCCAGTATTCTCTAGAGGGACATATGACAATTTGCCAGGACAATTTTACATTGGGAAATCAGTCTTTTTAGGGATTCCTGAACACTGGCACTGAAATGACACTAATTCCAGGACACCTCAGAACTTATTGTGGTCCACCAGTCAGAGAAGGGGTTTATGGAGGTCAGGTGCTCAATAGAGTTTTAGCTCAGCTCCATCTCACAGTGGGTTCAGTGAATCCCATGAGCCTAACGTATGATATTTCTTCAGTTACAGAATGTATAACTGGAATAGACATATACAGCAACTAGCATAATTCCCACATGATTCTCTGACCTCTTTTGGGGATTTTATGGTAGGAAAGGAAAGGTAGAGAGGGACTAATAATTATGTGAGTTGAACTTAGTTCATTTTCACACTGTGACAAGATACACTTTTTACTATACTTATTATTTTTTGGTGACTCAGAATAACATCTGGGATAAAATTCCGGCATTCATAGGCTTTAGGTAAAAGTTCATGTTTATTTGTAAAGCCATTTTTGCCCAATTAAAAAGTAATCCTTTCTGGGCTTTTATGGTAGGAGAGCTCAAGTGCAAGCCATTAGAACAGCCTCTCCCTTCAAAAACGGTAACCCAAAGCAATGCTGCATTTCTGGAAGGACTGCAGAGATTAGCACTATCATTTCAAAGATTCGGGAGCAGTGATACTAACATATTCCCATTCAGCCTAACTATTTGGCCTCTACAGAAAGAAGCCAGTTTTTTTGCAATAGATCTCTCAATATATTTCTCTTATTCGTTTGGTTTCTCTGGTTGAGCCCTGACTGATACAGATTTTGGTACCTAGAGTGGAGTACTGCACCAAAAGAATTCCCGAAAATATGGAAACAGCTTCAGGATTTGGAAGTTGATGAAAGATAGAATAATTTTGATAATCCTGGATTTATTTGATCAGATTACTAGTAGAAATACGGACATTAAAGGCATTGTGAGTGAGGGCTCAGAAGGAATTGAGCATGATAGAGAAAACTTGTTTCATCATAGAGAATACCTAAATCATCTTATCAAGACTTTTGGAAGTGAGGGTTCAAAAAGAAAAGAGGAAAATGTTACCAGAAACTGGAGGAAAGGTGATCCTTGTTATACAGTGGCAGAAAACTTAGTTGAATTGCATGGTAAGGATACGTGGAAAGCAGAACATTTCCGTAATGAACTTGTGTATTTAGATGAGATTTCCAAGTGTTGAAGATGTATCGTTTCTTCTTACTGCTTAGAATAAAATTCTAGAGGAAAGAGAGGAATTGAGGGAAGAACCGTTAAGCAGAAAGGAACCAGACTTTAATGATTTGGGAAATTGTGAGCCTATTCAAATTGCCAAGGCCTCTAAAATGAAAAGATTAACTGTCAGAAAAGTGTTGTCTTGAGAGACACTTAATCTTTAGATAGTGTCTCCAAAGTGTCAAAATGCTGGAGTGTTCAATCACACAGAATGCTCTCTGAAGAGGTGATGTGATGACAGAAACAGAGGGAGAAAGGGAGATGTGACAATGGAAGCAGAGGTTGGATTGATGTAGGGCCATGAGCCAAAGAATGCAGGTATCTTGTAGAAGCTAGAAAAGACAAGAAAAATCCTCCCCTAGAGTCTCCAAAAAAGATCACAGCACTGCCAACACCTTGATGTTCATCTACTAAGACTGATTTTGTACTTCTGAACCAGAGAACGGCAGAATAATAAATTTGTGCTGTTATAAGTCACTTTGTGGTAATCTGTTGTAATAGAAATAGGAAATTAGTACAAGGACCTGTATGAATTCTGTTAATTCAAAAAGGTATATTGGAAAAAAGAACTGTTACTATTATAAAGGATAAAAATATCATTTCTTTAGAATCTATCATTCTAAAAACACTGTTATTCTCCCCATCCTTTTTCAATAAAATTTTACAAATATAAATTATTGACTCCAATCCGCAAATGTCCTTCAACCTTTTAAATATAGGTGTCACTTTTCTTTATATATTAATGGAAATATTAATCCTAGGGACAAGTAAGAAAACTAATTGCCACAATTTTTTAAATTTAGAAAACCAATATTCAGTAATAAATAATTAAACGTCATATAGTTTTAACTCATGGTCTACAATCATTACAAAAACTGGATGGCTAATAAAGGCTGAACATTTTCTATCAAATTATATTTTTTTCATATAAACGTATTTGGATTATACTTGGAAATATTTAACTTGACTTCTCTCTTCTCTTCTGCAAAGATTTTTGAAAATAGTTCATGGATAAACTGTGATTTTAGCACAGATACCTTTAGAGAAAAAAACAATTTATATGGTGTATTAGTTTGTTAGGGCTGCCATTAAAAAAAAATAATAACTACAAACTGAATGGCTTAAACAATAGAAATTTACTTTCTAACAGTTCTGGAGGCTAGAAGTCCAAGGTCAGGGTGCCAGCATGGCTGGCTTCCTCTCAGGCCTCCCTCTTGATTTGCACATGGTCAGCCTTTGTAGCATCTTTACTGTATAAGCTGCAACATACACAGTTGTCCCTCTGTGTACTCAGGCCTCTGGAGTCTTTCTGTTCTATTCTCCTCTTCTTATAAAAAGACTGGTCAGATTGGATTGGGATGTACACTAATGGTACCCTCATTTTAACTTAACTACATTTTAAAAGTTCTGTCTCCAAATATAGTCATAGTTTGAACTACTGGGTAAGGTTAGATCTTCAACACATGAATTTGGCGGACCACATCTCAGTCCATCATAGATGGTAAAGTACATTAATATATATTATAACATCCATCTTCCAAATTATATTTGAGTTCATAGATGTAAATATACTATGATCATTCTTTTCTGGACCTTTATAAGAACTTTTTCATCAATAACTGTTCAGTTCTTATTTCCCCACTTTCTCAATTATATAAAAATATAGAGGAAATTAAATATATATATTTCTTAGTTCATTTGATAATTTATTTTAAAAGAAATCTGTGATGATTCCTTGATAGTCCAAAAACAAGGACAAAGATTCAAAAAGTTTGCATTTTGACTAATCTCTTTTATTAAAAACTTTTAAATAACAAAATGTTTGGTGAAACTATTCTTGCATAAAATAATAAAGAGAGGATGAGTTATTCAGCTAAATGACAGAGAAAGTAGAGATAGCAGATGGAAACTCTAGGACTGGAAATAAAAGGAGATTCTGAAACTCTGTGAGAATTCATAGAAACCTTAGGGAAAGTTGGGACTTGCCCAGACTAACAAAGTGAAGGGCTTGGGGAGGGAGTGGGGGATAATGGTGGTAGCCTTCTGAGGAAGTTTTGCCTGGAATGCAAATACCTTTATGTATTTTTTAATTTGTTATGGATTATTAAATCACACAACCTATCACAAATAAAAGCATTTTCCACAGCTTTTGAAGACAGATAGTATTAAAATCACTGTGCTTCCTGGTATAATCAGACAGATTAAAACTGGCGACACTGAATGCTTTCTAAAAGAGTTTACAGAATTAGAACAATCAAAAACGTTATCTAAGTAAATACAGTAAAATGTGCTTTCCACTCTGATGAGGTTAGATTCATTGAGAGTTTGGGGGAAAGGGTAGGGCTGGGCTGAGGAACGGTTTTCCAGGAAGTATGCTGATTACAAGAACACATAGGTGAAGAGAGCATCTTACTTGAGAGACATAAATCTTTTTTATTTTCCAGCTCAAAGGAAAACAATAGCTCTATTTTATTGACAGACTCTTAGCAAGAAGCACCATGTTTGCAGATAAAGGGTTTACAAATGTTTTGTCGAAGAACAGAATGAATGAAAGAATGAACAACTAAATGAACAAAGTTTGGTCTGGTTTGTAAGTTGACTTGAAAGACGACTCGAAAATCAGAATTTCCTATTTGTTTTGAGTAATATCAACATTCCAAAATTAATGTATACCCATACAGTGTGGCCGCTGAAGGAAATTCTCTTTGGCTTTTTAAATTCCAATGTCTTTGCTAAAATCCAACCCTGTCCTTTAATTGAGATGCCTTATACCTTTTCTCCCCAGGGTGACTGGTATGCATAGAAGGAAAGACGTAAATACTGAAGAGGTTACAAGATAAAAAAAGATTAAGGGTTTGAAATAATAGTAAACTGCAGTGAATAAAACCCTTTTGCCAGACCCTGGGGTATGTAGAATATGGGACATACTGCAGCCTCCTCCTAAAAATTAGGCCCTCCCTCTGTCACTTACAATAGGCATCAAGAGTTCTTTTTTAGAGAACAAATCAGGATATTTCAGGCTTCTATGACTCTCTGTTCTTCCCTCTGGGAATTGCCTTCATCTTGTTGACTAATGACTAGACATCTACAGAGGTCCACCTCAAACATTGCCTTCTCTTTGAAATCTTCCAAACATCCCTAGGAACACTTCTTTTTTCCTCTGTTTGTGTTCTCTTATTATATCATGAAAGTTTATTTTACTAGTTTTTATAGATTACTATTTGAAATCTTTGTCTACTGTACTTTTGAACCATAGGGATCTAGTTTTATTATTATTATATTGCTGTTCTATACAACTACCTTCCTTTGTATTCATGCCTCCATCGGTATGAGTCAGGGAAGACCCATCATTTCCCTTGCTCCTGAATCACCACTGTCAGAAGAGGGGGCGTCAAACTCTAGATGGCCTGGAAATATTCTACCCTCCCACCTCATTCAAAGTTTCAGACTGAGAAACCAGAAGGTCCACGTCATTCATCATGCCATTTATTTCTGTCTATCACAAGAAACTCAGGGTTTCTGGGATGCTCTTTATTCACAGCTTCTAAATCTCCTGAATCTCAATGAGTAGTAAGTAAACCCATTTTCCTGTACCCCCTCATCCTTACTTAGCTTCATATACTTATTAATATCTGGCATCCTATGTATTTTACTTATTATTTGTCTGCCTTCCTTCATTAGAATATGTGACATGAAGGCAGTTGTGTGTGTGTGTGTGTGTGTGTGTGTGTGTGTGTGTGTGTGTGCTTTGTTCATAGCTGTATCCTAAGGAACTAGAACATTTCCTGATTCATATTAGGTGCTAATTAAATGTCACTGAATGAAAATATATATGCTTAGACTATAGTAGGTCCTTGATAAATGCTTGTGAACTATATCAAAGCATTTATCTTATGTAGTACAGTAAAATAATTATAAATTGACTCATATTGTCACAAATGTGACACAAATGTGACACATTGACACAAACTGTCATAAATAAGTAAAACTTAAAAATTTACTTTTGGTTTTGATAAAAGTAAATCTCATTCATTTCATTGTATACCCTGAATTGATTAAAATATTACTAAAGTTTCCTTAAAGCTTGATGACACAATTCCCCTAAGGTTATAAGAAAAGATTGATTAAAAAAAATAAATTCAGGGATTTTTCTTAGTTTTGTTTTGCTTATTTCCAACTAAATATCTTCCATGGATATAGTTACTTATAAATAGTCACCTTGTATGAACTTCTGCGACATTATCATGTGTTATATTTTAGCATATGTATATTTTTACTTGGAACATGTTTTTCCTAAATTTTTGTTCATAATTCATTTGTCTTATCATTAATATTTCTTGATAAAAGCATTCTATTTCCTCCAGTATTTTGGAATTTCTGGCCACTGAAAGGGCTATAATTTCCTATAATGCAGCATACTCATTTACAATAAACTAATGCTTTCTGTCTCAGGCACAAAAATGTAACAAACTAGACAAAAGCAGATGTCTCTGAAGATGTTCCTCAGATTCCAGCTATGTTTATGATCCAAAATAAAGTAGCAGTTTTGTTTTCTAAGTGGGTTATTTTATTAGTAATAAAATATCTTGAACTTGGAAATTGTATTTATTTATACAAGAAATCAAAAGAAACATAATTTAACAGATGCTATATTTTAACGAATAGTCCCCCCATAAAGAATAATTCCCTTTATATAATGTTTTTAGCTAGTCCTTAGATGTTTGTATTAGAGCCCTTTTTTTGTCCCCAGTAACATAATGTATCATTTAACATAATAGAGCTGTTTGCATATTGCTGATTCTTTTTGAGAAAACATATTCTTGACAGAAAACTTAAAAGCTAGTATCATTTAAAATGTAAACTTGCAAAGCTAGTCCCATGAAAGACTCTGTATATCTTCACTGTGATCCCAAAATTCTAAAAAGAATATATACGATAACTGAGGTCTAGTCCAGAAAAAAAAAAATGAAGATTCAATACAGGCTAATGAAATTTAAAATGGCAATTTTTATTTGGCTAATACATAAAACAATTCATACTTACATGCAGAGATTGCATCACACTTTTAATGTGTTTACATCAAGAAACTAAAATTTAAACAGGAAGATTATCACAGTATAAGAACTGTAAAAAATTAATAAACAGAAACCTCAATTAAAGATTTGGGAGACCAGCAGGGGGAGCTCTCACACCCTGTGACAATAGTGGAGTCTAATAGGAAGAAGGATTCCTCTTCTTTCCTGGCAAGGACTCAACCAATGAAAAGCCACGGACTCTTCGTTTACTATAGTCCTCCCAACTTCCTTTTCCCCTCTTTAGCGTTTGCCTTCCCTTGTCTGTGGGGACTTGTACATTGCACACTATGGTTGCAGACCCTGAATTATGATTCTCTGCTGATCCCCAATTAACCCATCTTTGTTGGAGAAATACCTGGCATTCTATTTTTTTTCAAGTCAACAGTACAAATTCTTGCCGTATCTCAAAGGAAAAAAAAAAGTTTAAAACCAAATTAAATGAAACACTAAAATAAATCAAAATACAAAAAAAGAAATCCAGAAAAGCTTGACTTTTTGTTTATGATGATTCAGTTTTAAGTGTATTGATAACATTTTTTTTAAAAAGGGGAAAAAAAAACCCTCAGAAAAACTTCTAAGTGCATGTTTCCAAAATAAAATGGCAACAGAATCTTGAGATAGGCAACTTACTACTTTTTTCTTTGTATGTAGATCATTTTCATTATTTTTTCATTTTGCATGAAATTTAGATTAAATTCTAATATAAGGGATCAAAAAACTTATAATGCATTTCTATTAAATGAATAGAAATTCCTTTCTCCTTCATAGCCCTTAAAGTGTAAATTAAATGTATGGAAATGGAGTAATTTTCTTTTCTCTTTCTTCACTTTATGTGAAACTGTGAGGCCAAAAAGAACTTAAAATATTTAACAACATAAATAATATTGTATTAATTAGCAGATTCATAAAGTGTCAGTCTTTGGGGACAAGTTCTCAGGGACCATTCTACTACAATCTTTTAAAGTACTGAGAACCTCTCTTGACATATTTAAGGTGATGATTTTTGGATATTTTATGTATTCATTCATCCCTTAACTTGAATTTTGTTTATTAAAAATTATTAAAATATAGTACCTGTCTCAATCTCTCTACACAGTAAAAGAGATATAACAATATAAACATTTAAAATATAATGTGTTGGGTTAAAAAAAATGGATCTATGTATACCATGCAGCAGTACGCTTAAAAAGGAGGAGGTTACATTGACTGATGTTTAGGGAGTTGTACACTATTGTTTCTAAAGTGCGATGAATTCACCAGGCAGTTTGAAAAAACAAGATATGCGGGCAATGGGAGTGGCATGGCTGGGACTGTATTATGTGTTTAGAGAACTTTAAAAGCATGCTACTGATGGTTCACTGAGTTAAGCGGTAGAAATGTTTCAAATAAAAATCTGGAGTTGCATGCAAGTTCCACATAATTTCTTTATTCACCTGTTCAACAAACATCCAGTTAGCTACACAGGTTTGGGGGAGGGGTCAAATGATGAATAAACTGAACATGGATTGTTCTCACAAAACCTACAGCCCAATGGACAGAAAAGCTTATTCAAAAATGCACGTAAAATGTGAAAGGGCTATTGTAGAGAGAGTAGCCAGTCTGGTTATTTGTTGTTGAGTAACAAACTTCTCCTAAGCTTAGTGGTTAAAAACAATTTATTTTTATTATTATTATCATCAGCAGCAGCAGCATTATTCTGCTTGTTTGTTTGACTTGAATCAAGTAAGTGATTCTCTCACACAATTGCAGCCAGATATTGGAAGGGGCTGAATCAACTGAAGGCTCAATTGGGCTGGAAATCCAAAATGGCATTTGGTACTGAGTTGCTGTCTGGGAGCTTAGCTGCAGCTGTTGACAAGCACACCAATGTGCGGCCTCTCCATGTGGCTTGGACCTCTCACAGCATGGAGGCTGGGTTCTGAGAGTGAGCATTCCAAAACCAGGAAGCAGAAAAGTACCCGACTATGTAAAATGTATGCCTTGAAATGCCATATACTATGGGTCAAAACAGTCTCTTAATCTGCCCAGACTCAAGAAGATGGAAAAATACTTATATTTAGAAAATGAAATCTGTTCCAGTAACCATATAATTTATTTTTCAAGTAGGGTTACCTTTGACAAGGTGAGTACAGTTTCCTATTTTTACACCTAATTTATAATTCCCCATGATTCTGACAACCCTTGCCACCTAGTGACTCAGTGGCTTCTTGAATCTTGCTGGATATGCCATGAACCATAGCACTGCAGGCTGGTATATTAAATGGAGAGAAACAAAATAGAAGACTGTCTCTTACTGCAAGGAGTAAGATGTCCTTAACCATTTGTAACCGAGCATTGCAGGCTGATATATCAAATGGCCAGAAATAAAACAGAAGATTCTCTCTTACTGCAAGGGATAAGATGTCCTTAACCATGTGTAACCGAGCATTTTGCTTTAGTAACATGCCCTACATACTGACCTTGAAAGGGAAGCATTAGTTATGTTGCTTTCAGAATGGATCCAGAGAGCAGAGCTATCACCAGTCATTTTCTAGTGATACTCTGTTTACTGAATATGCATTTCAGTTACTACTAGATGATTACCTGGAAGTAACTGAAAATAAAATTTAAATGTTTTTCTAACCTACTGAGGCTATTTTAATACAAATTTCAAAATAATATTTCATTTACAAAAAGAAAAATTAAGAGATATGCTAAACCAGCCAGGAAACTTGGAAAACAGGCACAAATTAGGATTCTCCTGGGCAATCCAGAATATGGTCACCCTAAAGGATATATGGACACAATACTAAATAAGTACACAGAGAAAAAGCTACTGAAATTTAATGGAGGACACAGAAGGGTTTTCTGACAAGCTAAGCATTTTTAACTTTATCCTCAGGCTATGTACAGTTCAAGCATGAAAATACAAAATCAGATTGGCACTTCAGAATGATAACTATGTAAATAAAGGAAATGGCTTGGAGCGAGTATATACAGAGTGATAAAAGAACAATGAGGAAGCTATAACCATTTTCAAGACAATATGATATTAGAGGAATGTATGAACTAAAATGTTAGCAATAAGGATGAAGGATATTATTTAATCAAAATCTAGAATAAAGAATTATCAGACATAATTACCAAACATTTAGCATGGTACTATCATACCACCTTTAACATAATTTAGTTTTAAGCTAACTTTCAATTTAATGAATGATGGCATTAGAAAATTAGAAATTCCAGTTTTCTTGATCAGAAATTTAAGCTCCAACTGTCCTTCAGACCCCCTGACTGTTAACATTGGATATAATCCACAACCACCAACAACAAAAAATTGATATTTTTAATCAAAGCTAATTACTGAAAAGTCAACTCATAATAATTTCAGCAAAAAGTTCCAGTAAAACATATATTCTCGAATGTTTTGCATCAAAAAGGATTGTCTAAAATGATATCAAAGTGGTGTATTTTAAAGACTTTCATATAGAAAGCAGGCTAACTAAGGCATTAGAAGGCTGATGCTTGTGCATCACTTTTTTTAGGGAAATCATGGTCTATTTGGAGGTAGGGTGATTTTAATTTGTTTATTTTCTTGAACTTGATATTTTTGAGTACGAGATGTGAGGAAATTTAAACAATCCTTTCTTGAGGTTGGCATGCTAACGTACACACACTGTTTCTTTACAGTCTATAAGGGAGATTATACACTAGCTTGGAGGAATGCTAGAATAACAAGAATGGGCAGCAAGGAATATGTCACACATGTGGACTAACCACATGTCACCTCTATGGGGCTAGGCCACTTCTTGTTCTAACATAATTCAAAATTTCATTGTGATTGTATTGGCATTATATATCAGTACCCTGGATAATGTCTATAACACATTTTGATCATCATTGTGTAGCGATTTAAGAGCAAGGGCTCTGGTGCCACACAGCATGAGATTGAATCCGAGGTCCTCCATGTTCAAAAAGTATGGATGAGCTAACTTCTCTAACAACTTTCTCACCTGTTAGTCAGGGATACCAATAGTCCCTGCTGTGAAGGATCTGTTAAAAATTAAATGAGTTGATAAATATAAAACACATAGAATGCAGAATGGCTTAGAGATAGATTAGGGAGATAAACTATTTTGTCATCCAGACAGGGACGCCTTGAGAAAGAAAGGGTAAACTGAGAACTGAGACTGTTGTAGGCAAAAAGATTCACCTAATTAAACGTTACTACATGTGTTTTGTGGTGTTACTCTCCTGTGAATCAACCTTTATTTCATGTACACAAGCAACAAACAGTGTTTCTACCAGACACTGTTTTGTGCTGGTGATAACAGCAGTCTTCAAAACACAAACTCTGCTGCTGTCACGGGATGGTGATAGATTTCAACAATTGTACAAATTATTTACTTACAACTGTAATCATTCTAAGAGGAAATAAGATCATGCACAATGTTTAGAAACACAAAACAAAAATTACACATACCACAAAAATGAAGTAAAATGAAATTAATAACCCAATTTGCATTAACGATTTAAAGTTCCATGTTTTTATAATCAGGAGTTTTAATGTGTTCTTAGGTATTGTGTGCTGAATGTAGTGCATGAAAGAAAATGTTAATTAAATGGGAAAACAGGTGGCTTGTTTCACAAAACAGAGCTTTTAAAAATTGTTTACTGGGCTTCCCTGGTGGCGCAGTGGTTGGGAGTCTGCCTGCCGATGCAGCGGATGCAGGTTCGTAACCCGGTCCGGGAAGATCCCACATGCCACGGCTGGGCCTGTGAGCCATGGCCGCTGAGCCTGCTCGTCCGGAGCCTGTGCTCCGCAACGGGAGGGGCCACAACAGTGAGAGGCCCGCGTACCGCAAAAAAGAATAATAAATTAAAATTTGTTTACTTTTAAGTCATGAATTAATGAATTTGTATTGATTCCAGCATGTGGTAAAGAAATCTATTTGAAATAAAGACAGTTTATTGTTAGTGCTAACAAAACATTAAACCATTTACATGGATATGCCTCTAGATTTTCAATAATTTTTAATTTTAACTAATGCAATTAATTTACAATGCACAAATAACATTCAAATATTGACACTGACTTAAATGTGTGGTGGTATTATGAGATTTAGGAATTATAAGACACTATACTCTCTTGTTAATCAAATTGGGGAATGCAAAAACAAAAACAAAACAAAATACTCTGCTCAATTATTTTATGTATTTTTTTCTGGGAAACATTTGGCACATGCATTGTACAAATTTCTACTGCTAATCATAGAACTGGAACGACTTTCATATTATTGAATTTATTATAGGAACATTTCTTCTGTCAGTCTTGAAAAAAACTTCATAACTCTTAGCTAGTAGGAAATCTAGCAGCCTAATTTGAGTCCTGAAAAAGCTTGTTCTTAGCCACTTATGTCTCTATCTGTATGTCTATATCTATCTATATATCTTTATATCTTGGTTGAGAGGTGGAAAATTACTAGCTCTGAGAAGGAAAATGTGTGCACGTGTGTGTGTGTGTGTTGAGTGAGTACAGTTAAGGAATGAGAATAAGCAGTAAGTCAGGAATTTATTCTTTTTGTTCTGAAGGCTTATTGTCAGTGGTTAAGCAACAAGAGACAAAGAATGAACAAGGTGAGAGTGCAAGTCAATGAAATTTTCTGTCAGGAAGGAGTGAGTATGGAATCTATCATGACCGTATTCTTCCACTGACTCCTGTCCATCAAGAATGGAACAAGAGGGCTTCCCTGGTGGCGCAGTGGTTGAGAGTCCGCCTGCCGATGCAGGGGACACGGGTTCGTGCCCCGGTCCGGGAGGATCCCACATGCCGCGGAGCGGCTGGGCCCGTGAGCCATGGCCGCTGAGCCTGCGCGTCCGGAGCCTGTGCTCCGCAAAGGGAGAGGCCACGACAGTGAGAGGCCCATGTACCGCAAAAACAAAAACAAAAAAATTAGAAAAAAAAAAAAAAAGTAAAGCACAAGTGGTGGAGTGACTCGCACTGCAGACTGAACTATCAACAAGTACTTATGGCTCTGGTCCCTACTCAAAAGTAGTTGTGTTATGGGCTTTCTCAGTAAATGGTTCAAAGCAACACACACGTATTTGATAAAGGTTACCTCTATAAATCTAAGAGGCTCAGAATTATGGCACTTCTTTCTGAGGTGCTGGGTACCTGACTCTCTGGGACTTAATCCCACCTTCTGGCAGACATATTGTCTTAAGAGGTTACATTGACATTCGCTAATTTTTACTTACAAGCTCCAGTCAGCATGATTATCACCAACTGAATGACACACCATGATAACTTGGGCAATAGCAAAAGATCGAGGTAACAGCCTGATTTTGCCAGGGACCTGTAGAACTACAATAATCCTGAGCTTAGACAGTAAAGTTGTACTGATGTCCTTATAATATGAGACTACATGGCTTCTGCTGGCATTTCCTATTTGATAAAGAGGAGAAAACATTTGTATATCAAAGACAAAGGTTTGGTTTGTTGGGTCCAGTAAATATAAAATAACTAGCACAGCAGGTAGAAATGAAGTCAACACCTGATAAAAATAACATTAATACACACTCATTTATCAATATCTGTTTTTCTTTTAGAAGTAAAATAGAAAAATTCAGAGAAAGTGATAGGAAAGATACTTCTACATTTTTCATGTCTCTCAGTGTGGCAATCATATTTGCAATCTGTCAGCTATGGAATATTGCTTTTGGTTTATTCTTTTGTTAGGACAGGAAAGTATCAAGGGCTTCCACTTTTCCCTTTTTTCTATAATAAACCCTAACCTATGGTTCAGGGACCTGACATAGAAATTCTGCCACTTGTTTCCCAGCTATGGATTTAAGAACAGGAAAATAGTAAAATGTATGTTTGTGGGCATATTGAGACAGATTTAGATAAACCTCTTCATTTGTAATTTGATCTCCTGTGTTATTTATGAATTTATTTCCTCTCAGCTCCATATTTACCTGTCATTATGTTCTGCATTAATCAATAGTATTTATTAAAGCAACTTTCCTTTAAGGGAGCATAGTGTTAAGCTCTCAGTAAAGGGCACTGGAGGGACATGGGAGGTAGATGATATTGTTCAGATCTTTTGACTATTACAAATCCATTCAAACATTTCTATCACTGTAAGTGTTGTTCCAGCTATATTATAAAAGAGAAATTCTAAAACTATTTTTAATACAGGTTACTATTGAATCTAGTTTCATGTCATCCAATCAGGCTAACTACTAGAAAAACTCCTCTGTGGCAGGAACTAACTCAATGAATCTAAACACTCTGGTTGGTCTGGCTTTGTCCAACACTACATACCTTCCTCTATGAGATAATGCCTGAGAATTTTTTTCTCAGAAATTTGCCTTAGGTTCTGCCAACATAAATGGTAAAAACTTTGCAGTACTTTAATAGGTATTATATCTCCTTCCAAGAAAGGTTTTATCTTCTCCTTGGATGATTTAGTTATTTTCCTCTATTTATCCAGATCTAGTTGGGTCTGGATGAAATGAGAGGTAGTGGGGTGGGTCTTGAGGAAAGCTGGTATCTGTGTGCAAGCAAATGTCCCTTTGTGGAATTGTACAGATTTTCTGAGTAAGGGGAGACTGGTCTCCTCAGATGAGAAGAGAATGGTGTCGGCTCAGAAGGGAGGCACAGTGGGATAGGGTGATTTAATACAGTTAGATTCATTAGAATTTACCCCAAGTGCCTGCCATCCAGTCTCCCAAGTTTTCTCAACTACTTAAATTTAGTATAAATGACCTTCAAAGCTGTGCATTATACTCATTTTATAACTCTTTATAGTGCAGTCACAGATATTTGGATTGGAAATTGGATACATTGACCCAGGAGAAGATTATTTCAAGTCAGTCATAGGAGATCTCTGGTTTTCCTACCTGGTCCAGAATTGAAATTTAAAATAATTTTCTGGTCATTTACTTTCTGTAAGTTCTCCAGTATAATCAGAGGCTGTCATCACCCCACAGTCACTTAATCATTATTTCCAATATGTCATTCTATAGCTCGGGCAGTTTCATCTCCTAAGTCGGTGCTTTCTGTAAGAACATCATTCCAGCCAATAATAAGTTATAATTTAAGTAAATATTTTGCTACTGCACTCTCCTTGCCTATCCAAACCCAATTTACCACTGATGATGACTCTTACTAACCTGAAATCAAACCAAGTCATACATGGAGTTCCAAATTTCTGCATATGCTCTCTTCTGTGAAAATATTTCAAACACTTAATACTTTATCAGGAAAGATTCAAATGGGAAAACAGAAGTTTACACTATGCATTTCAAATAAGAAGGATTTAATACAGGAATTTTGATGATTAAAAGCTATTCCAAAGAATGGTCAGAGAGGGTATTTCTAGGTTTCAATTATTGGACACTGTAGGAATCAGAGGAAACAACGATGCATAATGTCAGTTGCTTTCAACACCAGAAGTGGATGATTATTATTAGTAGAAAGATGCCTAAAAGCCAAGGACAATACCTGAATTTTTACCTTATCATAAAGCAAATACACCTGTCCACAGTGTCAACTAGACAAATAGGCTTTCTTTCTGTTTTTCTTTCAAAACTTTATATGAGTACTTTTCAATAGCAACATTTAACCTGAAGCTTGATTTTTAAGAGTCTAAGAAATGAAGGTTTAGGGATTTTAGCCCTTATGGTACAAGAGAAGGCATATAAGGGCAGAAGGATAATATCTAGCTCAGAGAGACATTGATTGTTTTGAGCAGATGATGTTTTAGTCTGTTTTGGCAGCTGCAAGAGAATATCATACACTGGGTGGCTTATAAAGAACAGAAATTTATTTCTTACAGTTTTGGAGGCTGAAAAGTTCAAGATCAAGGCACTGGAATATCTGGTATTTAATGAGGACCCAGTTCCTAGTTCATGGACATCCATCTTCTCGCTGGGATTTCACACAGTGGAAGGGACGTCTCTGGGATTTATTTTATAAGGGCACTAATCCCATTCATGAGGGTGCCATCCTCATAACTTGATCATCTCCTAAAGGCCCCAAGTTGAAATACCATTACACTAAGGATTAATTTTAAAAATGGGAAGTTTTGGAGGACAGAAACATTCAGTCTATAGCAGGTGAGTTCTATATTCTAAATAATCCAAATTCTAAAATGATCAGTCTATTTGCTGTGCTGAAAGTAGACAGGAGGAGCATCAGTAAAGAATCAGTGAAGCCAGGAGGAATTTCTTTCACTACTCAAGTAAAGGAAAGAGATAATGGCAATTTGCTTCAAGATGGCAGTGGTGAAGTTGGTGAGAAATATTCAAATTCTGGAAATATTTTGAAGGTGAAGCTGTGGTGAACCACAGTTCATCCTGTGGGTGAACTGGATGTGGAGTTTAAGGGAACAGGTGAAGTCAAAGAACATTGCTATGCTTGAGCACTGAAGGATTGAGTTGCCATTAATGTGGATAGGAAAGACTGTAGATAGAGTTTATTGAGGAATAATACAACAACTTTAGTTTGTATACTATGAGAAGTTTTTAAAATATATTAGTAAGCATATTGAGTAAATGGTTGAATATTTCAGTCTGGAGTTTTGAGTGTATAACTTGGGATTCACTGACATATAGATGTATTTAAAATCATGAGACAGATGAAATAGCCACAAATAGTGGATACATTTTTAGTGAAGACAAAAGAAGACTGAAGCTCAGGATATTCCACACTTAAAATCTTGGGAAAAGAAGAGAATCCAACAAGGTAGGAAGGAAATCTTAAATCAAAGGGGGGGGGGGGGAAGAGTGAATCACTGAAGACAGAGAGACCAGCTACGTTAAACACTACTAATAGGGCATGTCAGATAAGGGCTAAAAACTGACTATTCCACTTAGCTATACAAAGATGATTATTAAAATTGTTAAGAAAAAAATATGAAAAAAAAATGTAGCCAAATGTGTGACTGAAAGGATTTGGGTGAGAACGGGAAGATGAAAGGCTAGGTAGAAGTAAAAGAGGTTTTGGATTTTTTCCAAATTTCCTCACATAAAACACACACATGTGTGCGTGCGCGCACACACACACACACACACACACACAGATATCACCTTCAACAAACTGGACGCATTGTCATGAAATACAGAATATAATTTTATGGGGTCAAACCACTGATATTAGTAGGACCAATGTAATATGACAGCTATGTGTGAGAAAGAAAAGGGAAAAAAATTGGGATATTTTGATAGTCCTAATAGCTTAAAACCTAGAAAATACCAGCTAATATTCACTTTACCAAAAGGAAGATTACCTAATAAGCATGGAGGAATAAGAAGGTATAGGAATGCAACAGCCAAAACTAGGAGTCGTCTTCCTAAAATTCCTTTTACTGATTAATGTCAGAGGGCCAAGAAATACTAGTACTTATGGCGGTGGACTGGTTCTCAGAGATCTTAGAAATATTCAATGGAAGATACCTTTAAGAAAAACAAAATTTAAAAAAAGAAGACGCTCGTTAGGGTAGAATAAAACTTCAACAAAGATGGAAAACTGAGGTACATTCAAGAGAAGTTTGAACACCAATAGGAAATGCAAGTAGAGAAAACAGACAAGACTCGGAAGGATTTGGGTAGGCTCATAAAGGGAATACGTTAATAAAGGTCACAAGTGTTGGTGAGCATTTGGTTATTTGGTTGGATATAATATATGAATACATAAATATAAGTTAGCTGTCAACCTTTGTCACCTTTATAAATATCATTAATATGCCCCATGTTTTAGATTCTTAAATCCTAATATGAAGACTTAACCATTTATACTCTGCATATCTAGTATTAAATTATTATACATTAGCTATTAAGTATAAATTTGCTTCTCTCTAGAGGCATTGATGTTAAACCAAAAATATTTTCCAGCTATGCATGATGAAATCACACTCTTCTGTTCCTACAGTGATCATGTTCTTAAGATTCTAAACATAAGGACAGAAAAATATTTCCTCACATCATCAGAAGGTAATGGATAGACTTGAATATAAAATTTTACAACTTTAAGGCCTTAACTCGATTCTTTTGTAATAAAGATACAATCTTTTAAAATATAGAAAGTTTGAAAGTGGTTGCTTCTATTTCCAGCACTGTAATGTATGAACTTGCAAATAAATAAGAAAATTTAAACAGTGATTCTACCATTGATTACTATCAAGAGAGCATTCTGCAATTCATAAATCTAAGTGAGGCCTATTTTGCAACTTGTCATCTTTTGTAAATCAACATTTTCTTTGGAAAAAATAGAGTACATTGGAAGTACAAAACAGCAAAGCATATTTTAACCTATCTAAATGTGTGATAAATTGTACTTTTCTATTTGAAGTAGATAAAATGAACATTTATCAGAAATATAACTTAGTTGTAGCTACAGGACATTCATGCATACTTTCTAAATAAGACTACCATTGATTTGGACAGATCAAATGAATATAAATCATGACTAAACATAATCATCTAGTCTTTGGCATGATTAAATACTTTGGGGTTATGATTTATTTAGCTTACATACTTAGATATTTTACTTTTAAACATACGTTGTGATATCAATCTAACTGGAATAATTTACTATCTCCTTCTCTTTGCTAAGAGAAAATGAAGGAAACCTAATTTGATTTCTTAATACAGGGGGTGCTTGCCTGTACAAAGGGGTCAGAAAAATGTGATGTATACTATTTAATGTGTAGTAGGCTCCAAGTTGAAGTAAGAAAGAAACCAATTACTACTTTACACAATAATACAATTCTTGAATTGCTAAGGAAAACAGAGATATCTAGCTAATTTCTTGATACTGTACTGGCCCTCAAAATGAATGTCTTTGCTTGAAAGACATATGTGTTGAAAAAAATTAATATTAAAGAAACAATCATGCTTTCATTTGGCAAGTTTTTGTAAACTAGAAAGGAAATATGACTGTTTCTAGGCTTGACCATGGTTTTCGGTGGACTTTAGTAAGCAACAGTGATCTTAATACTCAATGCCAGGGCTACTATAGAGAATGAAACAGTCAGGATAACAAGCATAGAACAGAAAATACAGACAGATCCAGAAATTAAGATATTGTCCTGTGACCAAGGGTGAAGATTCACTTCGAGACAATGGAAGACGATTTATTAAGGAGAGAAGGAGAACTACTTAGAAAATGAAAAATAAAATGAGGAGTATCTTCAAGAGAACCTTATGACTACTTTTATCCTTCCTTCCCTTGAGAACCCTGAGGAATCCTTATTTTAGTAAGAGCCTTCACATGGTAATGTTAACATTTAGGGTATATGGGTAAAGGGTGTACGGGAATTAATTTTCTGTACTATCTTTACAAATTTTTTCTAAGTCTGAAATTATTTCAAAATGAAAGTTAAAAATTGAAAAATATACAAAACAAAAAAACCAAAATTACCATTTCACATGATATTTGTCTTAGAAACTGTTCACAGCCTTTAGTTATATATACCATAGATATGGTGCATATATGTTTATGAATGTTATATCCTCTCTTGTATTGATCCCTTTATCATTATATAATGCCCTTCTTTTTCTTTTATTAGAGACATTGTTTTAAAGTCTACTTTGTTGGATATAACTACTGTTACCCCAGCTTTCTTTTTGTTTCCAATTTGTGTGGAATATCTTTTTCCATCCCCTCAGTTTCTGTCCGTGTGTTTTTTTAGAACTGAAGTGAGGCTCTTGTAGACATCATATAGATGGGTGTTTATTTTTTTTTATCCAGTTAGCCGCCCTATGTATTTTGATTGGAGCATTTGGTCCATTGTCATTTAAAGTGATTACTGATAGGTATATACTTATTGCCATTTTGTTACTTCTTTTCTGGTTGTTTTTGTAGTTCTCTGGGTTTTTTTCTTCTTTTTTTAGTCACTTTCCTTATGATTTGATGATTTTCTTCAGCGTTATGTTTGCTTTTTTCTCTCTTGTATTTGTGTATCTGTTGTAGGATTTTGATCTGGGGTTAGCATGGAGCTTCTGTATGTTAACTACATCTACTTGTTTTAAACTGATAGTCACTTAAGTTCAAACACATTCTAAAAGTTCTACATTTTTTACTCTTTCCCCTAACTTTTTATGTTTATGATGTCACATTTTACATCTTCATGTCTATCCCTTGTTTATTGTAGTTATAGTTGATTTTACAATTTTTGTCTTTTAACCTTCTTATTAGCTTATTAAGTGGTTGATCCACAGCCTTTACTATGTACTTGCCTTTACCAGTGGGATTTTTCCCTTCCTATAATTTCTTATTTTTTTGTAGCATTTTCTTTTTCATTTAAAGAAGACCAGTTAACACTTCTTGTAAGATCAGTTTAGTAATAAATTGAGCTCTTTTCATTTTTGCTTGTCTGAGAAGCTCTTTCTCTTTCAATTATGAATGATAACCTTGTTGGATACAGTATCCTAGTTTGTAGGGTTTTTTTTTCTTTCAGCACTTTAAAGATATCATGCTACTCCCTTCTGGCCTGCAAAGTTTCTGCTGAAAAATCAGCTAATAGCCTTATGGGGGTCCTTTGTATGTGTCTCTTTGTTTTTCTCTTGCTGCCTTTAAAATCCTCTTTAACTTTTGCCATTCTAATTATGATATGTCTTGGTGTGGGTCTCTTTGGTACACCATGTTTGGGACTCCCTGTGCTTCCTGTACCAGGAAGTCTGTTTCCTTCTTCAACTTTGGGAAGTTTTCAGCCATAATTTTTTCAAATACTTATTTTACCCCCTTCTCTCTCTCTTCTCCTTCTGGGACCCCTGTGAGGCAAATGTTAGTACTTCTGATGTTGTCTCACAGGTCCCTTAAACTATTCTCATTTTTTTAAATTTATTTTTCTTTTTGCTGTTCTGATTGGGTGATTTCCATTACTCTGCCTTCCAAATTGCTTCTGTGTTCTTCTGTATCATCCAATCTGCTATTAATTCCCTTTAGTGTATTTTTTATTTCAGTTATTATATTCTTCCGCTCTGACTGGTTATCTTTTATACATTCTGTTTCTCTGTTAAAATTCTCACTGAGTTCATCTATTCTTTTCTCCCATTCAGTTAGCATTCTTATTACTATGCTCTGAACTCTTTATCACGTAAATTATTTAACTCTGTTTCATTAGAGGATTTTTCAGGTTGTTGTGGGTTTTTTTTGTTTGTTTGTTTGTTTTTTTGTACATGGGCCTCTTACTGTTGTGGCCTCTCCCATTGCGGAGCACAGGCTCCGGATGCGCAGGCTTAGCGGCCATGGCTCATGGGCCCAGCCACTCCGCAGCATGTGGGATCTTCCTGGACCAGGGCACGAACCCGTGTCCCCTGCATCGGCAGGCAGACTCAACCACTGCACCACCAGGGAAGCCCTTTCAGGTTGTTTTTTCTTTTCTTGTTCTTTCATATGAAACCTATTCCTCTGTCTTTTCATTTTCTTGAACTCTCTCTGTCTCTATGAAATTTGGTGAAACAATTATGTATCCCAGTCTTGAAGGTGTACCATTGTGTGGGAGTATCCCTATGAAATCTGTGTGTGCCCAGTGGCTTTGGTGGGAAAGTTGGATCTGAGTTGAGTAGGGGCTGCATCTTCCCCCGAGATGTGCGGGCATCCACCACCTTTGTAGAAGGTAGGGCTGGAGTTGGAGGGGTTAAAGTCAGAGTCAAGTGCAAGCTGAGTTTTTCCTATGCTCAATGGACATCACTGCCCTCTAAGGGGTAGGGGCATGGCCCGAGGGGCTGAAACAGTAACTCTGACAGAGTTGGGCTTCTCCTGGGTGTGATGGCAGTCTCTGTCTTGGTTTGGGATGTGGCCAGGGCCCGAGGGCTTGAGGCTGAATTTCTGTGCTCCTTTCATTTTTTCCCTAGAATGTATGCCTTGGTTAGAGGCTGGGTTGGAGAAGGAGGGGTTGGTGCCACAACACTGAGCTGGCTTCCCACCCCCACCCCCGCCCACATATGCACAGTGATGTGTGATGCAGCAGTGGCCCTTTGCCCTGGAGCTAGCTAGCCTAGCTCCCTTCTGAGAGTGTCGGCAGGGATGGGCACTCTGGAGGTGGCAATCTCCACCCTAGAGCTAGTCTCAATCCCTCCTGGGTGTGTGTACCAAAGCACCTGCTGGCAATGGTTGCGTCCATCCTGGTCAGAGACAGGGCCAGGGTCTGAGACAGTTCCATTCTCTCCATGCGCACACGCTCTTGTTGGCAACCTGTTGCAAGTATGTACATTTTTGATGGCAAAGACAGCCTCCGCCTTAGTGGGGAGCAGCACCCACCAGAGCAAGAGGGCTGCCGCAGGAGTCCAGTGCTGGCTGGGAGGTGCACTGGGTCCTGGCAAACCAGCCATAGCCCCAGGCAGCTTTCAATCTGTTGCCTCTGCACTGTAATTTGGAGTAAGCAAGACCGTGTGTGTGCTCTTGAAGAGTGGAATCTCAGTTTCTCACAGCTGTCCGGTGTGAGAAACCAGCTAATGGGGCTCTTCTTCCTGGTGTCAGACCCTAGGGCTGGGGTGCCTAATGTGTAGCTCTAACCCCTTGCTCCCTCAGAACCCCTAAGCCTGTGATATTCTCCCTCTTTTCTGTGTCCCCTCATTAGCAGTGCTGGTCCCCACCAGATCACTTCTCCACCCTCCTTACCTGACGCAGTGTGGATTTTTCTTTACAGCCCTTGTTGTAGAAGAGCTATTCTGCTAGTCTCCAGGTCGATTTCGGTAAGAGTTGCTTTATATGTAGTTGTAGCTTAGATGTGTCCCTGATGTTAGGTGAGCCCAAGGTCCTCTCACTCCACCATCTTGATCTCTCTCTGATCCACAGATAACTGTAATTAATTAATTTATTTGTTTTGGGTTGTGTGTGTGTGTCTATGTCTATGCCTGTTTTGGTCTGAGTCTCGTCTCTTTCCCTTACGTAGATGGCATTTAAATAAAAGCCTCATATCACACTTGCTCTTTGAGAGAGCTCTCATCATACCAAATCTTCCATAAAAATCCAGTTATTTTGACTGGTATGCATAACCTCACCTTTACAAGCATTTGTCTTGTTCATACTGTATGCCAGGTATTAATGTTAGATTACTGAAAAATAGTAATAACAAATTTGGTGAAAATTTCTCCAATCCTATGTTTTTCTTAAAAGAATAACCAAAATAAATGCAATAATATCACGCAGTTGTACAAACAATAGCTAGGAACAGTATATGTTTATGCATATATGCATATGTGCATGTATATATGCACATATGCATATATATACATATATAATTTATCACATGTATGTATATCTATCTTTTTTTTTTTTTTTTTTGCGGTACGCGGGCCTCTCACTGTTGTGGCCTCTCCCGTTGCGGAGCACAGGCTCTGGACACGCAGGCTCAGCGGCCATGGCTCACGGGCCTAGCTGCTCCGTGGCATGTGGGATCTTCCCAGGCTGGGGCATGAACCCATGTCCCCTGCATTGGCAGGCAGACTCTCACCAACTGCGCCACCAGGGAAGCCCTATCTATCATTTTTAATCAGTCACTCTTTATGAATTGAAATAGATCCCCTATTCTCTGAAGACTGCCTTTGATACTGACTCAATTTTTTTGGCTGAGTAAATCACATTGCAATTATCCCTTTGACTTAGTGGCTACGAGCATAAAATGAAGCATTTGAAGGTTACACTGTACCTGCCAAAGGGAAAAACAGCCCTACTTTTTTGCATGTTTAATTTTATTACTTTTCTATAATCATTTTATGGCAATAATGCTTAGGTAAATGTATTCCTTTGAGGTGAAAATTATACATTTTAAAATGGAATAGCTGATCTGAAAAGTAAGTTTCTTTGAGAAAAATTGAACTGGCCTATAAAATGCTATATATTGGTTAAGAAAGAATTTAATTTAGATTGTTTAAGTATTATTTATAGTCTGTCCTTCACTTGACTTTATCAATAAACTCTTCCTCAAAACGTAGAATATCATTTCCTAGGAGTGCCAAAATCTATATAACAAGTGTTATTGACCAATGTGGTACTGTACAAAGCATCTAGTATATATAGCTTGCAGAATATTTTAAAGACAGTATATTAAGAGACTATCTTTGTAATGAGTTTTTACTCAATGAAAGTACTCCTGTGTTTTTTAAGGCTTTTTCTTTTTTTCATTACTTTTCTTCTCATTTAATTCTTTCTTTTTTTCTTTCCTTTATACTTAATTGAACTATATGTGATTTGAATATTTCTTTTTACTTTTTATTATGTTCTGGGAAGAAACAAAGGAGTTTTTAAATATCAAACTGGGAATATATACACACACAGATAAAAATCAATTAGACAGATAGATAGGCAGATAGATAATTATTGAGATTTGACCAACTTTACAGGCGGACCTAGAAATATTATGTGCAAGGCACAGTTCATATGTATATGCTAAGTCTAGGTATGACATTTACTCATTTCTCCCCCAATCATCCATCCATTCATTTATTTTATTAAAAAAAACCCTGGGGTTATCTCATATGTACCAAGCACTGTGTTGAACCCCGGAGAACAAAATTGCCTATAAGATATTGGTCTAAAACTCTTAGATATCTATACTCCCAAGGAGGAGAAACAGGTGACTGAAACATCATAGTGTAGTGTAGAGGAAACTAATAGTTATCTTTATATCATCTTATGACTTCAAAACAGTGCCTATAGGTCTAATTATCACCTGACAAGCATTCTGCTAAGCATTTGACATATTTAGATTTAATTAACCTTCAAAACAACCTAGGACTTTGATATCATTATTTCACCTACTTTGTACTTAAGAAAAGTGAGGCACTGGAAGTTGAGTATCTTACCTAAGGACATGCAGCCAAGTAAGTGAATAATCCAAGTAAATAGGGTTCCTAGACCTACTTCTAATGTGTGTGTGTGTGTGTGTGTGTGTGTGTGTGTGTGTAGGCTTCCCCTCACCAGCAAACAATTCTTTGATGTCAGCAGGGTGTACAAGAATTCAACTCAACTCTGACACTATCTACTGGGAGATAGAATCAGATACCACAGGTAAAAAAGGCTCAGTCCCATGAGATCACCCTCTGCTTGAGATGCTAGTCTCAAGCCCAGGTTGTCCCCTGTACTTCTGACCAGCTGGCTACAAAATGGAAGTTCCAACAACCCCTCCAATTCAGGATGCCAATAGCAAGTCCAAGTTGTTACCTGCACTTCTGGCTGGCTATAAATCAGAGGTTCCCAAAATCCCCTCCTTGAGTTTGATTAATTTACAAGAGGGGCTCTCAGAACTCAGAGAAACATTTTCCTTACTAGATGACCAGTTTATTATAAAAGAATATTAAAGGCTATAAGTCATCAGACAGATGAAGAGATACATAGGGCAGGGTCCGAAAGGAAAGCGCTTCTGTCTTTGTGTAGCATGGGGCCCTTCAGGGTAGAAGTGTTCTGTTTTCCCAACATGGAAGCTCCGGTGGTTTTAAGGAGGCTTCATTACTTGGTCATGAATAACTAAATCACTGGCCAATGGTATTTTATTCAACTTCAAGCCCCTCTCTCCTGCCTGGAAATCAAGGAGTGGGACTGAAAGTTCACAACCCTCTAATCATGTAATTTGTTCTTCTGGCAACCAGCTTCCATTCTTAGGTGCTGCTAAAATTCACCTCATTCACGTAACAAAACACATATTTATCACTCTCAACACTTGAGAAGTTCCAAAGGTTTTAGAAGCTCTGAGCCAGGAATTGTGGACAAAGTCCAAATATATGTAAGAAATATATGTTGGTCGTTTGAATGACTAAATATGTAAGTCTGATAAAAGGCTGCTTTTTATAACTGCAGTTCCTAGTAAACAAAAACTTGCTGACAGAAAGGAACTGGCTACCATACCAGGCATTCGGTGGAAAGCTCAAGGGGATGGTGAAGTGATGAAAAACAACTGTTTCATCCATAGGGATATTTGTCAATTCTGTGCTTCACCTAGAGTCTGAAATTCCAGAGAAACTAGGAAAAGGGCCACTGCCGCAGTACAAAAAGACTAGAACATATGGGACTGGAATCTTTAAAACATATATGAAAATAGAGGGCATCCAATATCTAGATGTGTCAAACAGCCATGTAAGGCATGATTACAGCACTTATCAGATTCTGACACTAGGAACAACGAGAAGCTAAAATTCTAAGTTAAATCTACACTGAAAAATAGAGAGTAATTTTCTATAGAGAAAAAGAAAATAACTGCAAGAGAAAGTGACTATGATAAACACAATCTGTATTTTGGTGGGCAGTCTAGAGAGTTCTACCCATGTAACAAGAGTGAATTAGAGTAAGACTAAGCTTTACAAAAGGGAAAAAGCCTGCTTCAACAAAACTTATTGGATTAATATGGCTAGATCATTGGCCAACATTCTTTAAATGATATCTGGAATTCTATCAAAGATTACAAACCCAATAAAGAGTCAGGCACAATAAGTGAAAATAAAACCAGAAAGTAGAAAGGTAACCTGATACACAGGTGTACTAAGTAAATAAGTAAGTAGACAAGTATTTTAACAACAATTGATAAATTTAAAAGTTTACAATAAAAGATTAAAAATATAGAAGGAAAGATATAAAATGTAACTATAAACTGTATTTACTAAAACATTAATAAATAAAAAACTGTAGAAATGAGAATATACTTTCTGAAATTAAGAATTCACTTGAACAAAAGTTTAGAAAGCAAATGACAGGAACAATAAAATGAATGCCATAGCATGAAAAAAAATCAATCTGAATACAATAGATAAAAATCATTGGAAATACAGGGGGTAAGAGACATGTGGGACAGTAAAATTTTAACACCTGTGTACTTTTAATGCCAGAAAGAAAGAAAAGAAAGAATGAAGAAATAATTGCTGAAGATTTTCTAAAATTGCGGAAAGATATCAACACACAGAATCAAAACTCTCAACGAACTTTAAGCAAATGTCCCTATACAATCATAGTAAAAAAACTCTTGAAAACTACAGCCACAGATAAAATCATAAAATCTAGTAGAGGAAAAATATGTTATCTTCAAAGGAACAACAATAAGCCTGACAGGTAACTCCTCAAAAGAAATAATGGAAGCAAGAAAACAATCAAAAAAAATCTTTAACATGATGAATGAATATAACCTAGAATTCTATACTCAATGAAAATATGTTTATAAAATTAATTGGGAGGAGCTTCAAGATGGGGGAAGAGTAAGACACGGACATCAACTTCCTCTCCACAAATACATCAGAAATACATCTACATGTGGAACAACTCCTACAGAGCACCTACTGAAAGCTGGCAGAAGACCTCAGACCTCCCAAAAGGCAGGAAACTCCCCACATACATGCGTAGGGCAAAAGAAAAAAGGAAAAACAGAGACAAAAGAATAAGGATGGGACCTGCACCAGTGGGAGGGAGCTGTGAAGGAGGAAACGTTTCCACACACTATGAAGCCCCTTCGCAGGCTGAGACTGTGCATGGCGGAGTGGGAAAGCTTCGGAGCCACGGAGGAGAGCGCAGCAACAGGGGTGCAGAGGGCAAAGTGGAGAGATTCCCGCACAGAGGATCTGTGCCGACCTGCACTCACCAGCCCGAAAGGCTTGTCTGCTCACCCGCGGGCGGGCGGGGGCTAGGAACTGAGGCTTGGGCTTCGGAGGTCGGATCCCAGGGAGAGGACTGGGGTTGGCTGCATGAACACAGCCTGAAGGGGGCTAGTGCACCACAGGTAGCTGGGAGGGAGTCCGGGAAAAAGTCTGGATCTGCTGAAGAGGCACGAGACTTTTTCTTCCCTCTTTGTTTCCTGGCGTGCGAGGAGAGGGGATTAAGAGCACTGCTTAAAGGAGCTCCAGAGACGGGCGCAAGCTGCAGCTAACAGCGTGGACCCCAGAAACGGGCATGGGACGCTAAGGCTGCTACTGCAGCCACCAAAAAGCCTGTGTGCAAGCCCAGGTCACTATCCACACCTCCCCTCCAGGGAGCCTGTGCAGCCCACCACTGCCAGGGTCCCGTGATCCAGGGACAGCTTCCCCAGGGGAACACATGGCATGCCTCAGGCTGATGCAACGTCATGCTTGCCTCTGCCACCGCACGCTTGCCCTACACTCTGTACCCCTCCCCCACCCGCCTGAGTGAGCCAGAGACCCCGAATCAGCTGCTCCCTTAACCCAGTCCTGGCTGAGCGAAGAACAGACACCCTCAGGTGACCTACATGCAGAGGCGGGTCCAAATCCAAAGCTGAACCCTGGGAGCTGTGCGAACAAAGAGAAAGGGAAATCTCTCCCAGCAGCCTCAGGAGCAGTGGATGAAATCTCCACCATCAACTTGATGTACCCTGCATCTGTGGAATTACCTGAATAGACAACGAATCATTCCAAATTGAGGAGGTGGACTTTGGGAGCAAATATATATATATATTTTTCCCTTTTAATCTTTTTGTGAGTGTGTATGTGTATGCTTCTGTGTGTGACTCTGTTTCTATAGCTTTGCTTTTACCATTTGTCCTAGGGTTCTGTCTGTCCTTTTTTTTAAATTACATTTTAAAACTTTTTTCATAATAATTATTTTTTATTTTAATAACTTTATTTTATTTTTTTCTTTCTTCCTTTCTTTCTTCCTTCCTTCCTTCTTTCCTTCTTTCCTTCCTCTCTTTCTCTCGCAGGAAACACAAGAGAAGGAAAAGACCTACAAAAACAAACTGAAAACAATTAAGAAAATGGTAATAGGAACATACATATCGATAATTACCCTAAATGTAAATGGATTAAATGCTCCAACCAAAAGAAACAGAATGGCTGAATGGATACAAAAACAAGATCCGTATATATGCTGTCTACAAGAGACCCACTTCAGACCTAGGGACACATACAGACTGAAAGTGAGGGGATGGAAAAAGATATTCCATGCAAATAGAAATCAAAAGAAAGCAGGAGTAGCAATTCTCGTATCAGACAAAATAGACTTTAAAATAAAGACTATTACAGCAGACAAAGAAGGACACTACATAATGATGAAAGGATTGATCCAAGAAGAAGATATAACAATTGTAAATATTTATGCACCCAACATAGGAGTACCTCAATACATAAGGCAAATACTAACAGCCATAAAAGGGGAAATCAACAGTAACACACTCATAGTAGGGGACTTTAACACCCCACATTCACCAATGGACAGATCATCCAAAATGAAAATAAATAAGGAAACACAGGCTTTAAATGATACATTAAACAAGATGGAGTTAACTGATATTTATAGGACATTCCATCCAAAAACAACAGAATACACTTTCTTCTCAAGTGCTCATGGAACATTCTCCAGGATAGATAATATCTTGGGTCACAAATCAAGCCTTGGTAAATTTAAGAAAATTGGAATTGTATCAAGTATCTTTTCCGACCACAATGCTATGAGACAAGATATCAAAAAAATCTATAAAAAATACAAACACATGGAGGCTAAACAATACACTACTTAATAACCAACAGATCACTGAAGGAATCAAGGAGGAAACCAAAAACTGCCTAGAAACAAATGACAATGAAAACACAACAACCCACAACCTATGGGATGCAGCAAAAGCAGTTCTAAGAAGGAATTTTATAGCAGTACAATCCTACCTTAAGAAACAAGAAACATCTGAAATAAACAACCTAATATTACACCTAAAGCAATTAGAGAAAGAAGAACAAAAAAACCCCAAAGTTAGCAGAAGGAAAGAAATCATACAGATCGGATCAGAAATAAATGAAAAAGAAATTAAGGAAACAGTAGCAAAGATCAATAAAACTAAAAGCTGGTTCTTTGAGAAGATAAACAAAATTGATAAACCATTAGCCAGACTCATCAAGAAAAAAAGGGAGAAGATGGAAATCAATAGAATTAGAAATGAAAAAGGAGAAGTAACAACTCACACTGCAGAAATACAAAGGATCGCAAGAGATTACTACAAGAAACTCTACACCAATAAAATGGACAACCTGGAAGAAATGGACAAATTCTTAGAAATGCACAACCTTCCGAGACTGAACCAGGAAGAAATAGAAAATATGAACAGACCAATCACAAGCACTGAAATTGAAACTGTGATTAAAAATCTTCCAAAAAACAAAAGCCCAGGACCAGCTGGCTTCACAGGCGAATTCTATCAAACATTTAGAGAAGAGCTAACACCTATCCTTCTCACACTCTTCCAAAAAATAGCAGAGGCAGGAACACTCCCAAACTCGTTCTACGAGGCCACCATCACTATGATACCAAAACCATACAAAGATGTCAGAAAGAAAGAAATCTACAGGCGAATATCACTGATGAACATAGATGCAAAAATCCTCAACAAAATGCTAGCAAACAGAATCCAACACCACATTAAAAGGATCATACACTATGAGCAAGTGGAGTTTATCCCAGGAATGCAAGGTTTCTTCAATATACGCAAATCAGTCAACATGATACACCACACTAAAAAATTGTAGGAGGAAAACCATATGATCATCTCAATAGATGCAGAGAAAGGTTTCGACAAAATTCAACACCCACTTATGATCAAAACCCTCCAGAAAGTAGGCATAGAGGGAACTTTCCTCAACATAATAAAGGCCATTTATGACAAACCCACAGCCAACATTGTCCTCAATGGTGACAAACTGAAACCATTTCCACTAATATCAGGAACAATACAGGGTTTCCCACTCTCACTACTATTATTCAACATAGTTTTGGAAGTTTTAGCCACAGCAATCAGAGAAGAAAAAGAAATAAAAGGAATCCAAATAGGAAAAGAAGAAGTAAAGCTGTCACTGTTTGCAGATGACATGATACTTTACATAGAGAATCCTAAAAATGCTACCAGAAAACTACTAGAGCTAATCAATGAATTTGGTAAAGTAGCAGGATACAAAATTAATGCACAGAAATCTCTTGCATTCCTATACACTAATGATGAAAAATCTGAAAGAGAAATTAGGAAAACACTCCCATTTACTATTGCAACAAAAAGAATAAAATATCTAGGAATAAACCCACCTAAGGAGACAAAAGACCTGTATGTGGAAAATTATAAGACACTGATGAAAGAAATTAAAGATGATACAAACAGATGGAGAGATATACCATGTTCTTGGAGAGGAAGAATCAACATTGTGAAAATGACTATACTACCCAAAGCAATCTACAGCTTCAATGCAATCCCTATCTAACTACCAATGGCATTTTTCACAGAACTAGAACAAAAAATTTCACAATTTGTATGGAAACACAAAAGACACTGAATAGCCAAAGCAATCTTGAGAAAGAAAAACGGAGATGGAGGAATCAGGCTCCCTGACTTCAGACTATACTACAAAGCTACAGTAATCAAGAGAGTATGGTATTGGCACAAAAACAGAAATATAGATCAATGGAACAGGACAGAAAGCCCAGAGATAAGCCCACACACATATGGTCACCTTATCTTTAATAAAGGAGGCAAGAATATGCAGTGAAGAAAAGACAGCCGCTTCAATAAGTCTTGCTGGGAAAACAGGACAGCTACAGGTAAACGTATGAAATTAGAACACTCCCTAACACCATACACAAAAATAAACTCAAAATGGATTAAAGACCTAAATGTAAGGCCAGACACTATAAAACTCTTAGAGGAAAACACAGGCAGAACACTCTATGACATAAATCACAGCAATATCCTTTTTGACCCACCTCCTAGAGTAATGGAAATAAAAACAAAAATAAACAAATGAGACCTAATGAAACTTCAAAGCTTTTGCACAGCAAAGGAAACCATAAACAAGACCAAAAGACAACCCTCAGAATGGGAGAAAGTACTTGCAAATGAAACAACTGACAAAGGATTATTCTCCAAAATTTACAAGCAGCTTATGCAGCTCAATATCAAAAAAAAAAAAAAAAACAACCCAATCCAAAAATGGGCAGAGACCTAAACAGACATTTCTCCAAAGAAGATATACAGATTGCCAACAAACATGTAAGGATGCTCAACATCAGTAATCATTATAGAAATGCAAATCAAAACGACAGTGAGATATCACCTCCCACCTGTCAGAATGGCCATCCTCAAAAAATCTACAGACAATAAATGCTGGAAAGGGTGTGGAGAAAAGGGAACCCTCTTGCACTGTTGGTGGGAATGTTAATTGATACAGCCAATATGGAGAACAGTATGGAGATTCCTTAAAAAACTAAACTACCATATGACCCAGCAATCCCACTACTGGGCATTTACCCTGAGAAAACCGTAATTCAAAAAGAGTCATGTACCATAATGTTCAATGCAGCACCATTTACAATAGCCAGCACATGGAAGCAAGCTAAGTGTCCATTGACAGATGAATGGATAAAGTAGATGTGGCACATATATACAATGGAATATTACTCAATCATAAAAAGAAACGAAATTGAGTTATTTGCAGTGAGGTGGATGTACTTAGAGTCTGTCATACAGAGTGAAGTAAGTCAGAAAGAGAAAAACAAATACAATATGCTATTCCATATATATGGAATCTAAGAAAATAAAAAATGGTCATGAAGAACCTAGGGGCAAGACGGGAATAAAGGCACAGACCTACTAGAGAATGGACTTGAGTATATGGGGAGGGGGAAGTGTAAGCTGTGACAAAGTGAGAGAGTGGCATGGACATATATACACTACAAAACGTAAAATAGATAGCTAGTGGGAAGCAGCCACATAGAACAGGGAGATTAGCTCGGTGCTTTGTGACCACCTCGAGGGGTGGCATAGGGAGGGTGGGAGGGAGGGAGATGCAAGAGGGAAGAGATATGGGAACATATGTATATGTATAACTGATTCACTTTGTTATAAAGCAGAAACTAACACACCATTGTAAAGCAATTATACTCCAATAAAGATGTTAAAAATAAATAAATAAAAATAAATAAAATTAATTGGTGATGGTTAAGAAAACAAAAATAGAGTATTGCTGAATAAAATTTAAATTAATACCAATATCAATTTATTGGTTTTGACAATTACACTATGGTTGTATAAGATATTAATATTAGGATAAATTCTCTGAAGGGTGTACAAGAACTTTCTGTTTTATACAGGAAACATTTTTCTATGTGAAAAATTAGTTTAGAGACCTGAAAATATAATGATAAACTGACAGAAATAAAATGAAAAATATGCTATCCACAACCTTAATACTTTAATAATAAATGGTCCAAGGAGGATAATAGGTTTATGAAGCAGTCTCTCCAATTAATACAATCTACACTAGCTGAACTCAAAGTCAACTAGTAGATGTGTATGTTGGGTACCATCTCCTAGCTACCTATTTCTGAATCTGGTATACCAAACCACCCAAAAATGCATAGGATTGAAATAAATATAGTTTCTTATTTCTAGGCTTGGATGATGTGAATCATCTGAGACTACTCTGATTCTCATTTCTCAATTCTCCTTCAGTAACTATAGGCTTAAGGTCCAAGAGCTTCTTTTTTTTTTTTCCTTCCTCATGGTGCTACCATATGCAAAGAGAGCAAGTACAACAGACAAGGACTGTTAAGATCTAAACTCAAAACTGGAAACTTGTCACTTCTGCCTAATTCTATTGGTCAAAGCAAGTCACATGCCCAAGCTGAAAGTGAAGGAGGAGGAACTATATTCTACAACAGAGGTATGTGAAGGGAATAGTTAGAACCAATAATGTAGTCCACCATAGTACAGCCTTAGTCACAAGGAGTTACGCCCCTCCTACATGTAACTGTGCTCACTCCAAGACTCCCAGTCCACTTAACAATCATGTTGTGAGACTCAAAATTCAGGTTGTTCTCAACTATATCAGATTCAAATATGACTCCTCTTGATCAGGTGACCTATGGACTAAACAAGCAAGTTATGTGCCCTCATTCTCCACACACCCCACAAAAATGTTAAAGCACAAAGAAAAAAACTACAACAAACTCTCATTCAACATAAAGAATAGTGGGAGATGTAATAACAGTCACTGATTCTTAGAAATTCTGAAATCTTGCTGAGTAAGGGTTGACAAGTGCTCCTACAATGGGAATAGAGGATGTTTCTTAATTAGGCCCTAGTTTTACTCAATAATATTGTCTCTGTTCATTGTTCTCCAAGAATTTTTATGTTATTATCTTCAGTCACCTATAAAGAGAACATTGAACAACATTACCTATTTGGTGGCAGGTAAATATTTTAATCCTGCTTTCTGCCTTTAGAATGTTCGGATTCCAGAGAATACTTCATTTCGAAGACATTTCAGTCATCTATTTGGTCAGATGTAGATAACTATTTGGTCAGATGTAGATAACTTTTGCAACAATGCTTTCCAGAAGCTTTCTAGAAGCACTATGGTTTTCCGTATATTCGATTCTACTTAGTCCATTAGACAAAAGCTGTAGCTAAATATTCTATTAGATATATGCTTCTCTCTTCTGTAACAATAAAAAAAATATCAGGCTACTATGGAATAATGCCCTATACTTCTTAGAGTCCCTTCTTTTCTAGTTAAAGAGACTACTGGAGTCCACCTTTATGTGAGTTACATATTTTTACCTGGAAACCATATAATAATGGGTAATACCTTGTATTTGGTCTAGGACTATATGTAATACCACATGTGGTCTAGGACCACATGTAATACCTTGTATTTGGTCTAGGACCACATGCTGCAATTGAATTTGAAGGGCTTTAACTTATTGAAGGGTCTGGATATGAGAAGTAGTTTTATTTTATTATTATTATTTTTTTTTTTTGCGGTACACGGACCTCTCACTGTTGTGGCCTCTCCCGTTGCGGAGCACAGGCTCCGGACGCGCAGGCTCAGCGGTCATGGCCCACGGGCCCAGCCACTCCGCGGCATGTGGGATCTTCCCGGACCAGGGCATGAACCCGTGTCCCCTGCATCGGCAGGCGGACTCTCAACCACTGCGCCACCAGGGAAGCCCGAGAAGTAGTTTTATTTTATTTTATGAAGATAAGATTGTTTTTTGTACCTTATCATATGCAGCTAAAAAGAAACAATTCATTTTCAAATATTCTACCTAAAAACCATGGCTCTGTTGACATTATATTATATACATTTTTAGTCTTTCAAGTTATTATAGATTTAATCTTACTAAGTGTTTCACAACTAAATAATAAAGGCCAACATTTTTTTGTCTCAAACTATTTCTTCACTATTTCTCCAAGCATCCATCCATTGTTTCTGTGATTCTAATGAGAGTGACATGTGTCATGGACTTTTTTTTTCTTTTTTTTTTTTTGTGGTACGCGGGCCTTTCACTGTTGTGGCCTCTCCCATTGCGGAGCACAGGCTCCGGACGCACAGGCTCAGTGGCCATGGCTCATGGACCCAGCCGCTCCGTGGCATGTGGGATCCTCCCGGACCGGGGCGCAAACCCGTGTTCCCTGCACCGGCGGGCGGACTCTCAACCACTGCACCACCAGGGAAGCCCTGTCATGGACTTTTTATTATAGCTGTATTCTAACTTCCAGTATCACATTTGAAATCTGTTAAGAAATTTTGTGTATCAAATACCCCTAAACTCAGTGACTGAAAATGAAAATATTTATTTCCACTTATGTATCCATATGTCAGCATAAAGTCAACAGAGGGAAATGGGTCAGATGGACTGCTCTAAAATCACAGATGGGTTCACGCATGTATCTGTGGGTCAGCTTGGAGACAGTTGACTTATCTGAGGCTTCTTTGCTCTATGTGCCTTTTATTCTCCTCTTGAACTCGGCATCATTGCCCAAGTGTGTAGTCCTAATGGGATGGCATAAGAACAAGTCAAGTGAATATAAGTCAAGGGTAGGAAGCCAAAGTCAAGAGCATGATGAACATCTTTAGTGGAAAGAGCTTCAAGGTCATACATATGGCAAAGGGTGTGGACACAACAAGGGCTGGATTTATTCAAATCCAGTTCTTATTTTAAGTTGGTAAGAAAAAAAGAAATAACATATCCATTATTGCATTGCCTCAAGAGTGTTGCATATAATCTTTCCTATTATGGTTATTCAATATACTTAACTTAGTTATTAAATGACACCAGTTAACAGGTCAATAATATCTCTGTTCTTGAACTATCAATTTGTTTCAAGTCTTCAAATTTAGGTTCCTTGCATAGCTATTAGAATCTTCCTTATCTAAAAATCATATACTTTGGGGCATACATTTAAAACCTAACAAATGTTGAAAACTTATTTGAATCCTCCACTAATACTAGTCTGATAAAAAGTTTGCATGACTTTGAAACTTCACCTCTGAAGTGTTTTACATGACTTGGAAAAAAATATTTCTAAAAACCATTACACAATTCATTGCCTTATAGCTAACATGACATTTACAAACCAATTCAAATGAAATATTACTATTGTAAGAATTTCATTTTGGTATCCAACCCTGTAAAAAAAATCATTTTAATCATAGAGTCTACTTTTCATATATCTAGCAAACACATTATACTTAATATACTAACAATTTTATACAACTGATGTTCACTCATGTGCTAAAGCAGACAAATAAGTGTAAGAAAATATATGCTGAATGATCAAAAATACACAGTTTTAGATAATATGAGGTGCTAGGCAGCACATTTACATAAATATCTGTTGGCAACCACTAACAAATTCATGTCACAGCTCAATATAGAAGTGTTAGTAATTTGTCTGGCAGCCATGCTCTTCCTTTAGATTGCAAGCTATTAAATGTGATGTTTTTGAACTGAAAGGATTTGCTTTTTTATTATCAAGCTTATAATATGTGTCATTATTTTATATTCTGATAACATGATTCTCTCATCTTAGATTAAGTTTCAACAGCAATTTAAAATCACTAATAAACTCTGGAAACAAATTACTATTAAAGAAAAAAAGGAAAAAGTGGTATTTGATGCTGAATTTAATTTAAAGAATCCATTTAATCAGCAAGAAATATTTACCAAGTAGTGCATTTCTTTATGTCAAAAGTAGTATTTATCATGTTGGATTAGTAGCCATTAAGCTACACTTGAAATATTCATCTTCCCAAAATAGCTTTTTATGCAGATTATATTACAAAATCACATTAAACTGCTTGGTAAAAGTAATTCTGCACTCTGTATCTAATCACCTGTTACTCAGATTTGACTCACTCAATCGTAAGCATTTAAAACATTATTGCTACATATCTATAATGTGCCCCTATGGAGTTTATATATGTTTCTCTCAAGTTACTTATATTATAAACACATGAACCTGATTATATTAGGTACTCAAAGAAGATTATTAACAGTATCTTAGAAAAGTATATGGCAGAGAGACATTTTTCTTATGAAAAATATTCAGCTTTTCTTAGTAAGGCTAGACAAATAATAGATAGATAAAAATATCATATAAAGTTCTTATGTTTATTTAAGTGTCAACTTGTCAAATGACTGCTTGCTACAATAACTTCCTTGATAGTTTTGAGATTATACTGGTAGAGGGTGCTTTCTGAAGAGAAAGATATGGATATATTAACATAGAGGGAGAGGTGAAAAAACAAATGTCAGGATAAGTCAACATGGCGAGTTAAGTATTACCGTAAAGAAAGGACATGGTTTCCATAAAGTTGGCTGTGGTAGACAGAGCTTACAATTGTTCCCATGAGACCCATCTCATTGTGTTCATGTCCTTGTGCGATCCTCCCCCCTTGAGTGTGGGTGGGATCTGAGACTTGCTTCTACCCAATATTACAGAGCAAATGTGATAGGATGCACATATTGACTAACTGTACATGATTATTTTGCATGAGTGTCAATTATTAGAAGATTCTATTTTCCTCGCTAGCTCTTGAATCTCAAGCTGTCATGTTGTGTACCACCTTTGGAAAGGGCCACAGCCAAGATGCTGAAGGCAGCTTCCAGTCAACAGCTAGCAAGAAAATGTGGTCTTCAGCCCAGGATCCTGCAAGAAACTGAACGTTGCTAACAACCATGTAATCTTGGAAACAGATTCTTCCCATGTTGCGCCTTAGATGAGGCTGCAACCCTGGTCAACACTTGGAATTCAGCTTTGTTAGACTTTGAAGCAGAGGACCTAACTAAGCTGTTCCCTGACTCCTGACTCACAGAAACTGAGATAAACAAATCTTGGTTAATTTAAGCCACTAAGTCTGTGCAACATTTGCACATAGAAACAGACAACAGTAACTAAAGATTTCAGTTTTTTAAATGGCAATCTTATGATAGAACAATGAAAAAAAAAGATAGATTATTTGTTTAGAATGCCCTCAAAATGTGGAGGACTGTGAATGCCAATACTGTCTGTATACTTTCCCATAAGCAGCGTGTTTCAAGGTGGTAAGTAACATAGTCATGAAATATTCTGCTAAAGATAAGAGTCAGACAAATAATTGGAAGAAGTCTCATCATGAATATGATAAAGAGATCATAATTTAAGAGGCTGCTTAAGAGGCTTGTAAGGGAGTTGAAGGACAAGGTAGAATAGCCTGTGCTAGGCTAGAGGCAAAATGAAAATAAACAAGAAGAAATAAATTTCCATAGTACAATTTAGAGGTTGCTTGTATAAATGAGGAAAAAGAAGACAAAATACAAATTATAGAACTATGCTTGAAAATCTACTTTTAAACTGATATCTAAAAAAAGAGAGAAAATAAGAGGAAACTGCATTATCTGTCAGGAGGAAGATCTGGAAGAATGAATATGATGAGTTCATTTTATCCATGTTACAGTTGAAGTACCAGCAAGCTACTTTAAGTGACAATATATGGAAAGGGACCTAAAATAAGAATAAGAGTTAAAGTTGATAAAGAAGATGTGGTACATGTATACAATGGAATATTTCTTAGCCATAAAAAGGAACGAAATTGGGTCATTTGTAGAGATGTGGATGGACCTAGAGACTGTCATACAGAGTGAAGTAAGTCAGAAAGAGAAAAACAAATATCATATATTAACTCATATAGGTGGAATCTGAAAAAATTTGTATAAACGGTCTTATATACAAAGCAGAAATAGAGACACAGACGTAGAGAACAAACATATGGATACCAAGGAGGAAAGAGGGGGTGGGGTGAATTGGAAGATTGTGACTGACATATATACACTATTAATACTATGTATAAAATAGATAACTAATGAGAACCTACTGTATAGCACAGGGAACTCTTCTCAATGCTCTGTGGTGACCTAAATGGGAAGGAAATCCAAAAAAGAGCTGATATATGTATATGTATAGCTGATTCACTTTGCTGCACAGTAGAAACTAACACAACATTGTAAAGCAACTATATGCCAATAAAAATTAAAATAAAAAAAGAAAAAGAGTTAAAGTTGAAGCTGGATGAATGTATATGACAATCATTAGGACTGAGGTAATTATGAAAGTTGATATACTAATATAAATTAGAGGTGGAAAACTTTCCAAAGAGAGAAAGGGACAGGAAAAAAAGAGCTGTGCTTAATGTAATCAGGAATAGAGACATTATTATAATACATTCACTACTTAAAGAAAATTATATTTTCCTTTCTCTTATTTTTTACAATATTTGTCTTACTTTTATAGAATATATTCCTCCATGACCTATCATTTATAATGGGCACCTAATTAGAAAATAGAATATATTAAATATTGTTCCATAAATTTCAAGTTTTACATCATACTTAAAAAATCAATAACAAATCAATATATTTTAATGAGATCAATGTCATGGGCTGAACTGTGTTCCCCCTCAAATTCATATGCCGAAGCCCTAATTCCCCATACTTCAGAAAGTGACTATATTTGGGAATAGAGTCTTCAAAGAGGTAATTAAGGTTAAATGAGTTTAATGGGGGTGGATCCTAATCCAGTATGATTAGTGTCCTTACAAGATGCGGAGATTCTTATCGCAGACACAGATACACACAGAGGGAAGACCATGTGAACACCAGAAGAAGACAGTCATCTACAAACCAAGGAGAGAGGCTCTCATAAGAAACTAACCCTGCTTAACACCCTGATCTTGGACTTTTAGCTTCCATAAGTGTGAGGAAATAAATTTCTATTGTTTAGCTGCCCAGTCTGTGATACTTCATTATAGCAGTCTTAGAAAAGTAATGCAGCTTACAATCAATAAAACAATAAAATATTTGTTTAAAATGTATAATACACTTGATAGTGTATATATGTCCATGCCACTCTCTCACTTCGTCCCAGCTTACCCTTCCCCCTCCCCGTGTCCTCAAATCCATTCTCTACATCTGTGTCTTTATTCCTGTCCTGCCCCTAGGTTCTTCAGAACCACTTTTTTTAGATTCCATATATATGTGTTAGCATACGGTATTTGTTTTTCTCTCTCTGACTTATTTCACTCTGTATGACAGTGTCTAGGTCCAACCAACTCACTACAAATAATTCAATTTCATTTCTTTTGGACATATATACATTACCAAATGTAAAATAAATAGCTAGTGCGAAGCAGCCGCATAGCGCAGGGAGATCAGCTTGGTGCTTTGCGTCCACATAGAGGGGTGGGATAGGGAGGGTGGGAGGGAGATGCAAGAGTGAGGAAATATGGGGATGTATGTACATGTATAGCTGATTCACTTTGTTATAAAGCAGAAACTAACCCACCATTGTAAAGCAATTATACTCCAATAAAGATGTTAAAAAATAAATAAATAAAATGTATAATACAATACTAAATTTTAATGAATATCTCTAATTATAAAGAAATCTGGTTTCAATGTGCTTTGTTTCTGAAGAATTTTTCTCATGTCTCCTATTATGACAAAAAAAAATGGGAGAAAAATATTTTCAAAAATATCCAATGAGTATCAAGTTACACATTTCAGATTTTTTTCAGAAGATAAATTTCCAAAGATGGAGTAAATATTAGCAGCATCTGCCTAGCTGCTTATATGAGAAATCTAATATAATCAAACTCATAGAAGCAGAAAGTAAGACAGTCATTGGCAGGAGCTAGGGGGAGGAGGAAATTGCAAGTTGCTGTTCAAGGGGTATTAAGTTTTGAGAAACCTGACTCCATATTGGATCTATTCCTTTAGCTCTAACCTTTGTGCTCTGTCCCTTGTGCTTAGTCAGGCTGGCTCTGCACCTTTGTAAAAGGATGTTGCCAATAGTCTGAAATATACATGATAGCCCATTCTCAAGACTCTGCCTCCCAGGCTTGACCTTTAAAGGTATAACACTTTTCATTCATATAAAAAGTTGCAGAACAGAGGATAACATTTGTCTTGTTGGAGGTTTGCAGAATAATTGTGATGAGACCTACCCAGACAGCTGCAAGAACAAATGATTTTTTTTTAATTGGGGTATAGTTGCTTTACAATGTTGTTGTTAGTTTCTGCTGTACAGAGAAGTGAATCAGCTATATGTATACATATATCCCCTTCTTTTTTGGATTTCCTTCCCATAGGTCACCACAGAGCACTGAGTAGGGTTCCCTGTGCTATACAGTAGGTTCTCATTAGTTATCTATTTTATGCATAGTAGTGCATATATGTCAATCCCAATCTCCAAATGATTCTGACACCGGAAAGTTTCTACTTTTTCCACACCCCCTCCCCTTTTAGTACAAATGAAGCCTGAATTCTAACTCAGGTAAGATGGTTCTTTGGGACACTAGTCCACGATCTTCTTGGTCTGCTGGCTTTCTGAATAGTGGCTATTCCTTGCCCCGACAACTTGTTTCTCGATTTATTGGCCTGCCGTGTTGTGAACAGTAAGAGCTTGGGCTCGGTAACAGTTTCGGTTATACAAGTAAGACAAGAAGACAAGAGTACAGCCATTTTGGAAAGAACTAAGGGAAGAGCCTTGAGCCAGCAGACTTGACAGGCCCAGTAAAACAAACTGCCTAAAGGCTTAGGTTTCAGAGACAATAACCAAAGACCCACAAGAGTAAAAGATTAACTCTATCTCTGTTCCACCAATGTATGTACATAAATTCCAGAAGACAAAAGCAGGACTATAAATCCACCACCTAGTAGAATCACCGCACTCCCAGTCCCCTGAGGGATATAGATGAAGGCCTGACACACATTCCTAAGTTGTTTTTGCAGGAAGCAGACCCCACCAGATGAAAACTGCTGACTGCAAGCATGTAGACCCCAGACCAGTTGAAGCCAGAAGGTTCATGATGCTCAAAACTTCGCCTGATGCCAACCAATCTGAGAACTGAGCATGTGCTGATCAGGCACCCTGTAGCCCCCCCCCCCTCACACTACCTTTAAAACCTCTTCCCTGAAAGTCCTTGGGGAGCTGGCACTCTTTTCTGCCTTCTCCTTTGTGCACAAGCTATCTTTTCAATGAAAAGCTTTGCTTGCCTAAGAATCCTTTGGGAGTGATATTCATTTCCGTGGTACTGCTGTCTAAGAATCTGGAGAGGGCCCAGTAACACAAGTTAAAGAAGTTATAGAGGTCTGCTGAAAAACATTGTGCTTATGGTTGGCAGTATTGCATTGTGCACTTAGAAATGTGCTGAAGGTCTCATATATTTATTCTTTCCCATATATATATGACACATTATATGTATATACATAAACAGCATCATTATACACATATTAGCAACATCAAAGGCCAAGGTGTATACAGAAATACAAGTGTCAGAGGCACAGTGTTTTGGCTTTTCAAATTCCCAACTCATCCTAGATTCTTCCATCTCCTGCTTCACTGCAAGCAAGGCCAGTGAGGATTTAAACTTGGAGTCATCATTGCCTCTTGACAAGTAATGCTGATTCCTGACAAGTAATGCTGAGTCCTGGCAAGTAAATGGACAGGAAATTGGCTTCTGTACTATATAAGAGAATGTTTCATGCTTTACAATTTTCAGTTGTGTTCTTTTGACAGACATTTATTTGACTTGATGTAATAATAAAAGATAATGCATGTTTTCCCTCAAATGTTAACTTTCTATGAAAGGATTTGCAGCCAATCAAATAAACCCACTTTTCCCTTTATAGGAATGCTACCATGCTGCACCATTTTGAGCAGATGCATACATGATCAGTGTTTTGTGGAGTTGTTCACACATATTTCTTAAACCCATTTAAATTGTATGATAGGAATTATAATGTGTATATATAGATGCAAAAGTGAGCCTGCCATCAAAAATATTTTAGAACTGTTTAGAAGTAAGCAAAAATTATTCTTTGTATTATACACAGATACTATTACACATAATCTGCTTATTTGACATCCCAGTTTTCTATACCCATCCCCACTATCACTTTGAGATATTGTGTAAGTCACTTCTAATCTCTCGGTGAATGTTTACTGCTATTTTATACACTTCTAACATTTTTTTCTTGTGTACTACCTAGCAGGGAACTGAGAAACTGTTGCAAATACAGCTGTTTATTTGATAGGACGATCCAGGTGTTCAACAGATATGCTAGGCACGTCAAAAGAAAGGTTTCTTATAATTACTCCAATAGGATATTATAAAGTGTCTATTGGTTTAGATATATTTATATATATGCATATTTTTAAATATCCCAAAGCGTACTTTCTCACTCTAACTGAAAGATACTTAGGTCATTATAGTCCCATTGTAGGCAATACATAACTCAACTTGCACGTTCTATAAAATTTAGTAGATTTAGATGGGTATAACATATATTGTCACATAAGATTCTAATTTTGATTTCTATAATTAAATATGTTGCTGTTAGCTTTTTTTTTTTGAAAACTAGTGCTTTAAGAACAATGCCTCATCAAACCACATGCTAAAATTTAACTTTCTAAAGATCATTTTACTGAAAATATATACCACTGATGTTTTTGTCTCAATGTATGTATGTGACAGAGAGAAATTCATAGCATGGATATCTGACAGAAACTGATGAGATGAATGATAGGATTGTCTTTAAAAAGAGCTCTTCTTGATTCAAATTCAAATTATCTATAGGCTAAATTTAAATCTGTGAATGTAAAATCCATCACTCCAATATCATATCCTTATGTGAAACACAGCCTTCTAAATTAAGTTTGTTAATGCTTTCAAAGATCTTCAGAAAAAGTTATCTTGAGAATCTATGCATCTATATTTTCATACTCTTTTTAGAAGAAATCATCTGAATGAGTTAAATGATTTAAATACATATCTTCTAAGTTTTTATTAAGCTTTCTGAATAAGAAAACATACAATGGTCTTTAATATTTTAAACATAAGATAGGAGTTATTTCCTGTGCTATATTACAGAAGTAACTGTTTTATATCAATACTATGGCTCTTACATGCTTGAAGTTGAATTCTAATTCTGCTATTTCCTACCTAGTCATAGGCCTTGGGTAAACTTTTGTTTCCTGTTTCTCTTCTTTAAAATGGAGATAATAAAAGTAATTCCTTATGACAACTAATAAGAACATGCAAGTTAAGCATGTAAAAGAGCCGGAAGCAACCTAAATATACAAGAAACAAAATGGTTACTGATAATAATTTTATTATGTGCCTTTGCTTCAGATTTTTCATAATCTTCCCCCAGACAAAATTATTTTGGAGTGTATTAAAAGCCATGTTAATAATGATGTTCATGCTTCCACCATAAATTAATGTGAAAAATGTTTTTTTCAGCAGAGAAACCAGGGTGAATTGGAAAAGATTTGCCTCCTAGTTATTAAGATGTTATTGATCTGAGTGCAATGTATTTCTTTAGTGACATTGTCATAGATTGTATTATTATTCACAAGTCTTGCTACTTGTTGATAATAGTATTATATGTCCTTGCCCTTTGCTATGTGACTCTGATTCATCCCAGTAGAGTAGAAACAATGTGCATTCCCACCTCATCAACCCTGATCTTGCCCATAAATATGACCTTGACCAACAGAATCAGGTAAGAAGAGCACTGTATTCAGTACAAGAAGATACTTCAAGATGTATCACCTTATGCTTGTCCCTCTTGAGCTCTCTTCAATAACAATATTATGTCCAGAGAGCAGACATTTCTTCCTCCTGTGTCCTAAAATGAATGAAATTGTGGAGTCCAGCTGAGCCCTACAGAGATGCAGACACCAGAGGAGGAAATAAAAATTTGTTTCTGTAAGCCACTGAAATTGGGCATTGTTCATTACCACAGGAAAAGTTGATTAATACATGTGTTAAAGGCACTTATATACAAAGAGGAAATGAAAACTATATATTACTCAATAGAGTAAGGGAAAGAAGAATAAAAAAATAATTTAAACACTAATTACAAGTTATTTTTCCCTGAAAAATTGCTAGAGGTAGTAAAACCTATGGAAATAAAAAGGCATTTCGGGGCTTCCCTGGTGGCACAGTGGTTGTGAGTCCGCCTGCCGATGCAGGGGACACGGGTTCGTGCCCCGGTCCGGGAAGATCCCACATGCCGCGGAGCGGCTGGGCCCGTGAGCCATGGCCGCTGAGCCTGCGCGTCCGGAGACTGCGCTCTGCAACGGGAGAGGCCGCAACAGGGAGAGTCCCGCATACCGCAAAAAGAAAAAAAAGGCATTTGGTATATAATGAGAAATATACAATTTTATGCCTCAAGTTAATGTAGGGTATGATAGTTAATTTTATGTGTTAACTTGTCTGAGCCATGGTGCCCAAATATTTGGTCAAATATTAATCTGGATGTTTCTGTGAGGGTGTTTTTGGATGAGATTAACATTTAAATCAATGGATTTCAAATAAATCAGATTGCCCTTCATAGTGTGGGCAGGTCTCATCTAATCAGCTGAAGGTCTGAATAAAACAAAAGTCTGAGTTCTCCCAAGTGAGAAGGAATTCTGCCAGCAGATGACCTTTAGACTTGAACTGTTCAGACTCGAATTGCAGCATCAGCCCTTTTCTGGTCTCCAGCCTGACTGCCTTCGGACTTGAACTGCAGCATCAAATCTTCCCCAACCTACTGGTTTACCTGGCAGGGATTGGAAGCCTCTATAATCATGTGAGACAATTTATTAAAATAAACATCTCTCTGTTTCTCTGTCTCTATATCTCTCTGTTTCTCTGTCTCTCTCTAAATACACACACACACACACACACACACACCCTCCTGGTTCTGCTTCTCTGGGAAACCCTGACTCGTACAAATTTTGGTACCAGTAGTAAGGAATAGAATCTTAAGAATGAGTTTTCTGAATTGGTTTTGGGGTTTCGAGAACTGGGTCTCTACTGATTAGATTTATAGATACTAAAAATTCTATTTCCAGGAGCAAAGAGAACACTGATAGTTCACCTTGTGATATGACTACAGACATATACAAAATAAGACCACTGGATACTCCTCCTAATAAAGCAATTATGAGGCAAGGGTTTGATTGACCATATATATGATACCTTCAAATATTTTTGTCAAATAAATGAGTAAAATGAGATTAGCTGGTTGCTCCTAATGTCTCCGTACAAAGTGGAGAAAGAAAAGGATGAGCTCAGGGATTTGAATTTCCAGCTAAAGTTACACATAAATGACCTGAATGCTTCTATATCTGCCCTGAAAGAGACCCTTATCTCCCATAATCACATGGCTGAGATTGTTAAAAATCAAACCCACAATGTCATCCCATAAATTATAATGCAAATTAAATTCCCAGGGTCACAGTGTGTCTACTGCTAAAGTGAGAACATTGACTGGGAAGGTGTGGGATACTGGAAGTTGAAATGTGGAAACTGGAGACATTAAGCCTCTAAATTCTGATGTCTCCTTTGGCAATACCAGCAGCCCCTCATTGCCTGAAGAAAATGTAATGGTCTCCAATGAGGAAGTTGACCTGCAAGACACTGCTGACCAACTTCCAATGCTTCTTTGCTCCGAGACCTATAACTAGATCAAGTATCAGGAGGTTCCTAAAAGTGAGGTACAAAATTTGACCCATGAGAGAAGGTGTGCTACACTCCAAAAACGATTTGATTTTTCTAATTCATATAGACAGAAATCTGAGGAATACATGTGGGAATCCACATTAAGCGTGTGGCATAATGATGGAAGGAACACATAGCTGGATCAGGCCAAATTTATTGATATGGGTCCACTATACAGAAATTTATGCATTTAATATTGCAACTTGGAGAATTAGAAAGGGCTCTATCAGATTGTTTGCTTGGTTGGCTCTAACATGGACAAAAAGCTGGCCCACATTAAGTGAAGTTGAAATGCTGGACCTAACTTGGTTTACTTCCTCTACAGAGGAAGGGATTCAAAGACTTAAGGAGATTGGGATGTTAGAGTGGATTTATCACTTAAGAACCACTTACCCACCCTGGGAGAGTCCAGAAAACAAATCATCCAACATTACTGTAAGAAATTAATTGCTCTGTGATTGCTCTTCTCTATAGGTGATTCTAACCACATCCCCATCCAATTTGCCTTTTAGGTCTGCACAGAGAACAAATGGATCTTGGGGAATGACAGTAGATTATCATAAGCATAACCAAGTGGTGACTCCAATTACAGGTACTTCACCAGATATGGTTTCATTGTTTGAGCAAATTAACACATTCCTAGGTAACAAGTATGCAGCTACTGAGCTGGCACCATCGTTTTTTACATCCCTGCTGATAAAGATCACCAGGAATAGTCTGCTTTTAGCTGGCAGGCCAGCAATATACCTCATTATCCTACCTCTGGGGTATATCAACTCTCTAGCCCTATGCCATAATTTAATTTACTGTGATCTCGATCATCTTTCCCTTCCACAGGATCTCACACTGATCCATTACATCGATGACATTATCCTGATTACATCTAGTGAGCAAGAAGAAGCAACTACTCTACATTCATTGATGAGACATTTGTGTGTCAAAGGGTGCAAAATAAACCCAAGAAAGATTCAGAGCCGTCTACCCCAAGTGAAATTGCTAGGGGACCAGTGGCGTGGGACATGTTGAGATAGTCCCTCTAAACAGAAGGATAAGATGTTTCACCTGGCCCTTCTACAACTGAAAAAAAAGGCATAACAGCTCGTGGGCATCTTTGGGTTTTAGAGACAACATAGTCCTTATTTGAGTGTGTTATTTTGGCCCATGTACCAAGGGACCAAATAGCTGCTAGTTTTGAGTGGGGACCCAAACAAGAGAAGGCTCTGCCACAGGTCCAGGCTGATGTGTGCTGTTCTGTTGATTGGACCATACGATCCAGCAGTGGCTGAAAGAGAGCTGTTTGGAGCCTTTGACAGGCTCCTATAAGTGAATCACAGGGCAGTCCCTCAGGGTTTAGAAGAAAAGCCCTGCCATCCTCTGTGGATGACTACTCTGCTTTTGAGAAACAGCTTTTTGTCTGCTGCTAAGCCTTAGCAGACACTGAATGCTTAACCATGGGCCACCAAGTTACCATGCAAGTGAGCTGCCAGTTGTGAACTGGGTGTTATCTGACTCACCCAGACACTGTTGGTCGTTCACAGCAGCACCCCATTATCAGATGAAAGTAGGAATATGAGATTGGCTGAGCAGGCCCTGAAGGTGGCAGTCTATTCTACCTTATAACATGTTCTTAGTAAGTACATGCTATATGTTAAACATCTGAATTGTAAAGATATATTTTAAAATTATGCCAATTTTATATTTAATCTTATCCAATCATTTACCATTGTGGTAGCTGGATTTTTTAAAATCCTTTGTAGTTGGATTTTTTAATTCTTGTGTTGGTAAAGTATAAAATTTTTATTTCAATCTTTATTAGTCTGCTGGGCTACCATAACAAAATGCCATGGATGAGTGGCTTAAACCACAGAAATTTATTTCTTAAAGCTCTAGAGACAGGGTAGTCCAAGATGAAGGTACCAGCCAATTTGGTTCCTGGTGAGAGCTCCTTTTCTAGCTTGCAGATGGCTGCCTTCTCCCTGTGTCCTCACATGGCAGAGAGAGAGAGAGAGAGAGAGAGAGAGAGAGAGAACAAAAAAAACCTCTCTCTTTTCCTCTATTTCTAAGGCCATCAATCCTCTTGGATGAGGGCCTCACCCTTATGACCTAATTTAACTTTAATTACCTCCTAAAAGCCCTATCTCCAACACAGTCAATTGGGGATTAGGTCTCAATAAAAAATTTTGGGGGGGCACAGTTCCATCCATTGCACAAGCCAAATTCTGAGTTTCCTGAGCAAGTTTATGGTTCTATACTGTTTAAGTATATCTGACTTCATCCTCAAATGACTGAGTAAACCTTTTACACGTCTGTATGGCAAGATAAATGTACAGATCATGTCTCTTCTATTTGGGTATTTTTGTTGTTGTTGCTATTTTGTTGTTTTCCTCTCCATTTTTAGAAACATTCTTGATTATTTTAATGCTGTTGTAAATAAAAATGGGGATTTACCAAAATGGTCTCCTTGAATAAACAGTGGCATCAGAAGCAGAAACACTTCAGGGTTCAACCAGCAATATATACAGAGGAAAACTCCTTGTCTGAATGAGAAGCCCGCCCACCTTGTCTCCCTCTCTTCCGTGTACACTCACATCTGTAAGCTGTCTGGCCTGCAAAGAGATGTCTTTAATCTTGTGTTTTAAGTACTTAAATTTTCTCCTATCTATATTTTGTTAATTTGAATAGGTAGTACAGACATGTGATAAAAAGAAAAAAAGTGAGATTATCAAAATGAGTAAACTGTGAAGAATAATTTACCCTTTTACCTCATTTACAGAATTTTCCAGAACGTTCCCTCAGAGGGAGTCACTACTCATATTATAACTAGCTGAACATGCATACAAGTGAAAGTTCTTATGTACATTCCATGATTTTTTAAATGGTATAATGATAGACATTCTTCTACTTTTTTCTTTAAATTATTCATTATCATTGCATTTCATCTATATAGAGTTTCAAATTTTTCCATTAGAGGCATTGACTAAGCTCAATCTTCTATTAATAGGACATATATTGTGTGTTTGTGTTTTCCTGTTATACACTATTCTGCAATTGCCCATCCTACATACATTTCTTCAACAGCCCTCTAATAACATTTTGGCAGTCATTTGAAGAAGTGAAACTGCAATATATTTAGTTATATCAACATAGTTGTGAAAAATTACAATAATACAATTAGAGAACTGCAGTTGAAATATGTATGTATTTAGTATGCAGACCTCCCAAGTTTAGCTTAAATGTGTGCTTGAAGATGGCCAAGTCCTTGAACAAATGGCTTTTGCCCTATCCCATTCATGTTGGAAACCCCTTCCTAATCTTCAGAGATTCTTGGGAAGAGGTGTATTTTTAACCCCTAAGCAAATCTAGTTCTGACATATTACTTCCTCTGAGTTTGTAATCTCCATTCTGGACATCACCTCCTATTCTACTGTACTTTTTCTTCCCTGTTCACCCAAATATTGAATCTTTCTTATCCCATTAGTTGTCAACTAAGCTCGCGTGATGCAGATTTTATGGAATGTCCACGGGATGACAAAGTCAGAATTGAGACGTTCTACAACAAAGTACCATACTGAAAGACAGTCAAAAATTATGTTAAGACATCTTTATTATTTTATGAACCTTGAAAGTTTTTACTAATCATCTCTTTCCCATTTGTCACAGAACACACCATTCTGTACGCTATTTTCTCTTCGTGCTCCCACCTTCCTTTTTTTTTCCTTCTAATTCTTCTTATTCTCTGGGTCTCCATTCTTCACTCTTCACTGAATGATAATCTGAAGCTAAACATTTCTCCTTATATAACAATGAGCTTAGTTCTTTCTTGTTGCTACTTTATCTTAGGCCCATCTTGTTTAAATAAAAAAAAAATACATATATGAGGTAAACTTCTAAGCCAAATGCCATTTAATTTTTTAAAAAAAATTTATTGGAGTATAGTTGATTTACAATGTTGTGTTAGATTCAGGTGTACAGCAAAGTGAAACAGTTATACACATACATACAACCACTCTTTTTTAAAATATTCTTTTCACCATTGACTTTTGATTTCCAACCTCTACCAGCAAAAAATAACCACTACTGGACTTGAAATAAAGGGACTTGTTTTAGTAAATCAAATTGTTAGGAATAATCTCTCGCGTTTAGTGTCCATAAGCAAACTGAAGTCATACAACATAGAAATGTTAATCTAATCTGCTCAAAATATAACTTTCACACCCAGCTTCCTGCTTAGAAATAGGCGATGGATAAAGCCAGTGTTTTTTTGGTTATTCCTCTTGCTTTAAACAAATTTCTTACATATATATTTTTCCCCTTTGAAAACACAGAAAAAAGTTGACATAGAAAAACTAGATTAATATCAATGAGCAGTAGAGAAATAAAGAAGTAAAAACTAATGTATTTAGTTTTTACAAGGCTCATTATACTAAAATCATTTCACCTGCCATTGATCCTTAACATTCAACTTTGACCACATCAAGAGTACATGTATTGGCCTGTGGCGGCCTGCAAGCCAACGGTTAGCGTTGACAGAGATTGTCTGAGAGTGTCAGCTTGCCGTGTAGCTGACAGGGTCTTGGTGCTCTGGCCGGCTGTCAGGCCTGAGCCTCTGAGGTGAGAGCGCCGAGTGCAGGACATTGGTCCACCAGAGATCTCCTGGCGCCATATAATATCAATCTGTGAGAACTCTCCCAGAAATCTCCGTATCAACGCTAAGACCTAGCTCTACTCAATGACCAGCAAGCTCCAGAGCAGGACACCCCATGCCAAACAACTAGCAAGACAGGAATACAGCCCCACCGATTAACAGAGAGGCTGCCTAAAATCATACTAAGTTCACATACACCCCAAAACACACCACTGGAAGCAGTCCTGCCCACCAGAAAGACAAGATCCAGCCTCATCCACCAGAACACAGGCACCAGGCCCCTCCACCAGGAAGCCTACACAGGCCACTGAACAACCTTACTCACTGGGGGCAGACACCAAAAACAACGGGAACTACGAACCTGCAGCCTGCGAAAAGGAGGCCCCAAACACAGCAAGTTAAGCAAAATGAGAAGACAGAGAAATATGCAGCAGAAGAAGGAGGGACTGTTAACAGAGGGTAGGTAAAAACTCACCAGACCAAACAAATGAAGAGGAAATAAGCAGTCTACCTAAAAAAGAATTCAGAGTAATGAGAATATAGATATACAAAATCTTGGAAACAGAATGGAGAAAATACAAGAAATGCTTAATGAGGAACTAGAAGAACTAACGAGCAAAGAAACAATGATGAGCAACACAATAAGTGAAATTAAAAATTCTCTAGAAGGAATCAATAGCAGAATAACTGAGGCAGAAAAACAGATAAGTGAACTGGAAGATAAAATGGTGGAAATAACTACCACAGAGCAGAATAAAGGAAAAAGAATGAAAAGAATTGAGGATTGTCTCAGACACGCCTGCAACAACATTAAACGCAACAACATTTGAATTATAGGGGTCCCAAAAGAAGACAAAAAGAAAGGTACTGAGAAAATATTTGAAGAGATTATAGTTGAAAACTTCCCTAATATGGGAAAGGAAATAGTCAGGTGCAAGAAGTGCAGAGAGTCCCACACAGGATAAGTCCAAGGAGAAACACACCAAGACACATATTAATCAAACTATCAAAAATTAAAAACAAAGAAAAAATATTGAAAACAGCAAGGGAAAAAAACATACAAGGGAATCTTCATAAGAGCTGATCTTTCAGCAGAAACTCTGCAAGCCAGAAGGGAGCGGCAGGACATATTTAAAGTGATGAAAGTGAAAGACCTACAACCAAGATTATTCTACCCAGCAAGCATCTCATGCAGATTCGATGGAGAAATTAAAACCTTTACAGACTAGCAAAAGCTAAGAGAATTCAGCACCACCAAACCAGCTTTACAACAAATGCTAAAGGAACTTCTCTAAGCTAGAAACACAAGAGAAGGAAAAGATCTACAATAACAAACCCAAAACAATTAAAAAAATGGTAAAAGGAACATACATATCAATAATTACCTTAAATGTATATTCATTAAATGCTCCAACCAAAAGACATAGACTGGCCGAATGGATACAAAAACAAGACCCATATATATGCTGTCTACAAGAGACCCACTTCAGACCCAGGGACACATACAGACTGAAAGTGAGGGGATGGAAAAAGATATTCCATGCAAATGGAAATCAAAAGAAAGCTGGAGTAGCAACACTCATACCAGACAGAAAATACTTTAAAATAAAGACTATTACAAGAAACAAAGAAGGGCATTACATAATGATCAAGGGATCAAGAAGAAGATATAACAGGGGCTTCCCTGGTGGCGCAGTGGTTGAGAGTCCGCCTGCCGGTGCAGGGGACACGGGTTTGTGTCCCGGTCCGGGAAGATCCCACATGCCGTGGAGCGGCTTGGCCCGTGGGCCATGGCCGCTGAGGCTGAGCGTCCATAGCCTGTGCTCCGCAATGGGAGAGGCCACAATCATGACAAAATGCAAATATGAGATTATAAGGGACCAGAAACAAAACCCAATGACCAAGTAAACAACCAAACAACCAAGAGAAGAGTTAAGCGACCAAGACTGGGTAAAAGGTAAAAGTGGAAGCTATAGATGGAGTGACTCCTGAAAAGCTGTCTCCACTCTTCTCAGGGTAAGAATTAGGTTTACCCCAGGGTCCTAAGCTGCCCATAGATTAGGACCAATCTAGGTCTGAAAATGCCGACCTCAGACATATAACTCACATAGTTCAGGAGACAAAGTAATTTCAGAACCATGTCAGGCAAATGCAGAGCTTTGACAATGTGAGTGTCACAAAGGCATTTTGTGACAACTTCTGAGAAAGCAGCGGTAATTACCATAAATTACCATTGAAAGATTTCAAAAATGTACGAGGAAATTATCGATATTTTTAGGCTTCTCAAGAGTCCTAGGAGCTTGAAAACTACAGTCTTATGAATAAAATACCTCCTAGAATACTAATATTTTATTTAAACTACATACAATTATACGTGTGTGTATTATAAAAAAGCTATGAGATATTTATGAAGTCATAAAGTTGTATTAGTCAGCTCAGGTGGCCATAACAAAATACCACAGACCAGGAGGCTTAAATAACAGAAATTTATTACCTCACTGTTCTGGAGACCAAGTCCAAGATCAGGGTGTCTATATCTGGTCTGGTGAAGTACTCTTCCTGGATTTCAAACAGTGTTCTTCTTGCTGCGTCCTCATATGGCAGAGAGAGTACTGGTGTCTCTTCCTCATCTTATAAGAGCATTCTTATTATCAAATCAGGACTCCACCCTTATGAGCTCATTCAACCTTGATCATCTCCTTAAAGGCATTATATCCAACACGCATGTGATGTCAGGGCTTTGACATATAAATTATGGGGACACAATTCAGTCTATAGCAAAGGTAATATGCAAAATTAAACATTATAATTTATTTATTATTAAATAAACCCCATTTATTTTGGTGGAGACAGAAAACAATGAATAAGTAATAAGAACAAAATTATCTTTATATTCCTATCCCGGGGCAAATGCTCAATATTATGGCATGTTTCATTACAGCCACAATTCTGTATATGTTGCTTATACAAATAAAACTTTAAAATTTAGTTTTACATGTGTTTTTTTCTATTATAATAAACTTTACTGAAATGATTTCAAAGGCTTTAAAATATTTTAATAAATAATCAGAAAAAATTTTTGAGTTAAAGACATAAATGGTAGCACATTTTTCATCTTTCATCAGTCTGTCTGCTCTCTTTCTTGTTTTTTTCCCAAGGATACATTAATGTAATATATCAGGTTCTCCCCAGTAACTATTCTCATAATCTGTCTCTTTTTGTCAGAACTTCTCAGTGTACCCAGTGTCAACAGTTACCACAAATGGGTCACATATGAGCCAAAGTACAGATCCTCTTGTTGCTCCAGCCCCTGGGTGGGCTCTGGACATACAGGACCTTTTGCTGGTAACAGCCGTGTCTATTAACCCTAGAGCATTGTATAGAATTATAATTATCTATGTGTGCCTCAGTCTGAAAACATTTAGGAGGCATTGCTTAAGTTTCATGTTCTAAGGATACTGTGATGAACACATTCGTGAACAAAAGCATATTCAGTGTTCCACACTTCTTATTAGATTAGACTCCTCTAAGTAAATGACTAGATAGAGGGATAACAGCCTTCAAGCAAATGGTACATATTGCAGGACTGCTTTGTATAGACGTAGTATCAGTTCGCACCCCCACTGTTATGCACTGAATTGTGTGCCCCAACATTCACGTGGAAGCTGAAACCCCCAATATAACTGTATTTGGAGATATGGCCGTTAAGGAGGCAATTAAGGTTAAATGAGGACCATTAGTGTGGTCCTAATCCAAAGAACTGTTTTCCTTATAAAGAGACGAAGAACACCAAAAGTGCACATGCACAGAGGAAAGGCTATGTGTGGACACAGTGAGAATATGTCTGCAAGCCAGGAAGAGAAGTCTCACTAGAAACCAACCCTTCTGGCACCATGATCCTGGACTTCTAGGCTCCAGAACTGCGAGAAAAGAGATTTTGTTGTTCAAGTCACCCAGTATATGGTATTTTGTTATGGCAGTTCGAGCAAACAAATACACTCACCAACAAATTGTGGTCTCCCTTTTTACACATAATTACTTAATCTTGATGAAATAAAAATATAAACAAGCAAAGAGAAAGAAAGAAAGAGAATGAGAAAAGTTAAATAAACAACTATAATATCTATGATAGTAAATAATATCACACAAACTGTATGTGTGTGTGTGTATGTGTACGTGTGTGTGGTATATTCATAGAGGACTTTTCATAAAGAATTGATTTCGAACCAATTAACTGTAATTACTAATCAGCATTACTTTTACCTGCATGATTTCTAAACTCAAAGAGATTGAGACACTATTACTTTTCCAATGCATATTGTGATTGCCAAAGCAAGTAGTATTTAAAAGACAGAGAGGACAACATGATTTTAGAAATTTATTATGTAGTAATGATTCAGTAAATAGTGAATTTTGAAATATTTTTTCTCAATAAAAAATTGTAACATACTTTAGAAAAAGTGAATTGATTTTTGAGGCGATGGATAGCATTCTCAAAAGCTACCAGTAGATGGTGTAACAGGAGTACTCAAAATTGAGAAAACACCTTTGTACATTTTCTCCATAACCACTCTAATTTTTTTGCTAAGGAGAGTTTTTTTTTAAATAATATAAATTACTTTAATATCAGTAAGTTCCTATATAAAGTGTATTTCAATTATCTCTACACTGTTTAAAAACTGCCGCAACTGATTCAAACATAAATAGCAAGAAAGATATGACACAATGTTTTTCTCCTTTCGTTAAGTTCTATGCACAAACATTTTAAAGTTTACTTGCCTGTATGCATTTAGTACTTCATATAGAATATATGCATACTATACATGTGTCTTTTTTCTTCCAACACAGCACATTCACTTTTGTAAGTTTACATTTATGTAACCCATATTGGTCTATGAGAAAATAGTTCCCATGTTATAAAAAAATACACAGTCGTACCTCGGTATCAACGCAGGATTGGTTCCAGGAGCCCCCATGGATACCAAAATTATAGTAGGCTCAAGTTCCAGAGCTAGCTCTCCCAATCCACAGTTCCACACTCGGGATTCAACCAACTGAGGATTCTGTAGTACTGCAGGTATGTATTGAAAAAATCCAAGTATAAGTGGACCTGCACAGTTCAAACCCCTGTTGGTCAAGGGTTAACTGTATATTGCTAGAATTGAATTAAACAATATATGTGTTGTTCCCTTAATATCAGAGATTATATATGCATGAAAGAATATATACTTATCTAGTTAACACTGTTTCCATTATTAAAATTTCACGAATTGTCACATGTAGGTGACCTCTCTAAGAGGACTAGTGCAAAATCAAAATAAGTGTGTAAAATATGAAGGAGCAATCTCTTGCACACCCATATAGTCTACATTGTGTGATCACTGCCACAAAAGTTCCCTATCTACTATGTGGCCTGGAATAACAACAATTAATTGATGTGTTGTGGGAAGTAGTGTGATCATGATCATTTTTATAATAGAACTATGTTTAGCCTCCTTCTTTTCACATTTCTAATTTTTAGGGTAATTTACTCCTGAGATATACCTCCCCATTCCCGTTAGGACAGTTTACAGATCATCTAAGATTTGTACAGAAAGTATACACAAGGTAATCGATCGTGATGCTCAACAATTCTTTCCAGTTCTTCACTTACCAGCTCTTGTGCATCACTACCTGCCCTACTTCTTTTCTGAAGTGTGGCCCAATGATCTGTTCTTTTTTTTTTTTTTTTTTGCGGTACGCGGGCCTCTCACTGTTGTGGCCTCTCCCGTTGTGGAGCACAGGCTCCGGGCGCGCAGGCTCAGCGGCCATGGCTCACGGGCCCAGCCGCTCCACGGCATGTGGGATCTTCCCGGACCGGGGCACGAACCCGTGTCCCCTGCATCGGCAGGCGGACTCTCAACCACTGTGCCACCAGGGAAGCCCTTTTTTTTTTTTTTTTTTTTCCAATGACCTGTTTTTGACACATTACTTTGTGGAGAAGATTTGTGCATTTGTGAATAGGATTCACCATAACTTTTTCCCTGCAGAATTTGAACTTTATTGATTAAATAAACTCATATTTATTAAGAATATAGGACAGTGCCTGGTACATAGGTAGTACTGGACCAAGGACTTATGATTGGCCATTATTTACCTATTGGATTGGCTTGAATAACTTTAGTCAGGCTTCTCTCCTCCTCATAGGTCCTAAACTTTGGCTTACCCTAAGTTTAAGCAAGCACTAACTAGGGTGCATAGCATGCCCCCACCCCCGCAGCAGCTCATTTGAAGAATCTGCTGACCACCAGAAAAGCATTTCCTGCTGAAGCACTTGATTTTGCCACCTACTCACCCAACCTGCTTACCTTACTCCCCACAAAGTTCCTGCTAATTCTGCTTGCCTCTACCTGCAAGAGATAACCTTTTCTCTGTTTGATTCTGAGATACTTGCAATCCTGAGGTCATACTGTTCTCCCTAATGTATTGCAAATAAGTCTTTTAAAATAGTCTCTCCTAATCTAAGTCATTATTTTTTGGCATACCATATAACTGCTTGCTATTGTTATCAGCATCTATAAAGATTGTTCTATGATTTTTTCATCTTTTATAGTAAAGTATACTGATATATTTTCTAAAGTTGGCACATACTGAGTTCTTTCAATAGACGTAATTAAAAGTATGCTGCTAGTATGTATCTCATTATCTTTAGCTAAAATTTGTACCTATATAAAATGAAACATTTGAAATTACTGGCACTCAATTATTTGATCTATAAAATTGGCAATTTCACATGATTCAGCCTAAAATTTTGATAAGTGAGAAGAGTTCATTTCTTGTTTTTTTTTTTTGTATTAACATTCCCTAGTTGATGTTGGTTTATAAAATGAATTGGGAAATTTCTAGTACGTATTTGTTTTTGCTGTAATGTTAACCTGAAATTATTTATAAATGTGATAAATCCCAATTTATTAAATACTTATTTGATCTTTCATGCATATGTCAGGAGTGTTTTGATATTTTGTTTTTCTTGTAAATCTGTTAAAGTTTTTTTACTTCATTTTGCCAAACTGTAAGGGCAATGTAGAGATTTCTTAACAAACTTATTATTTGATTGGCTAAAGTTGTATATTTTTATTCCTATTGCTCATTGAAAACCATGCATAGTCTCTCTCTTTTAATGCTTATCGCTAAACTTTGACATAGAAATATGGAATATATCACTTATCAACATGTGGAACTATTTACTCCCAAGACAATAATTTTAGCATTCTTTTCTTTCTGCTACTCAAAACACCTTCTGCAGTTCGCCTGATATCACATTAGGTGGTATTTTACATTCTGATAGCTATTTTTTAAGATTTTGTTTTTTAAGAGTAGTTTCAGGTTCACAGCAAACTTAAGGGGAAGATACTAAAATTTCCTATATACTTCCTGATCCCAGACATGCATAGCCTCTCCCATAATTAGCATCCCCCACCAGAGTGGTACATTAGTTATAATCAATGAATTTACATCGACATGTCATAATCATCCAAATCCGTAGTTTACATTAAAATTCAGACTGCCTATTGTACATTCTATGGGTCTGGACAAATGTACAATATAATGACATGTATTCACCATTATAATATCATACGGAGTATTTTCCCTGCCCTAAAAGTTTCTGTTCTACCTATTCATTTCCCCACCCTCATCCTGGCAACCACTGATTTTTTTACTCCCTGGTTTTGCCTTTTCAAGATTGTCATATAGTTGGAATCTAATAGAATGTAGCCTTTTCAGATTGGCCTCTTTTGCTTGTTTAGTGATATGCATTTAAGGTTCTCCATGTCTGTTGATGGCTCCATAGCTCTTTTCTTTTCAGACCAGAATAATATTCTATTGTGTAGATGTATCACAACTTATTTATCTATTCACCTAGTGAAGGGCACCTTGATTACTTCCAAGTTTGGCAGTTATAAAGCTGTTATAGACATCCATGTGCAGGTTTTTGTGTGGACATAAATTTTCAGCTACTTTGGGTAAATACAAAGGACCATGATTGCTGGATTATACGTTAAGAACGTTTAGTTTTGTAGGAAACTGCAAAACTATCTTCCAGAGTGGCTGTGCCACTTTGCATTCCCACCTGCAGTGAATGAGAGTTCCTGCTGCTCCACGTCCTCACCAGCACTTAGTGTTGTTAGTGTCCTGGACGTTGGCTATTCTAATAGGAATTTAGTGGTATTTCACTGTTATTTTAATTCCCTTTTCCCTAATGACATATGATGTGGAACATATTTTCATGAGCTTTTTTGCCATCTGTATATATTCTTTGGTGAAGTGTCTGTTAAAGTTTTCGTCTCATTTTGTTGAATGGGTTGTTTTCTTATTGTTGAGTTTTAAGAGTTCTTTTTATATTGTGGATAACAATCCTTTATCAAATGTGTCTTCGAAAATATTTCTCCCAGTCTGTGGCTCTTCCCTTCATTCTCTTGACATTGTATAATGCAGAGCAGGTGTTTTTAATAATAATGAATTACAGCTTATTAATTATTTCTTTCATGGATTATGTCCTTGGTGTTGTTCTAAAAAGTCAACCCCATGCCCAAGATTGTTTAGGGTTTCTCCTATATTATCTTCTAGGAGTGTTACACTTTTGCATTTAACATATAGATCTGTAATATATTTTGAGTAACTTCTGTAAAGGATGTAAGATCTGCATTTATTTTATTTAATTAATTAATTTATTTATTTTGCATGTGAATATCCAGTTGTTCCAGCATCATTTGTGGAAATGATTCTCTTTTTCCACTGTATTGCCTTGCCTTTGCTCCTCTGTCGAAGATCAGCAGACTATATTTACACAGGTCTGTTTCTGGACTCTTCTTTCTGTTCTATTGATCTATATGTCTATTCTTTCACCAATACTAGTGTCTTAAGTACTGTAACTTTATAGTAAGTCTTGAACTCAGGTAGTGTTAGTCCTTCAACTTTGTCCTTCTCCTTCAATACTGTGTTGATTATTCTGGGTCTTTCGTCTTTCCATATAAAATTTAGAATGTTTGTCAATATCTGCAAAATGAACTGCAGAGATTTTGATTGTGACGGCACTGAGTCTATAGATCAAGCTGGGAAGAACTGACATCTTGACAATATGGAATCTTCCTATTCATAAAAGTGGAATATCTTTCTATTTATATTTTTTGTTGATTTTGTTCATCGGAGGTTTGTAATTGTCCTCATATAAACCTTGTATATGTTTTGTTAGATTCTGATTGCTATCTTAAAAAGTCATTTAAAATCATTTGTAATATGTATCAATAAATCAAACCAAATCTGGAATAAAAGATTTTATTTGAGGAGACTATTTTAATAAGAAGAATGCACCTACCAAAAGATCTGCAAGCATCTTAAATATTAGGCATAAAAGGGCTTTTATAGAAAGGATAAAACAAGGCTAGAAGGAACAAGGTTCAGGAATTTGGACAAGAAATGTTAGGGGCAACTCTGCCTTCTAATTCTGCCTAGGGCTGGGGATGTGTCTAAATTCAAAATCCTTTGGGTCCTAATCTACAGAATATAAGTTAATGTGAGGTAAATATAAATTCTGAAGGCCAATCATTCGGTACATCATGGATGTATTAGTCAAGGTTCTCCAGAGGAAAAGAACCAATAGGATATATATACATATATAATTTATAATTTATTTATAATATATATTTAGTTATTTACTTTAAGGAATTAGGTCATGTGATTTTGGAAGTTGGCAAGTCCAAAATCAGCCGGATGGAAAACCAGGGAAGAACTGACATTGGAGTTCAAGGCTCAAGACCATCTGCTGGCAGGTTTCTCTCCTGTTCAGTCTTTTGTTCCATTCAGGCCTTCAAGTTGATTAGATAAAGCCCACTTACATTACGGAGGGCAATCTGCTTTAATCAAAATCTACAATCTCAATGTTAATCTTGCCCAAAAATACCCTTAAAGAAACATCCAGCATAATAAAATTTGACCACTTTTCTGGGCATTGGGGCCCAGCCAAGTCTGACACATAAAATTAACCATCAAAATGAATATGAAGACTTTTTTTTTTTTTTTTTGCCAGTCTCTCTTCCTGAATGCACTGTGACTTATCTAGTAATGTGCATGGAATTATCTGGGATATTAATTATATAGTTAGATTTTTTTTTTTTGCCAGTCTCTCTTCCTGAATGCACTGTGACTTATCTAGTAATGTGCATGGAATTATCTGGGATGTTAATTATATAGTCAGATTTCCAGACACCTCTGTTTAATATTTCAATTCATTAAATCTCAGATAATGGACATGAATTTACAATTTTAGCAGTCTCCTAGGAGGGATTCAGATACAGGTGGTCATGCACCTTACTTTGAGAGACACTGTTAGTGATTTTCTCCTGACATTCAGTGTTTAATTAATGTTTTATGAAGTAATGGAGATTTTAACCACCTGCAATTGTTCATCACGGGCATGTTTAATAGTCTGGAAATAACATGTTGTGATCTATAATATTCTTTGAATCCATTAGTTTCTTTTACTTTTTTTTGTCATTAATTTACTAGGCTCATTATGCTTACATTTTTTACCACTCTGAGTAATAAGATTTGTTAAATGTGGACTCTAAGTATCATTCTCTGTAGATATTCTTTTAGCTGTTTTATTTATTTGGTGTTAAGACTGTCAGTGAATCAGTTGAATAATAATACCAAAAGTTTCTAGCAATTTGCTTATGAGAACATGTACATGTTTTAAAAAATACATATGCATGAAATTGTCTACTCAATTCAAAATAAATAGAAACAAATTACAATGAAAATATATATTAATTTAAAAAAATAGAAGTATATTTATAATAAGTATGCAAATGTAATAATTTTTTATTTGGCAAAATTTCTAAACCTTGAAGTTTTTGTGGTGTTTGGATAGATACAGTGAATGTGCCACATATATATAATAATGATAATCCCATTTTCAGTAGAATTATCATTTATAATATTGGATGCTATAAGATAATTGAAAAATGCCTTCAAATTTTGAGCAAAAAATATTTGTCAAGTATGGAAACAATATGTATTTCCTTATACCTGTGCTTGCAGACAGATAACACTTCTGCACATTTTTTACAAAGAAATTAATCAAGAATGAATTCCAGAATAAGAACACCAATAGAAAATGTGTGATACAAGAAGTAGTGGCTTATATGAATTGTAAAATGTAATAAAATGTCAAAAACATTAATATAGATGAAGAGGCACATTTTTTATTTAATTTATTTTTAAAATGTCAGTATTTTATGTCAGTAAGTTGCAAACCACTGTAAACTTTTTTTTGCATTAAATAACATGGTATCAAAGTACTCTATAATTTAAATTACACATTTTCTAACTTTTCATTCATTCTTTCTTTCTTTATTTTAAAGTGGAGGACCGTTCTGTTTAATATCTAAATAACTTCTCCTCTGAATTCCATTACTTCCCAAGTTCTAGGGAAACTTACACTGTTGATTGTCCTTTTCCAGATATAACTTCAAAACTACCCTCTCTACCTGATCTTCCATATCTGTATTTCAATACATTATATCCCATCCAATATTAAAGATTAAGTAACTTTATATCAGATAAAATTTAACTCCTTTGTTGCAACTTTTTCCTGTAGCTAATACTGAAATCCTCCTTTCATCAGAAAAACTACAGAAACTAGCTCTGCTCCCTATCCTCTTTTAAAGTCTTCAATTTGGTTTAATTTGGCCTATGATATTACCTCTCAGGTTAAATTCTTTTTTATAAAGCAGCTTTTATCTTTAAACACATATAAGCAAATCCAAAGAATTAGCATGCTTATTTCTTTATTAAATTGTTTCCACCATCTGTTCATAGATATAGATATAGTTATAGATATAGACATAGACATAGAAATAAATATATTTGAATTTGCTTTCACACCTGTGGCAATAAGTTAAAAGTACCGCCCTGGTATTTCAAATGAATACAATATAAAATTCAGTAATATGTTTTAAAGATAATTAGAACATCATCGTTTTCCAGTAGATGAATTAAAGATTAGATTTATTTAAATAATTTATATGTTTTTGTACATCTGTTATTTTGTGTATTTAAATATATTTGAGTATAAATTTATTTTACATTTTGGCTATATTAATATTTTTAGGCAATCATAGGAAGTTATACATTCTTCATTTCTAAAATATTGTAACTTATGGAACTTCCCTGATGGTCCAGTGGTTAAGAATCCATCTTCCAATGCAGGAGACACGGGTTTGATCCCTGGTCGGGGAACTAAGATCCCACATGCCACAGGGCAACTAAGCCTGCGTGCCACAACTACTGAGCCTGCGAGCTCTGTAGCCCACGCGCCGCAACGAAGAGCCTGTGTACCGCGACGAAAGACCCTGCATGCTGCAATGAAGATCCCATGTGCCGCAACTTAAGACCCGGCACAGCCAAATAGATATTTTTAAAATGTCAATTTATGACTTAAAAATAATAACTACAGTGGATAAACTTGGCAAACACTTGAACAAGTGAGTAATGTTGGTTAACATCATCAATATATCATGCGTATGTCAGGTACCCCTCCCAGACAAATGTGAACAGAGCACATAACCTGTTTTATTCTTTCCAAGAAAACTTGTAACTTCAGTCTAATAATATGAAAAGAGAAAGAAAATCCTAGATTATGACTTCTATACCTGGTCCACATTCCTCAACATTATAAAGATCATGGAAAATAGGAAAGGGGAAAACGTCACACATCGGGGGAGCTTGGGGGGACCTGACAACTAAATACAATGTGGTATCTTGGATGCGATCCTGGAAAAGAAAGAAGACATTAATGGAAAAATAGGTGAAATCCAAATAAAATCTGGAGCTTAGTTAATAGTGATATAACAACATCAATTTCTTAACTTGATAAATATACCATGGTAACGTATGGTGTTAATCATGTGGGAAACTTGATGACGGGTATTCAAAAAATCTCTGTATAACATTTTAACTTTTCTCATTCCAAAATAAAAAGTTTAATTGAAAAGACTTACATATACTTGTATGTATGTATATATGTATGTATTTACTATGGGCCTCAGGTACATTTGTTGATTGTACACATTATCATCATCTATATCTGCTTCCTTCACAAAAGAATGATCTGTATTAATAGCTTTTTACTTTTGTAGATGCTTGTATCAATTACCGACAATGACAGTTTTATTTCTTGTTTCTTCAGTAGATTGATTACAGAAATGTCTCTGACTTCTGAGCCCACTTTGCGTCTATATCTTTAACAATGTTACTTTGCAGCTTCTCTTATGATGAGATTGAGTTTATTTCCTCATTCCAAATTTCTGCACTAGCCTTATGATTTGCTTTTGCCAATAGCATGTAGTAGAAATACTGTTGTACCACTTCCAAATGTAAGCCTCAAAAAGCCTGGCATGCTTCTTCTCATTCTCTTGGAAACCTGCTGCTGCCATGGTGAAAGGTTTTGGCTAATGCGCTGGATCCTGAGAAATACATTGTCTGATCATACCACTTAACCCCGCAGCCAGCCAGCCAAGTGCCAGATACGTATCAGAGGTCTTCCTAGAACACCCAGTCTCTAGCCAGACATATATAGCTAACCACTGAAATATAATGAGCCCAACTGAGATCAGCCAAACACTACTTGCTCAAGTGATCTATGGACTCATAAAAATTAATAAACGGCTCTTGTTTATTTCTACTATGGAATAAGTAACAGAAACAGCTTATCATACATATATAGTTTATCTTTATATTTTATCAAATTTTTTGGCATATTAAAGTAATTAAAGGAATTCATTTCTATGCTAGTCTGACAAGTAATTTTATGTATACAGTGTTTTAGATTCATCACCTTTTATCTCTTGAAAAAATCAAAAAGTTTTCTCTATTAATTTATTAATATATTGCTTTATATTTACAGATATTTTGATAATAAGTCATCTTTACATCCTTTATATATATATAGCAGAGTTCATTTTGTCCATTTAAAAAAATAAATTGTGGTTTCAATTGTATAATGCTGTATCTAGAATTTGGTTTTCATTGTAATTTATAAATGAAATAGGTCTACATATATCCTTTTTGCATTGTCTTTTAGAATTTAAAAAGTCAATAGTATACTAAATATGAAATGAAGAGCTGGACATGGTCTGTTCTTTCTTTTTTTTAAACAACTCTAAGAAGTTAACAGCTTCTTGGCATCTAGGTAGCAGTTAACTACAATAACATCTTGCAAATAGCCTTGTATTAGGAGTTCTAATATTAGCCTTGTATTTTGAGTTCTTTTCCATGAAAAACTTTTCATGTTTTTCTCTATTTTTGTATTTTATCTATTTTACTGATTTCTGCTCTTTATTTCTCCTGATTTTTTCTTATTGACACAACATCTTCTTCAGTTGTCATTGTGTAACTTATTCTAATACTTATTTGGCCAAGAACCAAATAGGAAATTATACTTGAAGAGTAAGAACAGGTGGAAGGATATACTCTACCAGGTGCCAAGGATTAATGAATATAAGGTATTCATTCCACTTCCAGAATAGCAACCTAAAGAGTGTAAGTACAGAAGTGCACCTATTCCCCAGCAAAACAACTACACCTGAAAATTATTTTTAAAATAACCATTTAAAGTCTGAAAATTTTCCTAAGGGTATACTATAAGTTAAGAAACATGCATTTAAGAAAGTCTACCAAATCTTATACATACGAAAAAGAACAGTGAGAGTCTTTAGCACTTGAGCTACGACAATCCTCCTTGTTCCACCTGCTCCCCTATGTGACGCCTATGTGACGGAAATGCAACTTGAACAAATACATCCAGACAATTGGGCTCCATCTTACTTCAGCTCCTAGTCAAGGAATATAGTATCTCACCAGGAGAGGTAGGCCACAAGCATTTCTCATTTCCCCGTTCGGGGTCACAGAGTATAACCTGGAAGCTATGGCTATGAGATCAGGGTCTCCCTTCTTCCACCCATCTCCCACTCATAGGATAGAGTCTCTACTCCAGGCACACCCAAGGATATTGGAACCCTGATTACTCTTATCCAGCTTGCTCAAGTGGTAGAGATTCCATACCAGGAAGGTCAGATTGAGAAAACTAGATGTTACCATTCCAGCCTAGCCCCTACTCCTAAAGAAGGAGGTCATTTTAAGAGAAAAGAAAATAAGCCATATTCCCATTTCGAGATGAGGAACAGCGTGGCTCAGTGATTTTCAAACACAGAAGGCAGAAAGTTCATAAGGACAGGCAACTCCAAAGCTCTCCCTGAAGGAACTCACTTTAGTTGAAACAAAATGTGGGCAAGTTCAAGCTTAAGGGTGCTTTCAAATACAGTGAAGATTATGAATGGGAAACAATTAAGAGGAAGCTGGTAGATTCTTTTCAAGAACCATGAAACGTGACAGCTATAAAGGACCATAATGGAGTCAGAACAAACAACATGAAATTCTTCAAAAAGTACCCCAGCAAAGAAGCTCACATTTGATTGTGTATAATCATGGAACCATTTATGTATGTTCACCTCCAAGGATTCCGAGGTATTTCAGTTTTACCTTCAAGTATCCCAATAGTCCTAGCCACTACTGCCACCCACAGGACCTCCAGAGTCTTAGCTACTGAAGACTTTTGCAGTCTGTGCCAACGTTTCCCACAGCTGATGGAGTTAAAAGATTAGAAATGACAAAATTCCCCATTAACAGTAAAGTACATACATACATTATTTTGCATTAATCTACCAATCATATATTGAATGTAAAGGATCCAAACATCAAGTGATATACATGGATTGGTTCCATGTGTTTAAAATTAACAAATAAGTGTTTGATGTTTGGATGAGGAAGGGGAGACATGTCTAGAGATGGTAAAGGGAAGTTTTAAGATTGGTAGTGATGCTCCATCTCTTAGCTTTGGTAATTACATTGGTATGTTCATTTTTGAACCATTTAGTAAGCTATATTTATGATTTTTGCTTTTTTTTTTTTTGCGGTACGCGGGCCTCTCACTGTTGTGGCCTCTCCCGTTGCGGAGCACAGGCTCCGGACGCGCAGGCCCAGCGGCCATGGCTCACGGGCCCAGCCGCTCCGCGGCATGTGGGATCTTCCCGGACCGGGGCATGAACCCGTGTCCCCTGCATCGGCAGGCGGACTCTCAACCACTGTGCCACCAGGGAAGCCCCCATATTTCTTTATGTGTTATAATGCAGTAAATACTGTTTTACCCTAAAAAACCTAAAAAGCTAAAAAACTCCTCCCAAGTGATGCAAAATAAAATTCAAAGACCTAAACTGGGCAAACAAACTAATATATGGTTGGCTCCCCATCTCTCTAAAGTAATTTCTTTCACACTTTGTTTCAGCAAGACTGAACTTCTTGTTCCTCACACATAAGGAGAACACTTAATTCGTGGTCCACGAGGGAGTATTTGAGTTTTTGAAAATGAAATGGAAATCTATTAGTACTTATACTGAGACAACAGGAATGAACTATGACTTCCCAGGGAAAACTGGAATGAATGGTGACTGCACTTGTACACATCAGCTTGCTTCTGCTTTAGAGGCTATGATGTCTACTAGGAATGCTCTTCTTCTAGGTCTTCTGGCTCAATTCCCATTGTACTTCAGCTTGCTGTTTGTTATGGGTTTAATTGTGCCTCACCTCAAAATGCCCCAGTACCTCAGAATGTGACCTTATTTGGAAATAGGGTCATTGCAGATGTAAGTAGTTAAGTTCAGATTCGGTCAGTCTGGAGTAGGGTGGGCATTTTACCATATATGACAGGTGTGCTTTTAAGAAAACAATGTGAAGACACAGGAGAATGCTATGTGAAAAGACAGAGACACATAGAGAACACGATGTGGTTACCGACACAGAGACTGGAGTGATGCAGCTTCAAGCCTAGGATTGATGGCACCGCTAGTACCTAGAAGGAGGCAAGGGGGGATTCTACCTAGAGTCTCAGAAGGAACATAGCCTTTCTGACACCTTGATTTTAGACTTCTGGCTTCCAGAACTGTGAGACAATAATTTCTGTCATTTTAAACCATCTAGTTATGGTACTTTGTTATGGCAGTCCTGAGAAACTCATACACTGTTTATAGGTCATTTCAGCAGAGAGGTCTCCCTTGGCCAAACCAACAAAAATAGATACTCCATACCTTGCCCTATCACTTGAAATCATCTTAAACACTATAAAAATGTTTTCTCATCTATTACTAACTGATTGTAGATTATCTATTTATTTTATTTTTCAACTCAACATCAAAAAGACAAAAAACCTGATTAAAAATGGGTAGAGGAAATGAATAAACATTTTCTCAAAGAAGACATACAGGTGGCCATCAGACACATGAAAAGATGCTCAACGTCACTAATCATCAGGGGAATGCAAATCAAAATCACTGAGATACCACCTTGCACCTGTCAGATGGCTGCCATGCAAAAGACAACAAATAACAAGTGTTGGTGAGGACATGGAGAAAAGGGAACCCTTGTGTGCTATTGGTGGGATTGTAAATTGGTATAGCTGCTATGGAAAACAGTATGAAGGTCCCTCAAAAAATTGAAAATAGAGCTATCATATGATCTAGCAATTTGACATCTAGTTATTTACCTGGAAAAAACAAAAACACTAATTTGAAAAAATATATGCACACCAATGTTCATTGCAGTATTATTTATAATACAGAAGGTAGGGAAACAACCTGTGTCCATTGATAGATGAATGGCTAATGACCAAGTGATTACATACACACACACACACACACACACACACACACACACAATGAAATGTTACTCAGCCATAAAAAATAAAATCTTGCCATTTGTGACTACATGGGTGGATCCAGAGGGTATTTTGTTAAGTGAAATATGCCAGGCAGAGAAAGACAAATACCATATGATCTCACTTATATGTGCAATCCTAAAAGAACAAAACAAATAAACAAAACAAAATGAAAACAGACTCAGATACAGAGAACAGATGGGTGGTAGGCAGAGGGGAGGGCCGTGAGTGGAATTTTGCCTATAGGCAAAACAGGTGAGGGGAATTAAGAGGTAAAAACTTCCAGTTAAATAATAAGTAAGTCACAGGAATGTAATATACAGCATAAGGAATATGGTCAATAATATTGTAATAACATTTTATGAGGACAAATGGTTACTAGACTTATATTGCTGACCATTTCATAATGTATTCATAATGTACTGCACTATGCAGTACACCTGAAACTAAGCATAATATAGTACATCAACTATTCAGTATATTTCAGTAAAACAAATAAAACTACAACTTTCCCTCTGAGTGCTAATTTAGCCGAATTTCTACAATTTTGATATGTTGTATTTTTATGATTCAATTTGAAATATTTTCTAACCTCCAGTTTGATTTAGTCTTTGAAACACACATAATTTAGCAGTGTGTTATTTAATTTCTGGAATTTTTTTTTTTTTTTTTTTACTTCTATGGCGTTTTTCTTACGCCTAAGGCAAATCTGTTTGCAAGGTTTGTCTATAATATGGTGTTAAGGAGATATGTCTACTCTGGCACTACTCTAATCCAGCACTGCTCATCTTCTAGTCCTTCTGTTCAGTGTTCAACTCCCTGGTAGTTTTTGGATAGTCTAGTCTTGTGCCTGTTCAGTATGGTTATTAGCTGTAGAGTTGTAGAAGACTTCCACATGGACTTCTAGAACACCTTCTATGCATAGCTCCTCACTTCCAGTGCTGCACTCCATGGATTCTAACTGCTTCACTTGGCATATTTCTTTGCTAATTAGTCCAGTAGGTCCACCACGCTCTCATTGGAACACCTTGCTACATCATGCCTGGGAAAGTGTCCATGAGAACAAGGGCAAACCTGGGGCTCACCTTGTGATTTTCCTTCTCAAAGGGACTACAGTTAGATTT